>NW_022103898.1:43338649-43345532 GCF_000313985.2 Echinops telfairi | reverse complement strand
ATATTGTGAATTATTGAAATTATATTATAAAATGCTGCTTATCAATTACTTTCTAAAGACAACTATATCTGTACATGTATGTGTATATGTATGCATATAAATGTGTGCATATATTCATGTGTATGTAATTATATTTGACTGGCCTGGTGGCCTAGTAGTTACGTATTGGGCTGCTATCCTCAAGGTTGACAGTTTGAAACCACCAGTCTCTCTGCAGGTTTCAAGATAAGGCTTTCTACTCTCATAAAGTGTTACAGTCTCAGAAGCTCACAGGGCAGTTCTATCCAGTCTTACACGGTCATGAGCACTCAATGGCAGTGAGGATATTTTATCTGTTTTTGTTTGTTTGTTTGGGGCACACTTAAGAGACAAAACTTAATTCAAACCCACTGCCCTCTAGTTCATGCCAAGTCATAGCTACTCTATAGGACAGAGTAGAACTACCCTTTGCACACTGTCCTGTGAGTTTGTGAGACTGTCACCATGAATGGGAGTAGAAAGCCCCATATAGGTCCTGGATTGGCTGGGCTGCTGGTTTCCAGCTGCTGGCCTTGCCGATCACAGCCCCATGCATAACCTGCATGCCACCAGGGTAACTGGCAATAATAGTCTTCCCATGTTTTCCTGAATGAAAAGGAGAAAGGCTTTCATTTTAATATCACGATTACTTAATCCTTATATTTAACTCCAATGGCCTAATACAATTTTTGGTTCATATATCATTTTTCTTGTCTTATAGTATCATTATTTTAATTATCCCATTTTGCAGAGATTATGATGAATATTTGTATACGTACTACTTGAATTTGATACTGTGGTAGTTACATAATTTTCAAGTCAACTTGAATACATATATAAAAGTGTAGAGGTAGTTTTCAACCTGTGAATCAGGTCACAGCCTGAGACTGCCTCCTTCTGGGTGTGGCCTTCTCAGAAGGAAGTTCCTGGAACCTCCCCCCTCCCTCTCTGCCTTCACCTTCCTGCTGGGGAGTCACTCAGAGCTGCTGGAGCCTCTGCCATTGGACCCACATGACTTTTCACTCACAGGCCTGTGATCTTCCTGCATTCCGCGTCATTACTTACGGTAAATGAGTTTGAAGAAGGATGTATAGACTAGTATTGGACTTATGGACTTGAGTTGTGCTGAGCTGGGGTGCTTTCTTGATTTATAATTACTATGTGATATAAAACTCTTTCTTAAACATATATGAGTGTCTTTGGATTTGTTTCTCTAGTCAACCCGGTCTAACACAGATGCTATCTCAAAACTAGAATGGGTGCATTGAGCACTGATGACCAAAGACCAGAAGACTTGTGAGATGTAAGCAAGGATCTCATACAGGAAGAAAGCAAAAGGTCATTGAGTAGACAGGGAAAAAAAGGAAAAACCATTCTAGTGGTGGAAGACTGAAACTTTTATCAACAATGAGCAGGTAAAGCTAAAGAAATAAATAAGGAAGGGAAGAAAAGGAGAAGAAACTATTTTAAAGGGTACCCTGAGAAATAATAAAGCATTGTAATATAATGTGCACAATATTGTAGTTAGAAAAGGAAAAAAAGAATTGAATAAAAATATTACACCTTCAGATGTAATACTGAAGGATTCCATGGGATATGCTGATCAATGCAGGGCACATCAAAATAAGATGAAAATAATATGCAGAGTAGCTGGACTGTGGGGAACTAACACTGAGGGAAATATGATGAGGACTATATTCCCTTACTTATAACAGAGGGGATCTGGAAAGCTGGTATTCCATGGTAGGAAAGCCGCCACTTTAGTAAGTTAGAGGTAAAGTTCAAGTACATCATCCTGCTTTAAAAATCATTCCCACAGTGTCTCCCTTAACAGCTTTGCAGTCTGAAAGTGAGCACAGTGTGGATTATATCTCCCTAGAGAAACAGACATTACCCTTTTGCTCTCTCTTCCTGCTGTGACACAGACACCCCACCCCCACCCCAACCTGTTACCTTCTCCCAATACAGGTATTAGGTTTCTTTACCTGTGAGCTCAGGGACTTTAATGTAGATACCACCCACCTTGTGATGCATTTAACTACTGAATATGCATGTTTTAAGGCTACCTATAAATGTCTCTAGATAGTTAAGTCTCTCTAACACTTCTCCAATTTACACGTGGTCCATCAAAAAGAACTGAGATGAGCATGTGTGATAGTTACATAATCTGATGTCAATTTGAGACTTAAGAGTGAAGAGGTGGAGTTTAGCCTGTTAATCAGGTCCCAGCTTTATGACCTCATTTAGTGGCCCTAAGGAGATAAATAGCTCATTGAGGAGGGTCATATACACCCTGCAATACATTACTACTGACGACAAGCCTGATGGAGCTATGCTGATGCAGCCAGAACGCTGGGAACTGAAGGATCCACATGGAGACCCCTGCCAACACTGAGATGCTTCCACTGTCGCTGGATCCACAGGGCTTTTCACTGCCTGGCCTGTGATCTTCCTGCATTCAGCATCATTACATGTGTTGCGTGAGTCTGAAGAGGAATTTATACATATGTATGGGACAATGGGCTAATACCAAACTTATGAACTTGATCTGGACTGGGCTGGGATGTTTTCTCAATATTCAATTACTTGTATATAAACCTCTTTCTTATACACATATGAATGTCTCTGTGAATTTGTTTCTATAGTCTACCCAGACTAACAAAGCATGCTACCATAAAATGTATCTGACTCCATTATTTAATTATCTCTCCTTTCTTTCTTTCTTTCTTTCTTTCTTTCTTTCTTTCTTTCTTTCTTTCTTTCTTTCTTTCTTTCTTTCTTATTCTCTATGACTTTAATATAATCTTTATATATTATCGCCATGCATTTGCACCTCTGGCCCTTTGGTTGTTCTAGCCTGGCTTCCTCTAACACTGTACCAAACACATACACACACACAAACATTTTTAAAGGTGGCATGCAATCAAGAACCACTGATATTAAAGAAAAAGTTCAGGAAGACATTGGCAAAAAAAACCTCTTACTGACACACTGTCTTTTGAGATGTTTCCACATCCTGATGGAATACTGTAAATGCTCACTCATTTGTCCATAAAGCTGGATGATACTTACCTCGCCAATCAACTAGAAGAAATCCATGTGTGCCTTTTCAATCATAGCAGTACATCAATACTGGACTTTATCCAATTCAAGCTAGTTTCAGAAGAGGACATGAAAAGAGGAATACTGTTGCTAAAGTCAGATGAATCTTGTCTGAAAACAGAGGAAATCATAAAGATATTTACTCATGTATTTTGGACTATACAGACCATTCAACTTGTGGATTCTTATCAATTTAAGGATGGCATTGTGACTAATGGAAATTCCAGAACACTTAATTGTGCTTATGCCCAAACTGTACATAGACCAAGAGGTTGACATTTGAAAAGAACAAGGGAATAGTGCATGGCTTAAAATCATGAATTATGTACTTCCAGGTTATAGACTTCCACCGTATTTTATGAATCTTTATGAAATAATCCAAGATGCTATATGAAGAAGAATGCTACATCAACATTTGAGAAGTATTCAAAAATAATTTATGATATGCGCATGACACCACTTCGCTTTCAGAAAGCAAAAAGCACTTCAAGCACTTACTGATGAAGAGCAAATACTGAAGTCTCAATTTGAAGAAAACAAAATATTCTCACAACTGGACCGATCAACAATATTGTGAATAATGGATAAAAGATTAAAGCTGTGAAATATTTTATTTTACTTGGATTCAAAACTAACACCCATGTTTTGCATCAAGAAATCAAACAATGTGCTGCACTGAAAAAATCTGTGATGAAAGACCTATTGAAAGTGTTAAACAGCAGAGATGGTACATAATGGATGAAGCTACACCTGACCCAATAATTGGTATTGTTGATAATCTAAAAAATGCAAAGCTGGACAATGAATGAGGGAGCCTGAGAATAATTGATGCCGTTAAATTATGGAATTAGTAAAAAATGTTCAGAATAAAATGGGATGACAGAAACATGAACACATCTGTCTTTGCAGAAGGACAGCCAAAATCCTCCCTGGAAGTGAGAATGGCAAAACCTTGTCTCGTGCTGTGTGGGATTGTTCTCAGGGGAGATCAGCCCCTGGAGGAGGACATCCTGATTGGTAAACAAAGATTCAGAAAATGGAGAAAGACCAACAAAGAGATGGATTAATGACACAGTGGCTATAGGCTTGGGTCCAGACAAAGCAACAGTTGTGAGGATGACCTTAGACTGGGCAGTGTTTTGTCCTGTTTGACATAAGGTCGTGTTTGAACTTCACTGATGAAACATGCCCAGTCCTAATCAAGACCTTGTACTCAAACACAGCCCTTAAACTATCCATGTTTTTTTTTTTTCAGCTAAGGCATTAATTGTTTGTGGTCCATATTATATTTCAGGTAGACACGTCGATTACTTCAGGCTGTTGGTGAGAATGTCTCTGGCAGAGCAAAGAGGAAATTGACTTGGTGTCTAAAATAATAATGAAAGAAAATGTATTTCCCCATGGCAAATCTTGGGGTGGTCTAATCTTAAATTCCTTTTAAAATTTGGAATTTTGAGAGTTCTTCCTCTAATACAACCAACCCACTATGTGAAGCAGTAAGTATCACCTTGACCTTATAATGACACTGTATATAAGGATCTGTCACAAATGACATTATATTTTCTTTACTATTTCTGTGAGTAATAAACCATATTATATTTCCACCCAGGTGGCTTGCATTTTTTCCCCAGTATCCATGAACATCTACCAAGTGCCAGTCCATTTGTCATACTTTGGTGGCCTGTGTGTTGCTGTGACACTAGAAACTATATAACTAGTATTTAAATTGCCAGCAGGGTCCCTCATCTAGACTAAGACAGACTGAATATATATTCAGATAACTTTCTGAATATATATTCATTGAAAATCTAATAAATAACACTGGAATATTTTCTGATACAGCCTCTCATATTGAAAGATCATCAAAATAAGAAAAGGAAGGGACTTCCTACATCTGTGGATGTACAAAGACTCAACATAAGTAGCTACAAGCATCCACTGATACTCAGAGCATGTAATGTAAAAACTATGAATCTAGCATTTGGTAAGTTATCAAAAATGAAATGGAACACAGAAAAAAATTGATGTCCTGGGTATTAGTTCATTTCAATGGACCTGTATTGGAAAAGCTCAATCAGACGATCATAATGCAGAAGAATAGTGTTGTTGGCATTGCCACTTGAAGTTTATTTTGAAGTACAATGCTGTCAGTTATAGGATACTATTTAAAGCGCTACAAGTGAGATTTGTTCAAATGACTATTATTCAAATATGAGTACATACTAACCACTGACACAAAACAATTGAAGAATTTTACCTCACTGTTTAGTCTGAAACTGATTACATATGCAGTCAATGTGCATTTGCTGGTGATCAGCTGGGAAAGATGAAAACAAAGGAGAAGGATGAGGACTTGGAAAATATGGCCTTGTTGATAGAAAGGACGCTGGTTAGGGCATGATAAAACTTTTTCAAGACCAAGCACTTTTTCCAACAACAAAATAACTATACACGTGGACTCCACAGATGGAGTACAAATGAGTCTAATCTACTCTGTCTGAGAAAATAGATTATGTACTAACTAAATGTCATTAGCCATCACAAGCCCAGAGATTGTGGAAAAGACCATCAATTTCTCATATGACAGTTTAATTGAAGCTGAATACATTTGAAGGAAGACCACAGGAGCCAAAATGACACCCAAATTTGGAAACCATCTCAAGAACAGATTTGCCACAATGAGCACTATAACCGCAGGCCAGACAAGCTGTGGCATGGCATTCGGAACATTACACATCAAGAAAAGGTCTCAACATGAGAGAGAGGAAAAGAAAAGAGCAAAGTGGATGACCAAAGAGACTCTGAAACTTGTTTTTAAAGACTTTGAAGTTATTGGGGAAATGGTGCAGTAAAGAATTGTATTGAAAGGATTGATTCTGCACAAATGAATAATTCTGGTACGATGATATGGAGTTAGCCTACATTGGCTGAATATCCCTCTCTCAACAGGACTTTAAAAAAATTAGCACCTGGGGCTAATCAAAGACAATATTAATGGAAAATCATTATGAACAAATCAAAAATGAACAAGCTAGCAAAAAACTAAAATAAAATAAAAACAAAACCATCCAGGAATGGGTTTGGGGCTTGCACTAAATCCTAGCTCCAATTTAAGAAAAATTATTTCTTACATCATGGCCCTGCTTAATACTCACCCTCAGGAAGGGAACACAGAAGATAAGGGTGCTTTAACAAAGTGGGGTGAAGAGGTTAGATGGTGCCTGGCTACCAGATAAAATAATGTCCTGGGTTTTAAAGGCATGTTCCCAAACAAGCAGCCTGTAAGGGAGATATCAACTAAGTCCGAATGGAAGAAGCACACTAACATCAGTGACCAAAGGATTATAAATCATATAATCTGAAGTTGAAGGAGGGAATAGCGTCAGAGGCTAAATTTTGAAAATCAGGTTTGCAGAAGGGTATGGATGCAAATGAGAGTCTAAGATATATTTGAGGGACGTTCATCGGAAATAAACCTCTGGGAGTTTACCTTTCTCCATAGTAAAGAGTGAGAGGAAAGTGGTTACCAAAGAGATGACAACAGAAGTTTAAAATGGTAATCTTGACTTGAAGAGTTCAAACCTATCCAGTTGATCCATCCCACTGGGGCATGTTAGGCCTGATCTGCTTTTCAACATTTTCTGTATTTTTTTATTTTTTCTTTGTTCATATTAGGGTTTATCTCAGATGTGTTGTGTCACAAGGGGTCACCCTCTTGACTTTTTTGTTATACATTTTTTGGGTTTTTCAGTGTATGAAACCC
>NW_022103898.1:43327114-43338549 GCF_000313985.2 Echinops telfairi | reverse complement strand
GTCAAGGAGTTCAAGAACAAAAAGAATATTTTGAAATTTATGACAGCAATTGTACAACACTGCTTGATGTGATTCAAGGACGGAATGATAGGTTGTCTGTAGTAACTCTCAATAAAATGGTTTTGAAAAAAAAGAACTGCACAGAGAATTTCATAGGGTAGCTTCTCGAATATTATAATAAAATGAAATGTGCAAAGATCTAGGTTTAGAAACAAGAATAAACTCCGCATTTCACAAACTGAAAGAACTGAAGGAATAATTCATGCTTTGATTTGCACTATAGAAGGTTTTTAGTCAAAATACCGAATCGTCCCAGAAGTGTCAAAATAAACATGGAAGGAACACACAGAGAAACTCTACCATAATGAACTGGTAAAGGTTCAACCATCTCAGAGCTCGAACTCACTTCCATGCTTCCATTCTGACTCGCAGCAGCCCTGGTGGCCTGGTGGTTAGGCATTGGGCACTGGTTATGCAAGGTCAGTCATAAACCACTGGTGGCTCTGTGCGAGAAAGATGAGACATTCCACTCTCAGAAAGAGTTTCAGTCTCAGAAACCCATAGAGGGAGTTCCATCCGGCCCTCTGTGGTCACCATGCTTGGGAAAGTAGAAAGGCATTGAACAAGAGGGAGACCTTATACTTACCTGGCAGGGGACATCATGAAGGTGGTTTTCCCAGGGCGAGGCTCACGCGTTGCACTCCGGATGTGCTGACCCCTGCGATTTCCCCCAGGGTGGGAAACTCGACTGCATAATTTGTGGTAGTGAGGACTGCGTTCACGATCTCCCCTGTAAAAAGAAAAAGGGGAAGACCCTTGAGGAGATAAATTAATACCTGGCCCCAAAGGGCTCAAGCATTGCAATTATTGTGGGGCGAACACAGAACCTGGCAGTCCTTTCTTTCGTTGTACATAGAATTCCCATGAGTCAGAACTGGGTCATATCTACAGCAACAACAACATCCATGAAGTACTATATGGTATTTTATTAATTTGCAGTATGGGTATAATACCAGATGCATCAAAAGTTTTGACACTTGCATAAAATGTATGTTTTAAAATAAAAATTATTTGTACTAGTTTAAAAGAAACATTTTTCATATAAATTACATTTAATAACAATCAGGAAAACTCCTAATTTGTGGTTAACTATTTTGATAGATTAACTAATCGTAGCTCCAATTTAACGACTATATTTTAGTCAGGTGATTTAAAACATAATTTAGAGATGTGATGAAATTCAATTTCATAACAAATCTGTGTGGTTTGTAATGTTATTCAGTTATAAAAATTAAAGAAATTGAGATCATCAAATAAAATAATTTGTTGAGCATTTAGGTGATAATTGATAGAGCAGATTAACATTAACCTTCAGTTTAATTTAACTAATTTAATTCACTAAATTTAATTTAATTTTAACATTAAAATTTTGATCTTTCAAATTTTAGTATCAGATTTTCATTTAAAAGTTGACACATTTTTCAAGTGTCAAATAATAGCCATATATAAATAAAAAATTGAATTTGCTAATATCCCATAAGAAGAGGACTTAGCATTAATTTAATACTCTGTAATATAGAGAATCTGTTTGCAAAAGAAAAGAAAAAGGAAATATGCACTACTTTTCTTGTTACACATTTACTTATTTGGTTTCTGATATATCATTAGTCTATCTCATTATTAGACATTGGAATTACAGCTAGAAATGACAAAGGTATATGAAGAATTATACAATTTATGAATGATATTAAAATATCTTTAAAACCATGGGAGGGACTGAAAAGTGGACATTAAAATGTCCTTGGAATTCTCATCAGAGAAGATAATGAGGGGAAAAAATAAAAAAACAAAGCAGAATTCATTTACGCATTAAACAGATATTGGTGGGGCATTCTACCAAGTCAAACAACTTAAAAAAAATGGGGCTGCCTGTGGATCAGTGCTAGAGGAGAAACTCTCATGGTATAGAGTCAGTTCTTAAAAGTTTCTTTCAAACTTATGAATGCTAAACAAATATATCAGCAATGACTACAAATTTACTATATCGAATTGGACAATGTTTCCAATTTTCTACTAAGGAGTCTCATTAGTAGGCAAAGACATAATGGAGTTGGGATATGAAAGGAATCAAGTTTAAAGCAGCAATTTAGTATTGATAAATTCAAATTCATCAGTGAGTATTTGTTATGAAATTGCTTGTGGTATTTAAAGAAATGTGACATATTTAATACTTTATTTTGAGCTAATCTGTCTAAGGTGGTTTGAATCTCTGTTAATACGATTAGTATGTGTAAGAAAACTTGATTTATCAACTATAGGTGTGGAAATATGTAAATGCCCTAAGAGATTTGGGGAGAAATTTTTTTATAGTTGTCTATCAGCCCTTTCATATTTTTAGAATGACTCAAAACAAAAATAAACATAGTTTATTTATAAATTCAAGTAAAATTAATTTTAGTTAACTATTAAGCAGAATGTTTATTTTACAGCATTTTAGTCCACTAAATTTGAGTTAGCTTATGGCATTCTGAAAATTTTCAAGTTTTTGTAAAATACCAATATAAAAGGCAAGACAGTATTTGTGAAATAAATTTAAATATTGACAACTAACTTTATTTGTAAATTAAAAACCTGAACATAAATTTTTAAAATGAAGATTATAATAAATTCCCATAAACATTTAAAAAGGCATATGGTCTTGAACATATACTAAACTCTATTTAGGAAATACTTATATAATTACTTGTGTACTTTATCATTTTACTGAAATATTTGAATATTCAAATTCATGTCCATGTTATTAATGGCACAGAATTTTAACACTGGTATATCTTCCTATCTTTCTACAGCCTTGTTCCTTTATCAATTTGAATTGACCCTGTTTATCTCTAGTAATACTCTCCTTTAAAAGTGTTTTTGGTTTTCTTTTAAAATATAATTCAAAGCCTTAGATAATACATTTTTTCTGTTGAGCTATACATATTTACATTTATTAATTAATGATTTATTTCTATTAACTTAATATTTGAATTTTCTACTTAGCCTCTTTTTTAGTACTTTTTATCCCATTCTTGATTACAGTTGAATATTGAATTGTGATATCTGGATTTCTTCATTTGGGTATCACTACTCCCATTCCTGTTCCTGGATTCCGTGTGTCCTGAGCTCTTATCTCTTATCTATTCCTGCGCACATGCTCCGGTCTAGCCCGCTGTGAGAGGCAAGACTAGGGTCATGATAGTGAGGGGTGAGAAGCCTCAAGGAACCAGAGGAATATTATGTGTTTCATCAGTGCTATACTGCAGCCTGGTTGACTCATCCATTTTACAATTGATTTTTACAATGTTATATGTTGTTTATTTTCTTGATTTCTGAAACAATATTCCTAATCCCATGTCCCTTCTAACTTGAAGTTCAACCAGTTCCCTGTAGATGAAATATTGTTAGTAAACTTTTACTTATGTGTGCTATCCATGGTATTGTTCAATACATTTCACATTTTGTTGGAGCACCATTGGTTGGAATGGATTCATAGCTGGAAATCTTCCAGAGAGTTGGCCAATTAGTTGTCTTTCAAATTTACTGACATAGGAAAATGAATGCTTCCAGAATATTATCCACTGTTGCGACATCTCAATTGGTATTCCTTAATTCTTTTTACTTAATCTTCCACAAATACCTTGGATTTTGGTATCATTGATATTTGATCATATGCAACCTCTTAAAATGGTTAAATGTAGATCAAGTATTTTCACTACTGTGATTCTGTGTATTTCTTTCATTATTTTTTGTGTGTATCCTACATCATTACAACATTCAATATGTTGCCCCTATTGTTGTTAAGTGTTGTCATGCACGCTCTAACTCATAATGACCCTGTGAGCGATAGAATGAAACACTGTCTGGCCCAGTGCCATCTTTTCCATGGTTGTTGTGCTATAGCCCCTGTGGAAGTCACTGGGTCAAGCCATCTCATTGAAATTCTTCCTTCTTTTTTTTCATTGCCCTTCTCCCTTACTAAGCATGATGACCTTTTCCCGGGACTGATCTCTCCCATAAGAGGTCCAAAATGTTAAATGAAGTCTCTTAATCCTCACCTCTGAGCAACATTTGGCTCTACTTCTTCCAAGGCCTTTTCTTTTGTTCTGTTCCTCTGGCAGTACTTAGTACTTTCAATATTTTTCACCAACACTATCATTTAAATGCATTCATTCATGGGCGCGCTTCCTTATTCATTTTCCAACCTTCACGCGTATATGATGATGCACCTCAGGACTCAAAGTGCCATTTTGTGCAAAAAGATCTTGTGCAACAGATTTGCTGATAAAATACAACATTTGATTTCTTGATTACTACTTCTATGAGTATTGATTGTGGATTTAAGAACAACAAAATCGTTTATCACATCCATACTTTTTTTCTGTCTTTCATGATGTTGTCATGATCTGGTGCTGTTGTGTGGATTTTTGTCTTCCTTCAATGGAGTTGCACTCCATTCTGACAACCCCAGTCTTTGATTTTGTCAGTAAAACCTTCTACTCCTTCTCAATTTGAGCAAGCAAGGCTGTTTCACTTGCATCTCACAGGTTGTTAACACCTTCTTCATCTGATCTGATGCCATTGCTGTTTTTGGTTTCCATAGATCCCAGCATCCCATATTATTTGGTCTGCATACAGTTTGAATACCTATGGAGAAAGTATGTAACCCTGATGCACACGTTTCTTAATTTCACACCATTCAGGACAGTTTCAGATAACCACGTATCTGTATGTCTGTCATACTGTGGTGGCTTATCTTGCTGTGATGTTGAATACTATGTTACCAATATTTCATATCCCAGCAGGGTCACCCATTGTGCACATGGGTGGAGATTCCAGATTAACAAGAGACTACGAAGATGGAACAAATTATCGACTTTAGAGGGATTAGCTACTGAAAACTTTCTGAATAGCAATGGAAAGTAACATATACAATAAATAAATAGTTGGTGGTATAAATATTTCTTTGTTTTTCCATGTTGAACAGACTTGGCAAAATACAACCCTATCCAATCATGTTGATCAATATAATGAATTCCTATTTTAAATGAACTGGCCAACAAGCCATAGGTAAACAATACCTTTAGAGTGGTCTGGCAACTTACAAATCCACGTATTTAAACCATAGGAGCTGGGTTCAATCAAGTGTATAAACTGTGGGTTACATGTTATAAAACTTACATCCTGAAGCAGGAAGACAATTCTTTGCTCTTCTATTTGGAATCAAGTGTCTAGTTTATATTAAACAGGGGGAAAGAGTTAAAAACTTTAAGGCGGGAACCATTAGTGTTGCATTAGGACAATTTTATAAGAATAATTCAAGCCACAGCAGAAGAATTTTATAAAGGGAATACTGTAGCAAGAGAGATTTCTTTTTACAGTGGTCAGCAAGGCCGCCCATTACTGAACTTTATCGCAGAACACAGACTTGCATGGCTGAAACAGATAGTGCTTCAATGCCAGATGGAAACGGCATGGTTAGCTTGGCAGCACAGGTAAGCGCTTTTAACAAGAAAGCAGACAAGGCATGTGGCAGTCCATTCACTTCCATAGGGAATGGATAAATAGCTAGCCGACTAAAAATAGACAATGCCATGTTTTCAATTAATTGAAAATAAAATGTTGCCTCTCTTCCTATTTCTTTTGATGAATATTAATCACTTTATGCTATTTTAGAACTAGGAGCTGCATTAAAATATCTATGGTACACTAAAAAGCAAAGTTGTGATGTACTATATTTGCATTACTTACAACACATGATTTGGAAACATTTTCATTTTTTATAAACACGTGCCATTAGCTCAATCACTTAAAGCACATTTCCACATATGTAACCATGAAGAAAATATTTTTTGTTTATTTCAGCTATAAGATTTATGATATAGATTAGTGTCTTCAAATTTCAAACATGATTTAGATGCATAAGCCATTAAGAAAATTCAGATTTTTCATAGGGTCCTTTTCCAAATGAGAAACAGTTTTGCGTGAAGAAAGTAGAAATTATATGTTAAAAAATAAAGTTTTTCCTTTTTCTTTTCATATGCATGAGAAAATTAAACAATGAATAGAGAAATCAGAAGAAGAATTGATGTCTTTGAATTAGAGTGTAGCCAAAGAATATTGAATATACTACTGTGGTAAAGTGAAATTAGTTGATCTAGCTCTGCCAACCATAGTTTTTATAACTCTCGAATGACTGGGGGAAGTATACAAATTAGGTAAAGGGGCCTCTAACTTGGGGATTGGTTGGTTTTGCCATTCTGCTGGATATAAACAGTGAGACATTAAGAAGTAGGATGAGACAGTTAAAGTGTATTGTGCCAACCTGGTGGATAAATACATTTGGGGTTAATTGAAGGGTGGAAAGATAAATGGCTTGGTAAGCCTCGTCTTTCTAGTTCTCCGGTCTCTGCTTTCTGATGGTTGGACCAGGGTGCAGCTGCCATAGCCAGTTCCCTGCTTCAGCTGGCAAGCTTCACTTTCAGGGAGACATCCCTGAGGAGAAGCTGCATGGACCTACCCCGATGCAGCCCTGGGTGCTGGAGCAGCCATGTGGAAACCCCTGCCAGCGCTGAGATGCTTACATGCTCACTGCCTCAGTTTTCCTCCTGCAGTCGGCATCATAGCGTGTGTTTTGTGAGATTGAGGAGGACTTTGTAGATCAGTGTTGGATATATGGGTTAATGTTGGACTTATGGGCTTGCACAGAAAGCTTGGGATGCTTTCTTAATGTATACTTATCCTTTATATAACACTCTTTCTTATCCATGTATGAGTTTCTATGCATTTGTTTCTCTAGTTTACCCAGACTAACACATAGGAATATAGGAATTTCACAGCAACCAGGAAAGACCAATGGAGCATGCTTGTGTGGGATTCTTGCCTGAAGTGGCAGCCACAAAATTGAGATCATGAGAGAGCTCAGAGCAGCTGAGCTGAGACAAAAGCAGAGCAGAGGAGGAGACTGTGAGGCAGAAGGTCAGGTTTCTTGGCCCATAGAAAGAGTAAAGCTAGTTGCTTTGGGAATGGAGGCTGTCTTTCACAGTGGGGTGCTCCTTGGGCATTTACCAACACTGAAGGAGTTTGGTAATACTTCCCCAAGGAGGGAAAAGGCCAAGATATTACATGGCTGAGAGGCTGAGGACAAGACAGAACACCCACTATCATGGCTGAGCTGGCCTTGACAAAATAATTCTATCCTTAGCATCCTGTAACCTGTTAGCTTCCCTCACAACCCTCCATAAGAGTCAACAATTCCCGTGAGTTCTGTGAGGTCATTGCAATGAATTATTTAAACCAGCAGAGAAAAACCATGTTTGGGGAGGATGGTTAGTGTCTGAACGGGGTACAGGAAGTTGAACAGTGTAGCATGTCTGACGTCTGACTCATGGGACTCATCCTTGGGCAGATGTCAAGGTGGACTCGCCGTCTCCTTCATGTAGCCACGGGAAGTCAGACTTGGTTCCCTCCTTTCCTTGATTATGAACTTCATAACTGTCATTTTGCTACTGTCAGGAAGCAGGCGACCCATGTGAAAGGGTCATTTGAGCCCTAAAGGGGTCACAACCCACAGGTTGAGACCCAGCATTCTAGAGCTACCGGGACTGACAAACAGGAAAATAAAGCAAAAAGATGACATCCAGCGGACACAGAGCTGACTAGCCCACTGCAGGTTCCAGATCCAGCAGTGGAAGTGAGCTAGCTTCTACACACAGCCAGCTGGTACTAAGATGCCAGCAAGATGTCTACTTGTGTTTTATGGACTACTTACTGTGAGACACCCAGCTCTGTGGGTCACAGCGAACTCCCGGACGCCTGGAGAAGAATGAGAATGCCTGACCACTTCATTGTGCTCACGAAGAACCTGAACCTGAATCAAAACGTTGTGCAACCAGAAAAAGGGCATGGTAGATGGTTTCATTCAGGTAAGGTGTTCATCAGGGTTGTACACTCTCACCATGCTTATTCAATGTGTATACGAAGCAAATAATCAGAGAAGCTGGGTGATAGGAAGAATAATGTGGTACCATTATTGGAAGAACACTTACTGAAATAGGAAGGAGACAGAAAATTGCTTGCTGAAAGTGAGGAGAACTAGAATCACTAATTGATGAAGTTCAAGGACTGTAATCTTCACTATTGATTACAACTCAATGTAAAAAAATATTCTCACAACTGAAACAATAGGTAGCATAATAAACATTGAATGAAGAAAAGATTGAAGTGCTCAAGAATTTCAATGCTCATGGAAGCAGCTGGTGAGAGGTCAAAAACATTGCAGTGGGAAAGTCTACTGCACAAGAACGCTCTAAACTTGTTGAAAACAAGGAAGTTACTTTGAAAGCTAAGGTGCACCTGACCTAAGCCATGATATTTTCAGTCACCTTCTATGCCTGTGAAAGTTGGACACTGAATGAGGAACGAAAGGGAATCTATGTATTTTGATTACACTGTTGGTCAAGAATATTAAAAATATCATGGACTTCCAAAAGAACTAGCAAATATGTCTTGGAAGAAGTATACCTGGAATTCTCCTTAGAGGCAAGGTTGGAGAGACCCCCATCTCACCCATTTTGGACGTGATAGTAGAGAAACCAGTCCTAGGAGAAGGACATTAAGCTTGGCAAAGTGGATGGACAATGACAATGAGGCAGACTCTCAATGGGATGGATTGACACAACGGATTCAACAATGTGCTCAATGAAAAGTACAGTTGTGAGGTTGACACAGGAGTGGGCAGTGTCTCCTTCTGTGGGGCATAGGGTTGCTGAGTCGGAACTGACTGGAAGGTATCTAATAACAACCGCAACATTACCATAGGAAAGAAATTACACAAACAAATACATATTTAAACTGCTGCATCATATTACAAGTATCTGACTTTCTTTTCAGGCTAAAATAAATTTCGCCTACATCACAAAATACAATGTTGTACAATAGGTTTTGAAGATGTATATAACTAAGGCATTTTCAAATATTGACTTGGATTTCTGTGTACAGAATAGACTGGATATTGATCATCTTAAATTTGTAGATGACTGTTTTGAGCTATACTCCCTCCTCAAAACAAAACAAAAATAACCTCACTGTCATGAATCTGGTCTGACTCATAGCAACTCTCTAAGACAGGATAGAACGACCTCTGTGGATGTTAGAGATTGTAAGTGATGGCAGTAGAAAGTGTTGTCTTTCTCCAATTGAGTAGCTGGAATTTTCCAACTGCTGACCTTATGGTTTGTAATCCAATGTATAACCACTATGCCACCAGCATTCTTTAAATGGACAAACATCAGATTATTAATTTATATGAATTATTACAGACTACAAATTTGATGACCCAAATCTACCGTGTTGGGCTGAGTAGTCTAGAGAAACAGACCCAATGACACTTACCTATGTACAAGAGAGAACTTTATATCAAGAATCAACTAGACATTAAAAAGGAGCCCTAGCCCAGTCCAACTCAAATTCATAGCCAGAGCTAATCCTTAAATTCCTCTTCAGACTCACATAGCCACCTGCAGATGACTAGAATGGTGAATGTGCACACAGAAAGATCACAGGCCGGTAGATCCAAAGTTGGTGGGAATATGGGAGGGTGTCTACAGCTCTCTGGGGAGGGAGAGGCACCCCTGAGGCAGGCAGAGTTCCAGCAAAGTCCCACCAGGGGGAAGGTGACTTGGCAGAGACAGGAACTCACACTCAGAGTCCCTCACACTCATATAAAAGGCCATACCCCCAAAGAAGTGTTATCAAACTAGCACTTGATTGACAAATTCGACTCCACCTCTAGCCAGGAGTGTCTAGTTGACATAACATCATCCATTTACCACATCTGCTCATCAGGCCATGAAAGAAATAACCTGGTCTAGAACACAGGCACAGAAAACCCTGTGGAAAGCCGTGCTCTGAATTACATGGCATCACCAGGAGTCAGAATAGGCTTAAAGGCAACAGATTTGTGCTTTTGTTTTGTTTTTAAATATGAGTTAGAACATGGGTTAGTTCATGATCATATTGATTTTTGAATGTGATCCCTAATCATTACTAGTATCCCTAATTTTCCAATAAAAGAATTGATGCTTATAGATATTAATTACATTGTCTTTACAGTTCATAAATATTAGTACTAGGATTTAAACTCAGTAATCTTGAGTTAGGTTTTCAATTTTTTCATTCTTATAATATATTTGTGGTTGGAGGGCTATTTGCTGAAGTTATATAAAAATAGATAGCTTATAACAAAATAGATAATATTTATAACAAAATAGATAATGGCTAATACCCTGTTGCTCAAAGTGATGAAATGCTGGTTGTAGATATAAGTACTAAGAATCAACAACTTGTGCAAAAAGTGACTCATATAGAGCCGCAGAAAAGCTAAAAGCAATTAAGAGAGAAACCCGTGAAGTTGATGAAGGTTAGAGATTTGGGTTGTGAGATTTGAAAATGAGATAGCGTTATAAAATAAATCAATGAACTGGAGAGTATAACTGGGCTGAATAAAGGCAGATACAAGTGAATTGCCAGCATAAAGTGAGTGAGGCTCTTAGCACATCACAAAAGATGATTTTATAAACATGGGAGAAAGTCTCCTGGGCTGACAGCAAAACCACCACACTGTCTAAAAGGAGACCCCATCATAAACTTCATTAGTTTAAACTGAAATTTCATTCATCATATTTTAAGATTTTCATGCTCTTTAGTTATGTACAATGCATGATTGAAGAATAAACCACCAATGTAGTTATAGGGTGACAAAATTATCCATCTGCATTTAAAAGAGAAAAAAAGATGAAGATACATTCTTATTATCTTATAAATGCTGCAATTAACCTCTAAATCGTAGTGTCTTTAAAAAATAATAAAGTAAATAGGCAAAAATTGACAATAGTTCAATTTAATTAGCCCTAATTAAATTGTAGCATGTCACTAAATGTAATTACACTGAATTTTCCATGGGGTTATATTTCATAATGCATCAAATGGCATTATTGGCTGAAGGTGTTTTATCCTCAGCAAGTATTTATGGTTATTTTTATGATATGAACTAAAAACTCTTGTCTTTTTCTAACATTATTTATTTGAATGGCTTTATAAAAAATATTTTTATGGCAGTATATGATCTCCAATGACAGAAAAATCCTATAAAGAAACTTCTGTGCTACTAGGTATAATCAAGTTTGTTTCTGTAATAATCGCATCATCGCAACACTTGAGGATCCTACAGCCTTTCTAAATCAAATTTATCCTTACAGATATTAGGCCATTTCTAACTTCCTATTCAACTCTCAACTGGGAGTAGGTATACACATTTTATAGGCCAGGAAAGATTGAACAGTTCTGAAAAACTTTAGAGTCCCTGCATTAAATTACTCCTGTAATTTTAGACAAAA
>NW_022103898.1:43324216-43325473 GCF_000313985.2 Echinops telfairi | reverse complement strand
CATTGATTTTAGAGTCTAGTAAATGAAATTATTGACAACCTCATCTTTTCTCTATGCTTCATGATGCTGTCTTTTGATCCAGTTATCAGGACTTTTGTTCTTTCTCTCGACATTGAGTTGCAATGCCTATTGAAGATTATCTAATTTTTATCAGCAAGTGCTTCAAATCTTCCTTGCTTTTAGAAAGGAAGGTGATGTTATCTGTGTACCACAGTTGTGAATAAGACTTCCTCCAATCTTGTGAAATCAGGAGAAAGGTTCAAGGAATATTAAGAATAAAACATCCTAGTTGTTCATCTGCACGCTTCTTCATATAGTCAAGCTTCTCGGGATTTTTGGTGCAGCACACAGACTGGATCAGTATAGCATCAGGATACATTCCTAATACACGTGTTTATTGATGTAAATCATGCCATTTCATAAATTTGGTATCTACAAATCCATCAAAATTAACTCTGACATTTTGGAAAGGTTTTAAAATCATTGAGATATTTGGCTAGGTGCTTTCTTAGCACATTCCCAATTCGCTTCTGGCTTGAGGGTCATGGAGATGGCATTCAGTCAGTTGAGAGGCACATGCTACTGATAGCTTTATAGTCAGGACAAGCTCACAACACTCCTTTATCTTTGAGTCAAAAATTCACATCAAAACGTTCTTCTTTTTCCCGTCTACTCTAATTCACTCTCACTACAACTACTTCACTGTTATACATGGAATGGAATCCTAATTCTACTTTTAAATCTTTGTAGAGCTTCATGTTTTACTTCTGTTATAGGCTAGCAAAAGTGCGTCTTTTTTTAAACTTTATGAGATACAAGTACACAAGTCTTTCTATTCCAAGGTACAATGTCCAACTTCTCTAAAAGAAATATTAGATCCCATTTATTAACACTGCATCTGTTCTTCCACTTCCTGTATGTCCTTGCACAACCTACATCAAGTATAAGAACAGAGCTAAATTTCCTCACGGACTTAGATTCTACATGAGCAGGATTAAACATTCTGGTATTCCATACTTTGAAACATTGTCTGTAAATATTTTCAGTAAAATTTTAGTAGCATGTAATATTAATAATAGTTTTGATAATGTGATCAGGCATTTATGTGATCAGGCCTTTCAACTTTAAAGTGAACTTACATCTGAGCAATTGGTAGTCTACTTTGTTGTCAGTCCCTGAACTTGCTCTGATTGATTATATTGTGATCTTCCATTTTCTCTATTGATAGATGTCATCTATTTTATCCTCTGGTATTCC
>NW_022103898.1:43322055-43323596 GCF_000313985.2 Echinops telfairi | reverse complement strand
TTGATTTTGTAACTTCCTATTCTCATAAATGTGTACTTCATATATTATGTATTTCTACTATAAATGGATATTTGTATATTACATATTACATATTGCCATTACAAATGGATATTGATAGATGAGTATTTACCCTTGATGCAAATTTATCTATGAATGTGATGAAGCATACAGGACACTTCTTTGACATAACCAAACACCCTGGAAAACGGAGTCCGTGGGCCTTGTGGCTCAGGACCATAGTGCTGACCCCCTAGGTCCATCGCTATAATCCCCAAAGTCTGTGCTCTAGTTCCGACTTGGGTGAGTACCAACTGAGGCCGTCAAAGCTGTGGGCTGTCATCATTCTTTTCTTGCCCTGTCCAGAAGAAAGAAGGATGAAAAACAAAGACACATGGACACAGTACGTCCGGTGGACTGATGGACACATAAATGCCAAAAGTTATAACACCGAGAGCAGAACTAGAACCTTCCAGACAACATTTCAAAATGCTCTGAAATAGATCATATCTGAAAGTCCTTGGGTTGAGCAGAAGAAAAATGTAGAACAAAACTTAAACTCATGCAAGGGTCTAGGCTGGAACTGTGTTCACTCAGTGGTTCAACTTGTAGCCAAAGAACATGCAGGTCTATAAAGGCGGAATGGCATCAGTGAGTTGCATGAGTCTCAGAATAATTGACCGTTTGTAAGCAAGGGTAGAGTATTTACCCAAGGAAAATGTTGAGAAGGGCCAGGAAAGAAGAAGAAATGGAGATAAGAAACACTTGGAGGAGACAGGATGGGTAACCTTTCTTTGAGGGTATTTCAATGAATAAGATGAAACAGGATGTACATGAATTATTAAATATAAAACTGATTATCTATCTGTAACCTGTCACCCAATCCACAACAACGTCTTAAAAAAAAAAAAGACAAAACAGAAACAAAACAATAAAACACAACAAAAATCAAGTGGATGTTTACAGTTGTTTCTTCTCCTGTTCAGTTATGCCACACGAGCAAATGAAGGCTCTGCCACGTTACTCCCTCGTCATCATTGAAAGGGACTCGACTTTCAGGGGCAGCTCTCTGCTACTGTATCGGTGCCTTCGGATTTGAGGGGCTCATTTTTCCGGCTGTATCCCAGGCACTGTTTCACTGCTAATCAAAGTTTTCATAAGTAGATAGCCAGGGCCTCCATCCAAATATGTCCTCAACTGGAAATTCCACGGAAATCTAAGCATCCTGGGTAGCCTGTAGAGTACTTGAAATACAGATAACATGGCTTTCCATATTACAGCAGTATAAACATCATGATAGTGCTCCAAACTCACAGATGAGTGTTCTGACGAGGGTCTCTGAAAATATCTGGATTGTCCTTTATCAGAGATGTTTAAAATTATTTCAATGATCATTTAAAACCTTTACGTTTTATGTCTGTCCTCCACGTAGGAGCATGGCAGGGGAGGCTGGAAGGAAGATGGGCAGATAATAACAATGAGTACAAGGCGAAAATGTCCTGAAATTGATTGTGGTGATGAATGTACAATTCCTAACATGAATG
>NW_022103898.1:43318331-43320658 GCF_000313985.2 Echinops telfairi | reverse complement strand
AATTCGGTTATTTGGGTTTTGAAACCTGTTTGTCAGAGTTGCTCCTCCCCCATGAACAAAACTCCCTGCTCTGTACGGAAAGGTTCCTACCTAAAAGTGTGAGCTGTTGTTGTCTCTTTCAAGTATAGGTATTTCTTAAAATAGTATATATTCAAGAATTCTGTAGTGAAATCCTGGTCAAAATGGGGAAAACGCTGATAATAATTTCATATGATCATGCAATCCAGACTTTCTGGATCCTTGGAAGCCAAAGGAACTCCAGAAATAATTGTCCTGAGATAATTTTTCACTTTGTCAACAATTTCCCCTGGAATCTCCTTCAACCACATAATAGTTTAACTTAACTAGTAAAAAAAAATTAATTTATGTGATTAGTAAAGGAAAATCTACAAATGAGCAAGAGATAGAATTGCTGTTAGGTGCCATTAAGTCAGTTGCAACTAATAGCACCCTGCGACAGAATGAAATGTACCAAGTGTGAACATACTTACAACTGTTGGGAGAAGTCAGCCCACTGTTGCAGTCAACGCGTCACTCACTTTCACTGAGGATGAGCCTTTTTCCACATTTTAAATGCACCACCTTTTCTTTCGCCGTCCTTAGCATGCAGATGAGGTGGTTGGAAACACAGAGTCAGACACACACAATTGCTTAAAGTGACATCCTGACTCTAACAGTTGTTTGTTTGCAGCAGATGTGTCCAATGCAAGATGCCATTGACTTCCTCACTGCTGCTTGCATGAAGTTTGACTGTAGATTCAAATAAAATTGACATTCTGGACAGTTTCAAACTTTGGTCCACTTTCCTTGCTATTGCTTACGGATTGATCCAATTGTAAGGAATCTTTGTGTTGCGTAGAATCCATAGTGAAGGCTGTAGTCCCACTAGGAAGCGTTTCAAGTCCGCTTGGCTAGCAGCACTGCTTTGTCGTGTGGCTATTGCTGCCATGTTCTTCCCACAGTCCAGGTGCTCAGCTTATTTACTCAACAACCATGCTGAATACGTGCAGTGAAAAGACACCCTGTCGCATACTTTTCATGATCTTACCTCATGCCGTATCGCTTTGTTCTCCTCCCGTGAATGCCTCTTTCTCAGGGTAAAGTTACTCTATGAGAACAACTAAGGGTTCTGGAATTTCGATTCTTTGCAATGTTATCCCTATTTTTTTCATGATTCACATTATCGCATTCCTCATACTACTCAAGAAAGCACAGGTAAACTTATTTTTGTTATTCTTTTCTCTCAGCCAACATCCATTCGTTATCAGCTACGACAGTCTAACCACGTGCTTGTCTGAAACCATTGTGCATTTCAAGCAGCTTCCTGTATATAGCTCAACCATTGACAATGATCTTCATCCGACTTTTACTTGCAAGTGGTATTAACTATATTGTTCTTTAGAGTTTGCATTCTGGTGGGTCATCATTCTTTAGAAAGTGAAAGAATATGCCTCTCCATCGTTTAGCCAGGTAGGTACCTTCCATTCTCCTCAGTATCGATAAGTGAATGCTGCCAGTATTGCATCTATTGGTTGAGATATTTCAATTGATATTCCTTCAGTTACTGAAGCCTTGCTTTTGACAATGCCTTCAATGTAACTTGGATTTCTTTATTCCATACTATTGTGTCTTGATCATACCCTACCTCTTGAATAGTTGCATGTCAGCCAGTTCTTTCTGCTACAATGACTATGTATTTCTTCCATGGTCTTTTGAGGTTTCATGCATTATTCAATATTTTGCCCAAAGAATCCTTCCATATCACAACTCGCAACTTGAATATTTTCTTCACTACTTTCAGCTTGAGATATTCAGAGTGTGATCTTCCCTTTTAGTTTTCTAACTCCATGTCTTTGTACTTTCCCTCAGAATACTGTCTGGGCTTCGCTAGCTCTCCTCGGAATTTTCTGTTTAGCTCTTTTAATCATTTCTTCCAGTTATTTTAGTGTTTCTACACCCAAGAGTAATTACAGAGACACCTCTGACATCCCTTTTGTTTTTTCTCTTTCCTATCTTTTAATAATATTGTGATTTTTTTCATGTATGATATTCTCAATATCATCCACACTCACCTAGCTTTCAATGCATCTTATCTATTTTTGAGACAGTCTCTAAATTCAGGTGGGGTTTATACAGGCTTGTATTTTGGCCCTTATGGACTTGTTTTAGTTTTCTTCAGCTTCAACCAGAACTTGCTTATGGGCAATTTATGATCTCTGCCATGTTTGTCCTGGCTTTGTCTTTTTTCATAGATGTAATAAATTTTATTTTTGTGTATTCAATCTGATGAAAAACATGTATATGTACTTGTGTTTTTGTTGTATATC
>NW_022103898.1:43244265-43318108 GCF_000313985.2 Echinops telfairi | reverse complement strand
AGATATAGGATACAGATCCAGCAAAAAGCAAGGGGGCAAGAGAGAGCAAGGTTTTGCTCAAGGTCTCTCATATACAAAAGACCATGCACCCAGGAAGTTGATCAGGTTGGGCTCAATACCAACCTTCACCCAGATGTGTCAAGTTGACATAAAATCCAACTACCACACAGAACTTAAAATTCCATATGAGATCTCTAGCATCATTTTTATCACCAAGGTTATATTTTCCAACTACTAATTCTTCCTTTTTGTTTCAACCTTTTTCATTCCAAGCATTAGTAATTATTAAGGTGTTTTGTTTGATCTTAAAGATGGAGAACAATTGGAAGAAAATGTATTAACAATCCGATATATACAGATGAAGGAACCATGATAGCATAATAGATTATCCATCGGGCTGCTAACCTCAGTGTCAGCCCTTTAAAACCAGCAGTCACTCTTATGTGGGCTTTTTACTCCAGGAAAGAGGTACCCTCTTGGAAATTCACAAGGGAAGTTATACTTTGTCCTATATGGTCACTATAAGTAGTGAGGTGTTTTTTTGTTGTTGTCCATGTAGTTTTGTTTTGTTTTTAATATTCTTTACACTATCTGTGGCATAAATCTGCTACAAAAGATGTCTTTTAAAGTGTTAAAGAGCATAGATGTCAGTTTGAACATTAAGATGTTCCTGACCAAGTCACGGTATTTTCAATCACCTCATATTGATAAGAAAGCTGAACAATGAATAAGGAAGCTCGAAAAAGAATTAAATTGATGCCCCTGAATTATAATGGATGTTGAATGACCATGGGTAACCAGAAGAAGAAACAAATCTGTCTTATAAGGAATGAATAAAGACTGCTGCGTAGGCATGGAAATGGGGAGATATTGCTCATGTATACTGGACATGTTCGTGGGCAGTACCCATCACTTAGAAGGGCACTGTGATTGGTAATGGGTTGGCAAAAACAGGAAGACTATAGAAGAGATGAAGTTGCTACAATGGTGGGTTCAAATGCAAGAAAAATTGTCAGGATGGTGCAAGATGGGCAGATTTTCTTGTGTTGTGCATAGAGATGTTATGAATCAGAACTGATTAAAAGACATCTAACAACAATAAACTCTAGAAATCAACACATTTTGATTCCTGACTATATTTGCTTAATTTAAAACAATGACCTAAATCCAAGTACAAGTTTGAAGTCACTATTAAATATGCAGTAATTTTTAAAATGATACAAGCTCTATGAAATATGTTCCATAAATGTAAAATAGTTGAAATTGTCATTCTACAGAACATTCACTAAATTCACTTTAGTAAATAAATGATAATGAATTTTTACTCAAGTGATTCCCAAGAGGCAGTCAGATTTTAAAGATTAAGACTCTACTATATGTTTTTTAAATTGATTTAACCTTTCTATAATAGTCTTTGCGAGAGTAATGCAAATACTAGATATTTGTTTTAAAACCATGAAGAGTCACAAATTTAACATAAGCTATCTATAATCAATATTTGGCAATTGCAAAAATTGGAAACAACTGTCCTTCAAAGGGTAATAAATATAAAATAATTAAATTATATATTCAATGTACATATGTAGCTATAACATTGTTACTAAATATGGTTGTCTATAAATATTCTTGTTCGTACATGGGATTTTTGTGTTTTTGGTGCGTGTGTGTGTACAGAGAATAGAAAAATATATTACTTTGGTGAACAATATAAACATGTTGGCTAGATGCCAGTTATCAGTAAGATGTTGATTCTTTATATAGAATATAAAAAAATTAGGCTGCCTCAAGACTATCTCTAGAGATGGTAGCTAACACTAAGAATGGAAAGCATGGCAAATCAACACAGAAAGTTTCTCCTTGGTACACAATCCAGGCCTCCGATACTGATGACTGTTTTTTGTTATTCATAATACAGTAACTCCTATGCCCTTAAACAAATTCAAAAACTCAAAACTTTAGAGAAACCTGTTGCTACTGACTCTCTGTAGTCACATAATCAATCAGAATTTTCATGAATGTTCTATGCTAGTTATAAAACCTTTTGCCTTGTTACTGAATAGTTTTGCTTACTAATAATGGTAACTTATTTTAACCCTTTGCATTATGTTACCAGGAGACTTGGTGGTAGGTACAGTGACTGCAGTACTTGACCGCGGTCTCAAAGGTCAGCTGTGGGAACCCAGCAACCACTTGATGGAGAGAGACGTGTCGTTCTGCTTCTGGAAACATGTGCACCCCGGCAAACTCCATAAGCGAGCCTGTATCACGTTGAAGTCGTTCTTTTTTTTTTTCCTAACCTCTTGAGAATTATTGACAGGCTTACTTGTTGAAATATGTCATTATGTAAAAATAACATTTTAAATTTATTTTTGGAATATACTAATTCGCATAGACTATTTTCCAAAATAAAGCAATATTTATTTCCTAGGATAAGTCCACTTGGTCATTTTTATAATTAGTGAATTATATTTTCTAATAGTTGGTGAACATCCTTAGGCTCATGAATGATCTTGTTGTCCTTATGATTGGTGTTGTTAGGTATCATCGGACAATTCCCATTCATTGCCACCCGATGCCCAACAGAACAACGGAACAAAACACTGTCGCTTGGCCATTCCATCTCATGAGGAGCTTTGTCTTTTTCACTGACCCTCGACTTGACCAAGCACAATATCTTTCTCAGGGACTAATGACTTCAGATCACAGATCCAAAGTATTGGAGAAAAACCTCACCATTCTCATTTCTAAGGCACTATAATCCTTCAAAGACACATTTCTTAGTTCTTCTTGATATGTATACTATATTCAGTATTCTTTACCAGCACCATCATGCAACTGAATCGCTCTTCCTTACTCTTCCACCACACTCATGGTGAAGCTTTCAATGCATATCTGCCAATTGAAAATACTATGTCTCAAGAATTCAACATCACACGAGTATTCAAAATCACACCTTGGTCTTCAAAATGACATATGTGCTTTTGAAGATTTCCAAGAGGTCTTTTCTAACATATTATCCCAATGCAATATATCACATGATTTCTTGATTATTGCTTCCATGAACTCCTTGAAAATTTCGATATTTTTCCCCACCTATCAGGATGTTGCTTAATGATTCAGTTGTGAGGAATTTTCTTCATTTTCATGTTTAGGTGTCACCCATATGTCTAGCTGCAGGTTCAACAAGCAGAGTACTGTCATCTACACAGAATAGGTTGTTTGTACAGTAGGTTCCTCAAATTCTTAGGCCATGCACATCCACACACCAAAACACACACACACACACACACACACACACACGCTGCCATCACAAAATTCTTCTCAGCACACAGATTGAGTCAGCATAGTGAATGAGCCCAGCACGGAGCATGTGTTTCCTGATTTTAAAACATTTAGTAATTATTCCCTTATTTTCTTTAACAACTGCCTCTCGGTCTGTGAACAGGTTCCACATGAGGACAATTAAATGCTCTGGAATTTCCATTGTTAACAATGATATTCATAATTTTTTTAGGATCCATACTTCACCATTACTTTGCATAGTCAATCAGTCAGAGTTAAACACTTTTTGTAGTTCTTTGTTTCAGCTAAGGCACATATAATGTCAGCAATGTTATTATCCATATTATGCCTTCTTCTGAATCTGGCATGAAGTTCAGGTAGTTGATTTATCTTCAGAATTAATTTACTTGTGATGCTAATGTAATTGGTTGATGATTTCTTCATACTGTGGGATTTTTTTAATTTTTGTAATAGGCCAAATATATTTTTCCATGCAGTTGATCAGGTAGCTCTCTTGCAAATTTCTTTGCATAGACTATTGAGTATTTCAAGAGTTACATCCATTTATTGAACCATTTCAATTGGTATCTCATCAATTACTGGTACCTTGATTTTTTTTTTGGAAATGTCTTTAGAACTATGTGGACTTCTTCATTTATTATTATTATTGGTTTTGAGCTTACGATAACTCCTGGTTTATCAGTGACCAATTGTTTCTGGTACAATGACTGTATATTTCTTCAATCTTCCTTTGATGCTTCAAGCATTGTTTAATAGATTAGCCATAGAATACTTCCCTAATCAAAAGCAATGCTTGTATATTTTATTCAGTCCCTTTAATGTGAGAAAAAAAATTTTAATTTAAAAAAATTTAAAAAAAGAGAAATACCAATTATATTCTTCCCATGTGGTTTTGTTACTCAAGATTTTTGCATATTTCATTATGATTGCATGTTTTGTATTTGTGTTAGTCTGTGTTGCCTAGAGATACAAATCCATCAACACTTATATACATATAAGAAGAGCTTTATAAAATGAGTAATTATATATTAAGAAAACATTCTAGCCCAGTCCAGATCAGGTCTATAAGTCCAATATTAGTCCATATGTCCAATACCATTCTTCAAACTCCTCTTCAGACTCACACAACACATGCAATGATGCTGAATGCAGGAAGATCACAGGCCAGTGTGTGGATCGTCTTGTGGCTCCAGTGGCGGTGGAAGCAATTCATCTCAGTGCTGGAGTGGGTCTCCATGTGTTTCCTCCAGCTCCAGGAGTCTGGCTCCATCATTGTAGCTTCATGTGTCTTGTCACCAGGAATGTCAGGGAATGTGTGTGTGTCCCTCCTCCAGCGAGCTCTTAATCTCTGTCATGCCTCCAAATGATGTTATCAAGCTGCGACCTGATTGACATGCTAGACTCAACTCCTTCACTCTCAAAAATCTCAAATTGAAAACTGAATATGTAACAACCACAGTATTCTAGAGCTTCCCACTGAAATATAGGATCCAATTCTTCTACTTCAACTTTTTTTTCTGTCAATTTGGCATCTCTACATTGTAGAGCAAGTTTCAAAATCTCTTGTGAATCCAGTTTTGTCTTTTGTTTTTTCTTGTCTTCTTAATAACCTTTTACTTTCTACATGTATGATGTTCTGATGTAATCCTACAACTCATCTTGTCTTTGATCTTTATTGTTCAATGCAATATGGTATACTCTTTATGTAGTTAATTGTTTTGGTTTTTATTCTATAAGATGATAAGAGGACTATTTAATCTGCATCATTCATTTCAAATTTTTAATATATTCTTTTAACTTGATCAGTCTTTGTTTCACTAAACTAGAAACTACTTTCTAGAAATATTAGCTATTTTATACAAGTTGCTTATATATCTTGTATACAATTATAAACATACATTTTTAGTTATTATAAATGTTTATGAGATTGTAATATTTCTTACCAGAAGCTTAATAAATATTTATAGATAAGAAAAAAAATCATAATATCCTTCCACCAAAAATAAAATGCTTTTATTAAACATATCCTCAATAGAATTCATCACAAGTCTGTAGAGGATTGGTTATTATTTTAAATAAGTCTCATGGTAGATAAAAGTCAAAGATTTCTTCGTATGGGAGTAATAGGAAAACAGCCAGAGGTTGAAGTTAGGTGAAATTGAAATTAATTTTCACAGTTTAGTTGTTGGGTGGTCTCAAATGACATAGCTGTTTAATCTTAGCAAGTAAAGGTGTGAAAGTCATAATATGAAAACTGACACATTCAAATAGAAAAAGAGACGATATTTATAATTAGATTTCATGCTCATAATGTGACTGAAAGCAAAAAATACCATAAGGATCTTTACTTGTGTTTTACTGGCTATTCCGAGACATTAAACTGAATGGGTTATTAGAAATTATGTATAACACTGGGTAATTAATTGAAATTTCTTCAATACAGATCTTCTATCTATGTCTCTACACCTCCTTCAAAATGGTTTGGTGGAACAAGGCGAATAGGTGCTGTTGTTGTTGTTGTTGTTGTTGTTGTTGTTGTTGTTGTTATAAGGCCTTTGAGTAAGAAGGTTTGAAACCGTAGCTACCTCATACACAACAGAATGAAACACTCATTCGCTGCGCCATCCTAAGTCGCCCTGTGTCTGAGCCTGTTGTTGTAGCTTCATTGAGGGTCTTCCTCTTTCTCACTGCCCTCCACTTTACCAAGCATGATGCCCTTCTCCAAGGACTGATCTCTCCTGACAGTATATCCAAAATATGTAAGCCAAAGCCTCACCGTCCTTGCCTCTACTGAACACACTGGTCTCACTTCTTCCCAGGAAAATCAGTTTCTCTTTTTTGCAATCAAGGGTAGTTTCAATATTCTTTGTCAGCACCACAGTTCAAATACATCCATTCTTTTCCTGTCTTCCTTATTCAAGGTCCAACTTTCACATGCAAATGAGATCATTGAAAACAGCACAGCTTGGGTCAGGCACACTTTAGTCCTCCAAGTGGCATCCTTGCTTTTCAATACTCAGATTTTCAATACTACACATTTACCTAATGCAATTCTTTTATTGATCACTTGACTGAGGCTTCCATGAGCATTACTTGTGGATCCAAGCAAAACAAAACCCTTCACAACCTCAACCTCAACATTTGTCATGATGTTACCTCTTGGTCCAGTTGTGAGGATTTTGATCTTCTTTACATTGAATCATAATCCAGACTGAAGGTTTCAATCCTTGATCTTCATCACCAAGTGATTCTTCAGCATGATCTTCTTTGCCAGCAAATCCTCCTCAATTTCATCAAGCTGCATATCACAAGTTATTAATAAGCATTCTTGATATAATGCAGTTTATCTGATTATTTTTTCAGCATACATATTGGAGAAATGGTGAGAGCATGCAACCATGTTGTACACCTTTTCTGATTTTAAACCATGCATTGTTCCCTGGCACCGTTCACACCACTACTTCTTGATCCATGTTCCAGGTCCGCATGAGCACAATGAAGTATTCTGAATCCCCATTCTGCCCAAGGTTATCCATAATTCGTTATGTCCTACGGAATCGAATGCCTTGGCATAGTCAAGGAAACACAAGTAAAAATCTTTCTAGTATTCTCTGTTTTCTGCCAAGATCCATCTAACATCAGCAATAATATCCTTTGTTACACATTTCTGAATCTTTGTTTCTGAATCTGTCTTGAACCTCTAGCACTGCAGTTCTCAACCTGTGGGCCATGACCCCTTTGGGGGACAAATGACCCTTTCACAGAGGGTGCCCGATTCATAACTGTAGCAAAATTTCAGTTGTAAAGTAGCAATGAAAATAATTTTATGGTTTGGGGTTACAACAACATGAGGAACTGTATTAAAGGGCCGCAGCATTAGGAAGGTTGAGAACCACTGCTCTAGCAGCTCCCGGTATGTATTGCTACAAACGTTGTTGAATGATATTAAGCAAACGTTTACTTGCATGTGATATAAGTGATATTGTTCTATAGTTTGAACATTCTGTGGAATCACCTTTCTTTGGAATGAATTCAGATATGGATCCCATCTAGTCAGTTAACCAAACGGTTGACTTCCAAATTTCCTGACACAGACACGTGAGTGTTTCCAGTGCGTCTTCAGCTTTCTGAAACATTTCCATGGGTATCCCATCAATTCCTGGCACCAGGTTTTTGGGTTTTTCTTCTGTTTAGCTTGAACTTCTTCCTTAAGCACATTGGTTCTTGCTTATATTCTACCTCCTGAAATGGTGGAACATCAACTAGCTCTGTTTGGTGCTGTGACTCTGTGTCTTCTTTCCATCTTCTTTTGATGCTTCCTTATCATTCAATATTTTGCCCAGAGGCTCTTTTAACATTGCTACTCAAAGCTTGAATTTTTTCTTGAGTTATTTCAGTTTAAGATATGCTGATTGTATTATTTTTCATTTTCTAACTCTAGGTTTTTACAGATTCCATTAACGTATTTTGCATTGTCTTCACAGCTGCCTTTTGAAATTCTCTATTGCATTTTCGATTTCATTATTTATTCCATTTGCCTCAGCTACTCTACAATTAAGAGCAATTTCAGAGTCCCTCCTGACGTTCACTTTACTCTTTCCTGTCTTTTTAGTGACCTTTTGCTTTCATCGTGAATGATATCCTTGGTGTCCTCTCATAGCTTTTCCGTTCTTCTGCTTTAGTGTTCAATGCCTTAAATATGGCCTTGAAATTCAGGTGAGAGAGACTCAAGGTCATATTTTGGCTCTCATGGATGTGTTTTAATTTTCTTCAGTTTTAACCTGAACTTACATATGAGTAAGTGATGGTCTGTTCCCCAATCAGCCCATGAGCTAGTTTTCACTGCTGCGGATATTGAGGCTCCCCATTGTACCTTCCTACAGATGTAGTTAATTTGTTTTCTGATTATACCACCTGGAGAAGTCCTTGTGTATGCTTGCCTTTTTTCGTTGAGGAATTAAGCCATTTTCTATGAACAAGTTGTTGATCTTGGAAATGTCTATCATGTTATCACCAGCCTAGTTTCTATCAAAAAAAGCCATATTTTCTGACTCCTGTTCTTTCCTCCCATCCTATTCCCACCAATCTCTAATAGTTAGCAATTTATCTTTGTTGCAGGTTTGATAAATTTCCAACTGAAGACATTGGTAGAATTTTTCATTTTCATTTCCATTAGCTTTTGCAGTTAGTGCATAAATTAGAATAATAGGTGCATTGACTGGATTTCCTTGAAGGCAGATAAATATAATCAGTGGCACAATTCAAGTAATTTACCAATAAGTTTGCTGCCCTAATGACCATTTTAAGCATAAAGAAATTAATATACTGAAAGGTAGCTTATGTCATACAGCTAATACTTAACTTTGAACAACAAAATAGGAACATCAAACTCTTTGCGTTATAATAAGAGTTTTAAATTAGTAATAAAAATATTAAATAATACCTGACAGACAGTGAAACTATCATTTAGGATATTTCCATATTTCTTCTTGGTTGGTGTCCTCACCTGCACTATTCTCTGTTTTTATCTAAGCATCTTCAGCTGTGTGATTTATCTTTGACCATCTTCTCACTGTGGGAGTAGGATCCCATTCCTCTAGGCCACTTAGAGAACCATCATTGTGTTTACTATATTAGAAACTGTTAGGGGACTTCTCTTCTCTTCTCTGAACATATTATGTTCATCTTTGAAAAATCCCTTTCAGCTTCTTCTAAAGCTATAGCAAAGATTCTGAAAATATTTTTAGTTCTCTGAATACTTTTGAGAATTGCATAATTCACTCATAATATTCATGTGAATTTGGGGAGTAAAAGAAGGCTGAAATGAATGACATATTGTCACACTCTGTATTTGTTACTTTTTCTCTTTAAGATATATGTTTGTTTTCCAAGGAACAAACACAAAGGAATAAAAATGTAGTACTTCATCAAATGTATAATGAGTTTAATTAAATGTATAAATAAATGTTACAAACATGGTTTGGTTAATGTATTATCCATATTATGGACTGAATATTTCTTTTTTTTAATGGAGTGACAGAAAGTTAATGGTTTCATGTTTTTATTATAGAAAAAGCAGGATTTACCAAAGTAGCATAACTAGAGCAAAATGTTAGAGAACTACATGCTACACTGCAGATGAATGTTAAAAGATGGTAAAGAATGTAAACTTGTGATTTCCATACTGGGCAGATTTTCTGAGGCCAAATTTATAAATAACCTTGATTACAAGTGTCATTTTAACAACTGATTTGCACAACTCTACAAAAAATTAAGTATCAAGTCTACTGAACTGATGAAGACCAGCTGAATCCCACCATTGGATGTAATCCTGTCACGCACAATATATACTTCAAGATTAATGAATGAAGGCCAAGTCATTCCTCTTGATTGTGTTTTTCCTGTCATAGTAAATCATGATTATGGTTTCAAAATGGCCAACCTGTCAATTGGAGCTCACTAATGTGCTGAATATTAATCTTTATATGTTACATTTAATTTTATAGGCTTCCAATTTTCCTAAATTCACACTTCACACAATCCAAGTGTGGATCACTAGTAGAGCTTTGCAGCTGTTTCTTCCTACCGGGAAGTGTGCTCCATCGGCAAACGGGGATCCTGAAAACTCCGCACTTGCGTCCACTCTGTCCTCCCCACCACGATCAACTCCCCAACAAGAAAGCAGCTCTTCCGCCTTCACTTTTTGAATGCCTCCTGACCCGAGAGGCCCGTCCTGCGGCACTTTCTCAGACAATGATCTGCTTCCAGTCATTAGGCCTTCGTTATCTGACAGTGCTTCCAACCTATGCATCAGGTTTTCAGCTGCTGCTTCTTCCAAAGTTGGTAGGTGATTCTTTCATTGCTTGTTCTTAGTCTGGAAGCTCCATTGAAACCTGTTAACTTTGGGGACTCTGCTGGCATTTAAAATACCTGTGGCATAACTTCCAGCCAGCATCGCAGCAACACACAAGCCACACAGTAGACAAACTGTAGACAACTCTAACTCAATGGTTGTTCAGTTTCACCATACCTCTAAAGAGGGGAACTTGGTGGCATGGTGCTTATGTGTTGGGCTTTGATTCACAAGGTCCACAGTTCAAAACCACCAGCAGTTCCATAGAAGAAAGACAGGGCTTTCTTCTCGAGTTAACAGTTACTGTCTGTGAAATCCACAAGGGGCAGTTCTGCCAAGTCAAATATAGTTACTAACCCTGTCTTATAAGGTTGCTATGAGTCAACATTGACTCATTGGCAGTCAGTTTTATTTTATTTTGTTTTCAATGCACAAGAACGACGGCCATTTCAGAAGCCTGGTCAAGAAGGAACAGTCACCAGTGGAGGATGTTCAAGGAATGTATATGAAGTTCTGAGATCCAAACTATGAGACAGAACAGAGGACAGGCTTCTTGACCAGTGGAGGATGTGTTCCAGGCTTACATGAGAGAGAGATTTGATTACCAGCTCAGAAGAACTGATGTGAACAGAGGATTGCATTCTGAATGTTTTCTGCCCCTCCCTTGTTAGCTCCTCTAAGTCCTCATCATTAGTAGTATTTTCTGTGAGTTCTGGGCAGTGGTGGCAATAGATGATGAGACCCAGAAGAGAAGGAGAGGGTAGTAGGTGGAAAAGTTGGTGTCGGAAGCGGGTAAAAGAAGAACGGAGCATGGTGGAGACATATCTGATTGTAGCAATTGCCCTTGGACTTGTGTGGAGCCCAAGATGGATTCTTCTTCTCCATACTGAAACTGAAAGAGGTAAGATGTGGCCATTTTGAAATATGGGAATTGCAAAACAATTAATCGTGTTCATATGAAACTTGAATGTAAACCAATAAATAGACCAAGAGGCAGTTGTTCAAACAAAACTAGCAGATAATGCCTGGTTTAACATCATTAAAATTGTGTGCCAAGTTTGTATATGTTTGCCATACTTATTCAACCTATGTGCTGAGCACATAATCGAAGAAGCCAGACTATTAGAAGAATGCAACATCAGGATTGAAAGACAGTTCCTTAAGCTGTGATATGCAGATGACCCAGTCCTACCTGCTGAAGGTGAAGAGCAGTTGAGTACTTACTGATAAAGTTCAAACTTACTGAGGCACTTCCAAGGCTATACTTTGAATAAGATAACACCTCAACATGTAAAAAAAGATCCTCACCACATGACCATTAAGCAATAATGTGATAAACAGAGAAAGCACTGAAGTTGAGAATGTCCATGAAAGCAGCAGTTAAATAGTCAAATGACATATTTTGTTGGAAAATCTGCTACAAAATATCTCTTCAAAGTGCTTAAAAGAAAGCATTTCACGTTAAAGACTAAGGTGTACCTGTCCAACGCCATGTGTTCTCAATCAATACATATGCATGTGGAAGATGGACAAGGAATAGAGTCTAAGAAAGAATTGAAGCACATGAATTATAGTGTTGGCAATGAATATTGAGAATACAGTGGAATTCTAGAAAACTGAACAAAAGCATATTTTGGAAGATGTAGAAGTATGCAGTTAATAAATGAGGTTAGTAAAACTTTGTTTCACGAGAACTTTGCATATGCTCTCTGTAGCATTGGTCCCTGAAGAAGGACATCACGCTGGGTTGAATAGGTCAGGATAAAAGAAGACACTTACCAAAGTGGAGTGACACAGTGACTGAACATAGGCTCAAGCACAGCATTGCTTGTAATGATGCCAGTGGACCTGGGAGTGTTTGGCTCTCCTGTACTTGGGTAAGATATACTACTGTCGTTAGGTGCCATCAAGTTGGTCTTGACCCATAGCGACCCTATGCATCCTCACAATTGTTCCTATACTTGAGTCCACGGCTGCAGACAGGTTCTCAGAAGGATAAATATCTTTTTGAGGGTCTTCTTTTTCACTGACCCTCCAATTTACCAAGCATGATGTCCTTCTCCAGAGATCAGTCTCCCCTGAGGAAGTGTCCATAGTCAATAAGATGACATCTCGCTATCCTTGCATCTGAGAAGCACTCTGGCTATCCTTGGAAGAAGGTTTGGTTTGTCCTTTTAGTAGTTGCTGGTAATTTCAATGTTCTTCTCCAGAACCACAAGTCAAACTTATCAATCCCACTCCTGTCTTCTTTATTCAATGTGCCACTTTCTCATGAATAAGAGGCAATGGAAAATACTGTGACTTGGATTAGGCACAGAGCTAACACCCTTGCTCCCCAATACTCTAAAGAGGTCTCATGGAGCAGGTTTACCTAATGCAATAGGTCATTTGATCTCAGGACTACTGCTTCTATAAGCATTTACTGTGGACCCAAGCCAAATAAAATCCTTGACAACTTCACTCTTTTTTTGTTAACAGTTTTGTTAGCACTTTATCCACGTGTCATACAATTCAAAAATACATTAATATCAAGAATAGTTGTACAATTGTCATCATATTTAAGTCTAGAACTTTTTCTTCTTCCTTGTAGTTATTGTTATGCATGCATTTTTTCATGTAATTAATTGTGGAACAAATATACACAATAGAACATTTTCAAGTTCCAAAACTAATACTTGTATAATTCAGTGTTATTGATTTTACTCTTCCTGCTCTACATCCATTTTTGATATCCTTTTCCAAAGTACTCTACAACCCATGACATAAACTTAATGCCCCCTACGCAACCACTCTTTCCCTTTCACCTATGTAACCAATGGTCAAGTTTGGTTTCTTTTTTTTTAACATGGTTTTCTTGATATAGTATTCACATATCATATACTTCCATAGTTAAATTGCTTTTAAAATGAGTCGTATCATCACAATCAGTTCTAGTGTTCCCTGCCACCTCCTGTGTTCATTGTTTTCTTGCCAGATCCCTCAACTCTTGTATCTCCTAATTTTGAGGTGAGATATAGTCAATTAATATTGCCCTTCTAGCCATAATTCCCGATGTGATGTGTTATAATTCAGTGCTTCATGCCTGTTGCTATAACCTAATTGAGGAGAGCATTCTGTGTTGTGTTAATGACAAGATCATAGTGACATAAAATCTCTGATTTATTAGAGGATGTGAACCAAGTGGCACCATGTGTTTCCTTTAAGGAATGATCTATTGGAAGAACAAAGCCACACTGTGAAGTCATCCTTCTGTGTGTAAGAGCCATCTCAGATAGAGTGAAAAACCCAAGTCCATTGGAAGAATATTTTTGATAGCTACACATAAAGCATTGGAAGCCGAGGCCAGCGGCACCGATCGTCATGGAGACCAAGGGAAAAAGTGAAGGAACCAGGGCCAGACCAGAGACCAAGGCGAGAAATCGATGAGAGGAGCAGCACTGAGATTGCAGCATTTTGAGGCAGGCTGGCAGGCAGGCCCCCTGGTCCATGAAGGACGAGACTAAGAAACAATATGGCAGAGAAGATGGAGATCAGAGAGAAACTTGCCTGCTGGCTGAGAGGTATAACTGTGGAGTAATTACTATATCCTTACTGTTTGCTGATCCTGATTTGTAGTAACTTATTAATTTTCCCAATAAACTTCCATAACTGTGAATATTGTCTTGAATTCTGTGTGGCCATTGCAACAGTTATTGAAACCAATATTGTAGAATGCCATAGGAAAAATGTTTGGTGTTAGAAAAGGGTAAAGAAAGATGGAGGCTGACGTCATGTCTGACCGTCAATAGGGAAGTCAGAAGGGATCAGGGATTGCCCTCCAGGTTGTTTACTGTAGAGGGAAATGCTATGTGTCAGAACTGAGAAATCAACAATCTATGACATTAACTCATAGTGAAGTGTTCAAGATAAAAAGGATTTAAATAACAGACATTTTGGAAGAATATATGGCCACAACTGAATACTCTTACTCATAACAAAAGTCCTTGATAGCTGTTTATTATTAATAATTTTCATTTTACCACTACCCAGCATATATTTTTAGAACCAGTTCAGTGATATAATTGTGCCTAATGCCTTGTGAAAGATCCCATTTATTTCCCATATGGACATTGTTGTTTTTAAATTAGAGCACATTCTGTCCATTTTCTTATTCAGTTAAGATCTAAATACCACTAGACCTGCTCATTCATTATAAGATTGCTGTGAAAATATTCATTGGGCAGCATTAGTAATTTGTGACAAACAAGACTTATGTACCATGTTTTAGTACCAAGCATGCTCAATACTGAACACAGAATATATGTCTGAGTAGATTACACTGGACATAGTAAACACTCATTCTATTAGGGCCTGGCATAGATATATAGTTTCTCTGATGTTTCCTAATGAACTAAATGGCATTATAAAATTGGAAATATATTTTGTTCTATTGATAGCAAGTATAAATATAGGATAAGTATAGTTAGAAACCATCTTTAGGAAACCTGCTGACAAAAACTCTGGAAATGGCTATAGCTTTACTGATATTAAATGTAGAGTTTTCACCTACAAATGATTTATGTTATATTTCTACACATATGATCTATGCTAACATTATTATATTTCATACTATAGACTCACGTTACACAATGGCCTCACCATAAATTCTATAATTTCTTAAAATGCAATGCTTAAATTGATAAATTAGACATAAATAATATTTTTGCTAATAAGATTTATCTAAGTAGTCAATCTATCAGCTGAAATGTTATTGAGTTGTATAATGTATTTTAATTCTTTCTCACAGAATATAATGAAAATTAATAATGCCTTTAAAGTATTTCAAAAGTTGCATTTTAAGGTTTACATGAACTTATCAGGTATGGAAGTATGAGATTTTTAACATTTATTTTATTATTAAAATGAATTTTCAAAGAATTTATAATACTTCAATGATAAGTACTCTAGCAAATGCAATGTATGTTTATAAGATAATATGACTATGGAGAATTATAAGTGAGAGATACATACCTGTTTAACAGTTATAGTTAGAACTGTAATTGTCAGAAAATATCTTTTTAAAATTGTATTATTAAAATAATCAAATTTTACTTTCCCTGAATTTTCTTTACTTGTAAAGACAAGTTTTTCTATTACATTGCATACCAAATATGATATAATTTCAAGGAAACTAAATAGAATTTTCGAATAGATAGATATAGATATGATTGAATTCTCCCAGATCTAACCCAGTACAGGTTGACTACTCACTGATGTCAGTCCACGGCAGTTGTAATAAGCGTACCATACCTCTTACACCTTGAGAAGCAGCTCAACTTGTATTTGCCTACAAGGGAACAGCCAAGGAGGATTCTGAGAAAGACAGGTTACCATCGAATTTGATTGTCCTGTATACTCCCTATTCTTATATGAAGCAGAACTTGATCATGATGTCACCTAACTGCAAAAGAAAGATCTGTGGTTGTTGTCATTAGCCGTCATGGAGTTGATGAGCAGTCTGGAACTGCTCTGGAGAGTTTTGGTGAAGATGGTCTTTTAGACGCAGTTCGCCAGGCCTGTCTTCTGAGGTGCCTCGCCAGCACCATCCTTGTGGGGGTTGTTGCAGGCTTAACCATTTGTGCTACCCAAGAATTGCCTGGAGGAAAGTGTAGGGCTGGTGAATGCTTCTGTGTGCCCAGAAATAAATCACTGTATGTTTGGAGAACGCATTCCATTTCTTTTGTCACAGAGATCAAATGAGAGAAACAAAAAAAGCTCGAATTTAGATCCATCACAGTTCTTAAAGGAGTTTTCATGGTAAATTTCCTCTTGCAAATGCTAGACAAATTAGACTAAGAAACAAGAATATAACTTATAACACATACTTAATCTATCCTCTTGGATGCTCCTTATTTATTAAATAAAAATTAGCTTCTCAAAGTAGATTTTGAGTGTTCTACATTTGAAAATGGTGTTAAATACTCATCCTCACTGTAAAGTAATTAATGGCAAAAGAATCACGTTTTCTTTTCTGTTTTAAAATTTCACTAAATTGATTTGGTGTTTCTTTAATGGAAAAATTAACTGTGTAAATTGGAAATATATTATTTTAACAGATAGCAGCTAAACATATAACGTCACCAGATTAAAAATCATAGAACAAATAATGCATTGTAATGAAAAGTTAAAATGTTCTCATGAAGGACAAATGACCAGATACTGTGTTAAGCACCTTGTACATATCTTATTTCATTTATGTAAAGTTAAATATATTTTTGTTAAACAGATTTAGAAAGGATTTTTAGTTTTTAGCTTTAAAGAACTGAGAGGATAATAAATTAATTTTGTGATTATCAGTCCAATATTTAGTACACTGAACCATCAGGACTTTTGTACTACTTATACCTACTATTAAAACAAACAAACACACACACAATCATTACAGTTGAGTTGGTTCCTACTCCAAATGGCTCTACATGGCGAGGCAGACGTATTCCACAGAGGCTCCATGGCTATCGTTTTACAGAATCACACTGCGACTTCTTTCTTCAAGAAAGTGACTGGCAGGTTTCATTAACCAACATTTTGGTTAGTAGAGCAGTGGTTAATCTCTATGCCATCAAGCCTCCTTATAGCTACCAAATCAGGTATTTAAAATTATTTATGAACCATTTACCTCGATTGTAGGCATTTTTTATGATGTCCTAGCATTAAAGAAAGAAGTATCATGCCCTTAAACCAAATGAATTTCAGATCATCAAAGAAGTAGAAGATTTTTGAAATAGTCACACAGTCTTGCAAGTGATTAAATCTAGGGGGAAATTAACCAAAAAAGCTTGTCACAATGATCTTCCATGTTCAAAGTCATTTCTGAGCTCATCTAGCTACTCTGGATATTTGATAGGCAAAATCTCACCAGATTTTATGTGGATCAAAAATTTTAAAAGACCATTCATACGTGTTAAAGAACCATTTCTCTAGACTTTTTCAATATACTTCTGTGCCTAAGACTTATAGAAAAACCAAGAATATTTTAGAAATGATCATCAACAAAACAAATCTCTGAAAGAAATGATAAGAAAATAAAAGATATTTTTTCTTTACAAGAGTGAATTCTTCATCACTATGAACAATTCTTAACATCTGACCATATTCTCATTTTTTTTATCAGTTATCCTGTACATCATCTGAAAAAAGGAAAAAAAACATAAGTAGGTCATCCCAAAGATGCCTGAGAATCACACCTTACTTGATTTAACTGCAAGTGCCTTTCATGCATTTTGTTACTGAATTTTAAAAGCAATAACTAATTTAAAATTCACCGCTTTGTAACATATGACTAAAATAAATTCTATTAACACAGTTAGATGAGATGTTGGTATTTTATTAAAGGTCATATTTTTTTAAAAAATCATCAAAGCAATAATTTAAATTATAGCCAGGAATGTGGAACATGTTGAATATTCTTTCAAGTGAAGAACAATTTTTTCTAGTCTTCTTTATGAATACTAATCATATACAATCTATATATTGAATGCTAATGTTTCATGTTGTTGGATAGAGTCATTTTCTGATTACAACAATTTAAATTTGTATCAGGTTCATTCAAAGTGTGCCCTGGTGGCACACTGGTTAAAGTTTGACTGCTAACTAAAAAGTCAGCATTTAGAACATCTCAGTTGCTCTGTAGAGAAAGAACTGGAAGTCTGCTTCTATAACTTTTATAACCTTCAGAAACAGTATGGGCGGTTTTGTTCTGTCTTACCGGGCTGCAAAGGGCACCCTGTTGCCATAGCGGAACAGAAGTTGGGCTGCAAACATTAGATGAACAGTTTGAATGCACCAGTTTCTTGGTGGGAGGACAAACAAGGCAGTCTTCTCCCAGAAAAATGTATGGACTCGAAACCCAAGGGAGCAGTTCTACTTTGTCTGTACTGTTTACATGAGTTACAATCAACTCTTGGCAGTGGGTTTTTGGGTAAAGGGCTGTTAGGAGTTAGAATAGAACCAATCGAAATAGAAATAAGAAAGGTAAATTCAAAATCATCAGTTTTTTGGCTAACCTAGATTTTAAACCACTTGAATTCTTTGATATCATTAAAGTTTTATATACCCAATACTCTTCTCACTTCTTCAGCCATACTTCTAAATATAGAACTAACTTCCTTTCATAATGAATTTCTAGTAACACGTATTTCTAAAATACCACAGTGATTTCTTATGAAATTCTGTTCAAAAGAATGGTAATAGACATTTAAGTCTTAGGGGTGGATTGGGGACATTGAACAAAAAGCTTTAGAAATTAAAGTTTGAGTATGAGTAAATATTTCTTTACTAACGATATTTCAAAGTGAACACAATTCTTCATGGATATTAAAAGTGAATAGAGGTAAAGGATAAATTAAGTAAAGATTGTTCAATTAATTTGATCACAAGATACTTCTACAGATACATCTGTGCAAATTTCTATCAGAGTGGTCCCTATACGTAAATTAAAGAGTACCATTATAGATTATATTTAATTATTCAATAACATTCTGATGAGTAAAAAAGGCACTACAGTTTTGGAAAATAACTGTGCTGGTCCTTATTGGTGTACATCAAATATGTCCAACATATGACAGAATTGAATTTCTTGCCTTTTTCATTGGATAAAGATAAAAGACTGGTTTTGAAAAACAATTTGTGGACAGAAGAGTCCACATAATGTATCATTTTCAGACAAAAATTAATGCGGATATATGACTCCTCCTCATTCAATGCCTGATTTTTATTCTGTCGCATAAAATGACAAAAGTCCAGACGAACATGACATCAAGTGGGTCAAAATAATGAGGAGAACATCAAGCAGATTTCCCAAGCAAACTATAAGGAGAAGAAGGGTAATGAAAAAGAAAACTTAAATTTGATGTTTGTTTGTTTTTATATAACATACTATAGTGTGATAAGCTTAGTGTCAACTAGACGAGGCTATGAACCTCAGTGATTTGACAGTTGAAGCTTCCTATATAATGTGATCTAACATAATGTAAACAACTCCATGATGAGATTGGTGTCAGCCAAGAAATTATTCAGGTCATAACCCTGATGCTACCTTATGGAGTGCTCCACTTCTTGCTGGCCTGAATCCCCATCGGTTGCATTGATCTCCAGTTCTTGAGCCAAAGAACCATAGTATTACCTTTCAACCATGGGATCTATCAATGGGTTGCCATAGGGCATGCCAATCCTGGGAATTATCAGAACCTTCTGACTTGATATTTATTCAACTCTGCAAGCCAAAGACCCAATCTGCTAATATTCACCAAGCAGTGGTTTTTCTGCTTTATCTTCCTCTATCAATCCTGGCCACTGTCTGGTCCAGGAAGATTCTCCTGATTAATATCTGACTACATACTTAAAATTGAATGGAATTAATCACTCTTACAACTGATTAAGCAATTTTTCTTGATATCAATTTATTTTGTATAATTGTATATAATTTGTTGTATATTTGTTTAAGTATCCCTGGTCATATATCTCTAGAGAACTCAGCCTAATGCACTTAGCCTCCCATTTCTAAAAATATACTAATATCTGGAAATCAAGTGTAACTGAGGAAATGTTGGGGGGATCACATCTGGCCTCCAATACTCAAGATATGGGAGGCTTATCAAGGACATAGAGCAAAGAATATCATTGTTGATGCCAGACGGATGCCAGCTCAATGCAGAGAATGCCAGAAAGATATTTACATGTAATTTTTTGACTAATTGGACTTTGTAGACCATAATAAAATATGGATAAAATTGAGAAGAATGAGACTCCTAGAACACTTTATCATCCTCATGTGGAAACTGTACATAGATCAAGAGGCACTTGTGTAAACAGAACAAGATCATATTGCATGGTTTAAAATTAGGACAGGTATGTGTCTAGGTGTCATTCCCTCACTGTACGTATTCAATCTGTATGCTGTGAAAATAATTGAAGAATCTGGACTATAAGACGAATGTGGCATCAGGATTGGAGTAAGGTTTTTAACAACCCACTCTGTGACATAACTTTTCTTGCTAAAACTGAGGAGGATTGAAAGTTCTTCCTAATGTGGATCAAGGACTGTATCCTTAAGTATGGGTTACAACTCTAATAAAGATCTAGGATCACATCTTGAAATATGGGTTATAGCTCACTGTAAAGAAAACAAAAATCCTTACAACTCTACCAGTAGGTAACACCATGATAAATGGAGACAAGATTGAAATTGTTAAGGATTTTTGTCTTGCTGGAATGCACAAACAATGCTCATGGAAGGAGCAATCAAGAGGTTAAAAAAAACATTGCATTGGGTAAATCGGATGCACAAAACCTCTTTAAACTGTTGATAGGAAATGATGTTAATATGAGGACTAAGATGCACCTGACCCAAGCCACGGCATTTTCTATCACCTCCTATGCATGTGAAAGATAGACATTGAATAAGGAAAACCAAAGAAGAATTGATGCATTTGAATTATGGTGCTGGTGAAGAATATTGAAAGTATCTTGGACTTCCAAAAATGCAAACAAATCTTTCTTGGAAGAAGTATAGCAAGAAAGCTCCTTAGAGCAGCGGTTCTCAACTTATGGGTCAAACGACCCTTTCCGAGGGGTCACCCAATACATAACAGTAGCAAAATTACAGTTATGAAGTAGCAAGGAAAATAACTTTATGGTTGGGGGGTCACCACAACATGAGGAACTGTATTAAAAGTCCGCAGCATTAGGAAGGTTGAGCACCACTGCCTTAGAGGAAAGGATGACTGTTTCACATACTTTGGATATGCTGTCAGGGGAGACCAGGTCCTTGAGAAGAACATCAAGCTTGGAAAGTACCCGGTAGCTCAAAATAGGAAGAGTTCCAAAAAGCTAGATAGACACAATGGCTGCATCATTCGGCTCAAATAAAAATTGTGAGGATGGCACCACACCAGGTAGTGTATTGTTCTGTTGTGCCTATGGTTGCTGAGTCAGAAGCAAACTGACAGAACATAACAGCAAATAACATTGGAGAAAGTAACAGGTTACAACACATCGGGTTCAAAAATCATGAAGGATGCAGTTCTATCTTCTGCATTCCCACATCTGAGCTAACTCATGTAGTCATGCTACTTGACTTCTAAGCTACACATTCCCCTGACTTTTTGCCTTTCTTGGGCAAGAGGCACGTGGTTTTACTCATCATCCAGGCTCCTGGGTCGCTCTCACAGCCTTGGCATGGCTCCTCAGCTTGGTGTCATGGCTTCAGTGCTGTGACCTCTGATCGATCATGCTCCACTAGTGGGTCTTCTTTCTTGATGATCGTGAAATTATTCTGTTCTTGCTTTTCAGATGACTTACTCATACAATCCAATGGCAAAACTGACTAATCCCTTAGCTAAAGTCTTCTATACCTTATTTACATGTCCCCAGAGTCATTTGTTGGGATTACACACACTAATAGAAGGGCCATACCAAGTATTTTAATTCCACCATAGTGGCCTCCAACATGAAAACCTAATAGCACATGTCATAAGCACTTACAAAATTCATATTCAAAACATAGTCTTGAAATATATATGTAACAAAATCATAAGGATACTTGATCTCTTCGATGCCTCATGATCTCAAAGGCTGGTGTGCTTCTTCCATGTGGGGTTTGTTGTTTCTCAGTTAGATGATCACTTGTTTATTTTATTAGTCTGGGTAATTTAGAGAACCAAATCCACAGAAACTCCTGGATACGAGAGAGTTCTATATAAAAGGTAAGTGCGCATCAAGAAAACATCCGAACCCAGTGCTGCCCAAACCCACAAGTCCAACATTAACCCATATGTCTGACACCAATCCACAAAGTCCTCCTCCATCTCACAAAACACACACTAGGATGCCACCTGGAGGAGGAAAGCCAAATCAGTGAACTTGTCAGTATCTCAGCACTAGCAGGGGTCTCCACATGGCTGCTCCAGCACCCAGGGCTACATCGGGGTAGGTCCATGTGGCTTCTCCTCAGGGATGTCTTGCAGGAAGTGAGCCTTGCAAGATGGAGCAGGGAACCTTCTATGGCAGCTGCACCCTGGTCTGACCATCAGAAAGCAAGAGATCCAAGAACTAGAAAGGCAAGGCTCACCAAGCCATTTATCTCTCTGCCCTTCAATTAGTCCCACATGTGTTTATTGGCCAGGTTGGCACAATAAACTAACTAACTCATTTATCTTCAAGTCTAAAGGACCCCAGATGATAGCTGGGCACCATCAGCTTTCTTCACCACATTTGCTTATGTACCCACTTTATCTTCAGCGATTGTGTCAGGATAGGCTGGTGTGCTTCTTCCATGTGGGCATTGTTGTTTCTCAGCTAGATGACCACTTGTTTATCTTCAAGCCTTTAAGACCCCAGAAGCTATATCTTTTGATATCTGGGCAACATCAGCTTTCTTCACCACATTTTCTTGTGCACCCGTTGTCTTCCGCTATCATGCCCGAAGGTGAGCATCTCAGACTGCCGAATTGTTAGAACAAAGTTTTTTTGTGTGAGGGACTACTTGAGTAGGGGCCCACTGTCCATCTCTTTCCTTAATACTAAATCTATAAATATATATACATAGATCTATTTCCCCCTCATCGTATATAAATATATTTATATTTGTATATGCCTGTATTTAGATTTCTGTAAATGCCCTTTGCCTCCTAGTTCTTTCCTCTAGTTCTTTGTACTTTCCTCTTGACCCATTTTCATTTGGATTTCAGGAATTCCTCTCGGCTACATTGTCCTTGATCCAGCCCTGCCAGACCTCCTATACCCTCCTTGCCACTGATTTTGGATCATTTGTTGTTCCCTTGAATAAATATGTATTTTGACAGAATTTTCCCCTTTGTGTCCTCCACAAGAAAAAAATGGACATGTATGGAATGGACTTGTTTGTTTTCTTAAATGTTATCAAAATGATAGGAACAAGGAAATATCTTACTCATCTTTAACTCTGTAACTCAAACTCAAACACATTGTCATGGAGTTGATTCCTAATCATAGCACCCCTATACCTCTCTACCTGATCCAGTGCCACTGATGTTCTTTTGAAACAATAAATGGTTGAATAGATATATGATATTTTAGCCCAGTGCATTCTGCATGCTATTTATTTTTCAACCAATGCGCTTTAAAAGGCCTTATCAAAGGAGAACTAAACATACCTCCTACCATCTTGGAAAGAAATGCCAGATATTTTTCAAAGGCATTCACTAAACATGGCATTGAACCCTGAATGGCACTATGCACCAGTTTTGTAGTTTATATCATGCACAATGTTTGCACACCTACAAAAATAGTTAAGTACATGGTGCAATGCTTACATATAAACAACTTACCCAGGGATTTGCCTGTTTTTTTTCTCTACCCAATGACTATATTAAACAAGCACCGAATGTAAATGAATACCCCAAGCACCTAATAATGATGTGTACATGCACTTTCAGAGAAGGGTATATTATTAATAGGAAGAAATATAAACTGATAATTTTACCATAAATTGTATTTTACATGCATATCAATATACTTTATACCCTCAATATATATTTTTCAATTTTCAAAATCACAAATAACTTTGTTATCTAGTTCAATTTCTATTTGAGTTTTTTATTTGAATATTGTGACTAGACTTCTAATCAAAATCACAAAATTTTAAACACAATTTAATTATTTTTTTCACCTAAAACCTCATACCTTAGGGAAATACTATGCACAAAAGCCAGATCCCTAATCAAGCTTTGAAAATATTTCCTTCAACTAAAAATGCACTTATATTGATCTTAATTTCTTTTCATAGACAATATGCTTTCATTTATAAGTATGATTATAAATGTCATTGTGACCTATACTGAAAATGAATGAGATTTACAGTAGACCTAGATGCTAATCTGTTCTAGAAGAAGGATCGAGATGCGATGCAGTCAAGTTCCAAATCATTTTTTCCAATATGAAATAACTGAAAATGGATTAATCCATTCTTAACCACCAAGTTTTTACCCTAACCTTGCCTTTTTATACAACACATTACACAGAAATTTCCAAGTAATAAGTTCAGAGTTAAATAATATCATTTAAATAAGAAACACAACATTAAAAAATTTTTTAACAACTGCAGTGTGACCCATACCTTGAGCTTGATGAGGATCTGGTTCTGTGGACACGGATGTGGAGAGGAGGGGTGGAGAGAGAGTCCTTGTTTGGAAGGGGAATCCCCTTCCATCAAATCAACTGGTAGCTGCTTTTCAGGAGCTTTTTCTCTTCTTTGCCTTTTTTCACCAGGAACTGGCTGGCTTTCTCTTTAAAAAAAAAAATCTGTTTAATGTGGTCTGCTGTTGGCGTTTCCTTAACTGTTTTCTAAAAGGGTTTACTAAATTGTCATCAACCATATTGATAAGATGGTTAACCAGTTCCTTATCATGATGATTCTTTTCAAAAAACTCTTTCTTAGGGCCCATGCCTTTTAAGTAGGAACAGTACAAAAACTCACAAAATGAAGAAAATTATAGACAAACGCTTGGAACACAGCCGCAAAAGGTTTAAACAATGGGTATTAACAATGCCAATTAATGCCAGTGACGGAAACTCAACGTGCTTTTGTTTACAAAAATCATGTGCTTCAGAGCAATTCCAATATTTTGTTCAAGCTCCTTAAATAGGTTAGTGGCGCAATTCTAATCTTAAATAACATCATATCTTACCCGGTTTCCCCGAAAAAAATTGTCTTATATTAATCTTTGCTCCCAAAGATGCGCTAGGTCTTATTTTCAGGGGACATCTTATTTTTCCATGAAGAAGAATATGATACACATTTATTGTTGAACAACAAAAAGGAAATTTATTACCTGTATACGGTAAGGTAGTAGTTGTCATCACAGCATAACCAGACAAACTGTGAAGACTACAGTATCAAGAATTTCTTGTTGCTACCATTATTTCGATGTACAACAATCTATGGTACATTTACTCATAATCTATGGTGCATTTACTCGCACTTCCTGTCTGCCCCAGCTGCGCTGCGGCCAACAGTGAGCTGCGCGGTGGCGCCTGCCGCTAGTGTCCAGAGTCCAGAATTATGGTAGCTTTGGGGGGCTTTATTACCGGGGAGGCCTTATGTTCAAGGAGGTCTTATTTCCAGGGGATGCCTTATATTTCAGCGAGAGACAAAACTGTAAGTAGGTCTTATTTTCAGAGGATGTCTTACTTTCGGGGAAACACGGTAGATATCAAAAGGTTGCTGTTAAAACATTTTATATTAAATAAAAATACATTAGCACATATTCCACAAAATGTACATGTTTACTTCCATTTAATTTAGGATGCTATGTTTTTTTTATAACAATATGTTTACTAAATCAGAAAAGTGTATTTATTGCTGGGTAAAATTAATTTATAAAGGATTTTTTTAAGTTACAACTTTCTACCCTATCACTTTTTTAATTGATACCTTTGCTTTATGATTACACAAGCTTATTCACTTACAGGAAGCATCACATAAAGCACATGCTTGAAAGGCAATGACTTTCATTACATTATTAACCTATTCTTTCAACTACTGATTAGCACTGAAATGGATTTGGAATTTCTTGTGACTAAAATGACATTGTTCTAGTATTTGATATTAGAAATAGAACACCTAGTTAATGTTATCAGGTGATGCCCCATGATTAATTTGATGACTTGTGGGTTCCAATTTATATGTCATCAAAATATTATTTCAAAAAGGACCTCTAAGGAGAAGTGACTAGAGTGTCTTTGAACATTCACAAAGGCTTTCTTTTTGAAAAACACTCAGCCTAGAGAATTTAATTCAACTCTCCAACTCCTAAGATTGTTTCCTTATTCTTTTTATGTTGCCTTATTTTTAGTGATTCAGAGTTTCCATAGAATGGCTGCATGTTAGAATTATATAAAGAGCAGCAAAATATAAATTTGATATTTTTCACTCAACTGAAGAAATGTTAATTTCTCACATATTGAGTTAAGGCATTAGTATTATTTAAAGCTCCCTAGTTAATTCTATTTGAAAGCCAATGGTGTGAATTAGATTTAATCCATTGATGAACTGCACACACTGCAATATACCTGTTATCCAAAAATTACTCAAGTCTATGCCAAAGCCTTCTTTTAATAGTACAAATATTAGGCATTTTAATTATTTGTTTTCATGGAAAATACTATGCACACTCTCCTTGTTATATCTATAATAAATAGTCCATTTTTATGTCTCAGTATTTCAAAACTTTCTAACAAAATATATATTTTTTACATGTAAAAAAAAATTAAGATGGAACCAGACTTTAAAAAGTTATCTGGATCTTTGAGCTTAAGATGAAATATTTGTTCTCACCAATTCACTTATATATTCTTACAACTATTCTTGATTACATTTGAAAATATAAAATATTAAATCTAAAATAAAATATTGGAATAAACAATTATACTAGATATCAGATAGTAAGAGATTTTCAGGATGTTTGATGCTCACTTGCACAACACCTAAACTTTTCATCTTGTCTGTCTCCACTTTTATAAAATATGCGGTTTATATTCAAATAATTATAATTCCTTTTGAGGGTTTTATTCCCCCTAAATCCATTCTAAATACAAAAAGAAAATTCAATTCACTTTAGATCCATAACTGAGCCTCACTTAGTTTGATAGGCACTGAAAAGGTGCTCCAAAATATTTCTAAAATAAATGAATGGACAATCCCCTCATTCTCATGAATATTTTACTTTAAAAACTTACATAAAAGTTCAGAACTTCACTTTTAGGATTTGCTGCCATCTAAAACATTGCTTTTCATGTTCATATATACATTTTATCCTATGAGCATCACTTCAATCCATATTACTATTCAACTATGATTATTATTTACAGTACTAATAACAATAGATATAATAACAACTGTGCATAGTTCTTCAGTATTTTAACTTTGCTGTGATTCTAGTACTATGTTTCTTTCAAATAAAATAGCATTACCACCCTTAATAGAGGATAAAAAAGAACTGGGTTACCTGAAAGTTAAAAAGTATTCTTGATCTAAGTTACATAGTAGTTTCAATTTCCCCATCCATGGGAGAGTTGGACACTGACAAAGGAAGATTTAAAAAAATCGATGAATGTGAATCATAGTTTAGAAATGGACATGATAAAAGCAACTCTTTTTTTGTCTCCTTGATGACATCTCTAGAATTGGGGGAAAGGAAGGAGGGAGCCAACTAACCCAGGGACAAGGGATCAATAAGAAATGTAAAACTGATGGTGAGGAGGGCATAGAATACCCGGTGGGCTTGATCAAGTGTAATATTGTTGAAGGAATTACCGAGAGTTGAATGATGATTGAAAATGATAGTGGGACAGGAGAAAAGTAAAAGGAAGCAGAGGAAAGAACTAGGGGGCAAAAGACATTTATAGAGTTATAAATGTAGGCATGTATCTATATGTAAATATATTGATATATAATGACAGGGATTTAGGTCTATGTACATATATTTATATGTTAAGTATCAATATAACAGACGGACATTGGGCCTCTACTCAAGTACTCCCTCAATTCAAGAACACTTTGTTGTAATAACCTGGCATTCTATGATGCTGACCTTTTCGACATGATCAATGAATACAAAATGAGTGCATAGTCAAATGTGGTGTAGAAAGCTGATGGTGCCTGGCTATTAGAAGATACAGCATCTAGGGTCTTAAAGGCTTGACATTAAACAAGTGTTCATCTAGCAGGGAAGAAACAAAGTCCACATGGAAGAAGCACACCAGACTGTGTAATCACAAGATGTCCATGGGATCTGGTATCAAGCATCAAAAGACACCCAACAAACAAACATATTGATGCAAACAAGGGGAGTCAGAGAGGAGACCCAAAGCCCACCAGTAGACAATTGTACATCCCTTCACAAAAGTGTCACAAGGAAGGGACAAGTCAGCCAAGTTGCAGCATAGCATTGACAGAACACACAATATTCCTCTTATTCTTTAATCCTTCTCCCCACCCACCCCCAACTATCATGATCCAGTCTACCTTACAAATCCGGCTAGACCAGAGCACAAACATTGATACAGATAAGAGCCCTCAACACACAGAATCCAGAACAGATAAAACCCCTCAGGAACACTCATCGGAGTAGCAATACCATGAGGGTAAGGGAAGCTGTGTAGAGAGGGGAGGAAAGGGGGACTAATTACAATGATGGACTTATGATGCTCTCTCACCCCAGGGGAAGAACAACAACATGGGTGAAAGGAGACAGCAGATGATGTAAGATATGAAAATAATAATAATTTATAATTTATTAAGGCATCACAAAAGTGGGAGTGTGGGGGAGGGAGGGTAAAAAGAGGTGCTGATACCAAGGACTCAAGTAGAAAGAAATGTTTTAAAAATGATGATGGCAACATATGTACAAATGTACTTGATATAGTTGATGTCTAGATTATTATAAGAGCCGTATGAGCCCCCAATAGAATTCCTTATAAATTTTTAAAAATTAGATGTGAATCTTTGAATAGATAAAGATGCTGCCATATAATGCCACACATTCATCCTCGCACCTAGAAAGCCAGATGTCTATTTTCCTGACTTAGTGTGCGAGGAATAAAAAAGACCTGAGGTGGAATTTGGACTTTGGGGGCTGCTGGCTATTGACCCGGCCTTGCCATGTCTCTACCTAACCTTCCGATTTGGGGACTGAACAGCACCAACCACCACATGCCACATTTCCTCAGAGCTTCATGAGATTCTGTTGGAAGTTTCCGTGAACTGCAGAACCCCGGGACTTGAGGGATTATACTGCAGGAGTGGGGAGGCTGGGGTGTAAATATAAATGGAAATGAGTAAACTTCAATGGGAAATGATGCAATAATTATCTGTAAAAAAACACAGATCATTCTGAATATTGAAACTGGAGTATCTGAAATGTTGTTGAGTGGGGTTGTTTGTTTTTTTCAGGTGATGTGCATGAAATCCTCATTATGAGCTTTTCATCTGGTCTTTTCATTATGGTTGGTTCATCTCATAACTTTATAATGAAAAGAATAATTCTTCTATTTTAGGTTTTGAAAATTAAAGAAGATAAATATTTTATCATAAGTTATATCTCATTAAATCTCTTCCTGTTTTTTTGTTGTCCTTCCACTCTCTTCCTGGTTATGCATTTGGCTGTTAACCACAAGGTCAGTGGTTCATACCCACCAGCTGATCCTTGGGAGAAAGATGGGACTTTCTGTTTTTGTAAACATGTACATTCTCAGGCCTTGTTTTATACAGTGGTTATGAAACAGAATCAGCTTGATGGCAGAGAATTTAGTTTTGATTTGACTCAAAATACAGGTATTTTGAATATATCTTGCTATATGATGTAAGAAAGGACCTAAAACTGTTTTCTTTCAAGCACTACTTATTGAACACCCATTTCCTCAGTGAAATGAAATACAGTCTTTATTTTATACAGAATTTCTTTATGCAATGAAGAAGGTTATGGATTGTCTATTGTTCCCCCCAAATAGGTGTAAATCTAAATCCCTACATCCTTGATTATAACCCCACTTGGGAGTTCTTTCTTTCACTAGCTAAACTGTATGCCTGGAGGGCTGTCATGCTTAGTAAAGTGGAAGGACAGCAAAAAATGGGAAGAGAATTAATGAGATAGATTGACAGGCCACAACAATGGGTTCAAACATAAAGAACAATAATGAGAATGGTGAAGGATTAAGCAAGATTGTGTGTTTAACATAGGGTTGCCACGACTCAGAACTGATCCTCTCGTTTGTTATTTTTAAAGTAGGTAAAAATTAGTACCTTCATAATCCATTGTTCTGGAGTTACAACCAATTTGACAAATATATATATATATATGGAATGATTATTCCATGAAATAGTCATATATATTTATATTTTTCTAGTCTCTCTATAGATTCATATATAGAATCCATGGAATGGGTCAGGTGCACCATAGTCCACAAAGTAATATCCTTGCTCTTTTAACAATCTCAAGGGGTCTTGTGCCACAGATTTAATCAATACAACAGCTCTTTTGTTCTCCTGAGCATTGATCTTGGATCCAAGAGCTTCCATGAGCATTGATCTTGGATCCAAGAAAGAGAAAGTCATTGCCAACTTCCATCTTTCCTGCCTTATCATGATTTTACCAATTGGTCCAGTTGTGAGGATTTTGCTTTTGTTTACATGGAGCTTTAATCCATACTGAAGGCTGAAGTTCATGATCTTCATCAGCAAGTGCTTCAAGTCCTCCGCACTTTTGGTAAGCAAGTTGTGTCATCTGCATCTCAAAGCTTTTAATAAACCTTCCTCTAATTTTGAAGCCAGATTCTTCTTATAATCCAGCTTCTCTGTGATTTGCTCAGCATAAAGCTTGAATAAATATGGTGAGAGAATACAACCCCGACACACGCAGTTCTGAACTTTAAACCATTCTGTACTGCTGTGTTCTGTTCACACAATCACAACTGGATCCACTTACAGGTTCTGCGTAAACATAATGAAGTGTTCTGAAATTCCATTCTTCTTAAGGTTATCCATAGTTTGTTTTGATTGATTTCCACAAGGAAATTAAGTAAATTTCTGGTATTCTCTCCTTTCAGCAAAGACCCACTTAACAGCATGAATTATACCCCTTATTTCACATCCTCTTCTGGATCTAGCGTGAACTTCTATTAAGTTGCTGTGAATTTACTGTTGCAATATTTGTTTTTACAGGTATTTATCAAATGAAATGAGCAAATATAGCTATCAAAGGCATGCCTAAAAATATGCAGAGCATTTTTTTAAAAAATGGAATGAGAGAGGAAGGAAAAAATCCCCATTATTAATTGTAAACAAATTAATAAATTATGATAAAATATAAGTGAAGGTCATGTAGCAGTGGAAAACACTGAAATATGACATACAACAAAATGAATAAATCTTACATAAAGTGCCATTATTTTTATATTATGCTAAAATATATATTTAATCAATCATGAAAAGTGACTTGTATTTAAAAGGGTTAGCCTTGATGGTTCAGTGAATTGAACATTTGATTGTGACTGGAAAGGACAGTGGGTCCATTTTCTCTGCTGCACGATGAGAGAAAGATGAGGTGGTGGACTTCACTGCGGATTTAAGGTCCCAGAAATGCTGTGGAGCTGTCTGATGCTGCCCTAAAAAGTGACAATGAGTCAGAATCAAATGAAGGGCTTGGGGATTAAGAGATGGAAAACTGGAGTTAAATGATTGCTGCTAAATTAACAACAAATCTTCAAGCAAGCCAGTCACTTAGTGTGTCAGTACTACTGAAAAGAGATATGCTACACGTGTACGGGGCTTTTAAAAACAAATTCTTTTTTTATTTTCACAGCTCTAGAGATTTCGTGTCTGAATGCAGGGTACTGACAGTACTGAAAAGCTTTAGCTCGAGGACCATTCTGGTGTAATTCTTGTGGCAGCTCCTCTAGGGGGCAATCTTTGGGGTTCCTGAGCTTTTGACTGGTTTATCTTAGCTCTTGTCAGATACTGTTAGTTTTTCCCCTGTGTCAATTTGCTTCTGTACCTAATCGGCTCTTTTATATCTAAATGGTGATTGGTTTAAAAGACCTGGTACACTACTTGGGCTCATTAACATAACAAAGAAACTCCTGTTTCTTAATGCCATTACATCTTTTTGGGGAACACAGTTCAGTCCATAACAAATAGAAACGCACATTTACATTTTTTTTTTAATATTACAAAGAAAGAAAGAAACTGATAAAAAAGAAAGTTACCTGAAAGGAACTACCCTTTGTGTCTCCTGTTAGCTTCTTTGGATCAATGCTTAAACTCTTCATGACACCCAAGACCCAAATAAGTGAAGATGTAAATGTGTTTCTAAAACACACCATTTTCATAAATATTATTGTACATATCTTCAGGGTATTCAACAAGACTTCGGATAATATGAAATATTGTTCTTATAAAGTCTTTCTTGAGATAATGACTTCAGAACAAACCGTAACCTCGTTCAGAATAAGTGAGAAACGCGTGTTGGCCCAGGTGGTCATCTCCTGGGAGCAGAAAATGAAGCAGCTGTTTCCAATTATCGCCACCTTTGAGGCACAACAGTGGCATTCCTTCATCATTCAATAGTTTAAAGCAGTAATTAGACACTATGTTCTTCTTTTATCATAGACATTGCAGCCCTTAAAACTGGTTGAGGCTTGCTGATCATACTTTCAACTTTTAAAGTAGCAAATTCTTTCCTGAAATGATTTATTAAACATCCAGTCTGGGTAGATAAGCTAAAATATAAGCTCACTTGAAGTTTATCCGTAGGTGAGAACTATTGAGGAACGAAACAGTAGTCTTTACGTGTATTGCAGCTTTTTTTCAGTAAAAACTCTTCAAAACACAGACATACTGAAAATGAATACTGCTTCAAACTCTAGTAAAATAGTTGGTAGTCTACTACAGTCACTCTGAAATTAATGTTATTAAGATATAGGTAACTGACATTTTGTATTTTTAATTATAAGTTCAGTTAGAAATAATAAAAACTTCCTGGCGTCTGATAGACTGTAGACCTTTGAGGGAGCTAAGGGTGACTGTGTAAAGGGTAATATCTGGTTGATGTGAAATGATGGAAGATATTTATTTTCTCGTGTACATTTCTGTATTTTCTGAATTTTCTAAAGTGGCTTTAATAATCAGAAAAAAGGAACTTTTAATAAAGTGCTATGTTAGTTTAAAAAAAAAAGAAATAATAAAAACTTAAGTGACCTCTTAAAGCATATGGTCTGTAATAGAATTATATGAAAACTATTATATTGCTTTTATACCTGCCGTGCTTACCTATAAAGAGAGTACACAAACATTTCAAAGAAAGCATTACAAAATGTTTTGAATTCTCAATATATGCTGAGTCTGAGCATATCAGATTCTATTGTCTGATCTGTGTATTTTACATTTTCCGAGTCACTGTGGTTGATGAAGACCCTAGTCTGGATGGCCCGTTTAAGAATGATTTACTGGGTGTGTTCCCCTCTTTGGGATTCTACAAATACACTTACTGTATCTACTCATGTATAAGCCGAGTTTTTCAGCAAATTTTTAATTTGCAGGTTTTTTGGTAAAACTAGGTGCCTCGGTTGATAGTCAGGTGGGCTTATACTCAGGTATATACGGTGAGCATATATTTTAGAGTTTGAAATCACACTTAGCCCATCAACCAGCTAAAGTGCAGTTGCTCATGATCTTGATCTGATGTTTCAGTAAAGTTCACTGATTATTCTTATATAAGAAAACTATAGTAGTAGCTCAAAATCCATTTAAAGGGTAACTGCATGAGAAAGACGTAGCATTCTACTCTTGGAAACAGTTAGTCTTGGAAACCCACAGGAAAACTACCCTGTCCTTGAGGGTTGCTATGAGTCAGCATCAACTTGATGGCCATACGAATATATATGGGATTAGCCCCCAAGGAATCCCCAAAGCACATTGGCTGGAAATGACAATACCCCCGTGCTCCGCAGTTAGATGGTGAATATTATAAAGGAAATTTTAGCAACTGTACGCAGGCCAGAATGTAATATCTTTTCATTTGATTTCCATATCGATCCAATGTGATTTTATCCTAAACTTTTAATATTCTTTACTTTCTATTAGATTAAGGTCTCTATCAATTTGTATGACCATTGTTGATGGAGCCTGGCTTGGTGTCTTCCCTAGTCTCATAGAGGGAAATGAATGAAAAGAAATACTAGATTCTATTGGGATTGATGATTACCAAGGCCATGAAAAAGGGAGTGATGGGGAATAACATCAATATGTCTGCTAGTTGGATGATTTTATATCAATAAGACAGTTGTGATGTCAAGGTGACTTTGAGATGGTTCTAACTCAGTGATCTGATGTACACAACAGAAAAAAATAGTGTACATCAGGTGGGATAGACTCAAGGTTGTATTTTGGCTCTTGTTGACTTGTTTTAATTTTCTTCTGCTTTATCCCAAATTTACATATAAGAAATTGATGACATGTTCCACAATTGTCACTTAGTCTGGGTTCACCTATTAATGCTGAGGTTCTCTTTCTCATCTTCCCACAGGTGTAGTCAGTCTGATTTCTGTGCCTTCCATCAGGGGAAGACCATGTTTATAGTCACCTTTTGTGTTGTTGAAAAAGGGTATTTGCTACAAACAAGTCATTGAGTTTGCAAAATTCTAACATGTGATCCCAAGATTAATTTCTATCACTAAGTCCATATTTTCCAACAACTGTTCCTACTTCTTTGTTTCCAACTTTTGCATTCCAATCACCAATAATTATTGAGAAGAATGGGGGTTCCTGAACAATTCATTGTGCTCATGCTGACACTGTACAGGGACCAAGAGGCAGTTGTTTAAACAGACCTGGGGAATACTATGTGGATTAAAATCAGGAAATGTGTGTATCAGGCTTATATTCTTTCCAATTTATTTATTTAATCTGTATGCTGAAAAAATTAATTATGAAGCTGGACTACCTGAAGAGGAATGTGGCATCAGACTTGGAGAAAGGCTTATTAACAACCTGTCATCTGCAGATACCAGCCTGGCTTGCTGAGTGTTTGAGAGGACATGAATTACATCCTGATAAAAATCAGAGATGGCAACCTTCAGAAAGAACAAAAACTGCATGGAAAGATCACCCAAATCATGATAACTTCACTAACAGACAGCATCATATTAAATGGAGAAAAGATTAAATTTATTTCATTTTATCTGGACCAACAATCAGCATTTATAGAGATCATAGTCAAGAAATCAAATGATGCATTGCATTGGGTGAATCTGCTGCACAGATTATGGTTGCTTCCTATCTGTGTGTCATTGTTTCCTGTTCTGTTATGTGCTTAAATTTTTCTTGCTGTTAAAAATGTGGAGACGTTGGATGGTGTAAGATATGATATAATCATAATAATTTATAAATTATCAAGGGTTCAGGGGAGGGGGGGCAGGAAGGGAGGGGAAAAATGAGGAGCTGATACCAAGGACTCAAGTAGAAAGCAGGTGTTTTGAGAAGGATGATGGCAACATATGTACGAATGTGCTAGACACAAATGATGAATGTACAGATTGTGAAAAGAGTTGTATGAGCCCCTAATATAATGATTTAAATTAAAAAATTGTTGAAGGTAGATAACATAATGTTACAATTCTGTAAATCAGAAAGTCCCCCACCCTGGGTTATTTTATTGTTGCTATTTGTAGCTGTTGTTTTTGTTGCTGTCTATTTATTAATGTTCCTACACAGAAGTGTATAACATTTGTATTTATATACTTCTGTAGTGGGAGGATACTGAAATTTCAGAAAAAGGAGTTGTGTTAGTCTGGGTTGACTAGAGAAACAAATCCAAAGACCAGTCATGTATGTGTCACAGAGAGTTTTATATCAAAGAGTAATTGTATATTAAGAAAACATCCCAACCCAGTCCAGATCAAGTTCATAAGTCAGATCAAGTTCATAAGTCTGATATTAGCCCATATTTCCACTACCAGTCCATAAAGTCCTCTTAAGATTCATGCAACACATGCAATGATGCCAAATGCAGGAAGATTACAGGCCAGTGGGTGGAAAGTCCTGTGGATCAAGTGCTGGTGGAAATATCTCAGCGCTGGGGTGGGTCTCCATGTGACTCCTGCAGCTCTAGGGCTCTGGCTGCCATCAGCATAGCTCCAAGTGGCTTGTCAACAGGAATGTGAAGCAGAGAGGAGTTCCCAGAATCCTCAGGAGAAGGCCATGCCTACACAGAGGCACTATTGGGTATGACCTGATTGACAAGCTAGACCCTACCCCTCCACTGAAGTTGATGAGAGATTATGTTACTGCCACAGAAGTAGACAGCTAATGGTTAGTCAGAAATTTCTTTACATTTCTGGAAACCCAATCGATTTCTTTTTCTTTTTGTACAAAACCCCAATGTTATTTGAATATACCTTCAGATCTCAGGAATTTCATGAGTCATTCTGCCTTCACCTTCATTTCCTATTCATGCAGAACCTCAGTCAGAACAGAGAATTGGGGTTTCTCTCATGAACAGCCATACATAGATGAATGACTTTCTAAATCCCAAAGATACATCATATTTTTCAATTCTCTTATGGACATTTTGTTCTATGTATCTTTCATTTAAATATGTGAGCAAGCTCTTCTTTATACCAATTTTTATTTTATCTTTTAGGTAATATATATATATATATATATATATATATACACACACACACACAGACATATATATTTGTGTATATACATATATATATGATTTTGTGTGTGTATTTGTGTATATATACAACGAATAGAGGTCATATATAATTAAATGGTAGATATAGTTAAGTTTGTCCTATCAATTTGAAAATCATTTAAAATAACAAATAAGTTGAATTTTGTGATCACTAATGCCTTGTTTTTTGTCAGTTCATTCAACAAAAGGGGGTAGCTATGTAAGCATATGTAATATATGTGGGTTTATGTATGCATAAATATATATGTAGGGTTCAACATTGACTCTTCTTTCTCTTTACAAACCTCTATTTGTACTAGCTCAGATTTTTCCAGAACACAAAGCCCTGGGGAAAGAAAAAAAAAAGATTTTTCCAGCCCAGAGCTGTTTCATTATTCTAGACAACACTTTGTATTGATCCTCCTCTATTTATTTCTAATTTTGCTGCCACTGATTGAGTTGAGCTGTAAATCTTGTGAAGGCTTACATGCTGTTAGGATGCTGCATTGCTACCAGGAGCACAAGACAGCAATGTTCTCATTTTAAACTCTAATTTAATCTTATTTGCAGCAAGTTAAACTGCCTGATGTAGCATTTAAGCATCAAAAATATTTTATTGTATGTATTTCTTTACTCAACTTCACAGAAAACACAGTGTATGTGGTCAATACAAAATTGTGCATTAGCTCTCCAGCCTAGTAATTATGAAGCAAATAAAGGAACACAGAAACCATCTGGCAAGCTATTAAGCTATATATGAGATAAGATATGTCTTTGGGGTTATATTTAATAATTTTAATACTTAGAAGTCACCATAAAGTATGATATGATATGAAAAATTTGAGACTCACACTTTCTGAATAAATTTTTTCCCTCTTGCAGAACCTGAACATCTATTTTTGGGAGAATTTTTTTCTGAACAGATTTACCATTAAAATATTATATAGGTGGAACATTTGTACATGGAGACACATAGAAAAATATTCATTAATCAAATTTAAAAGTTGTGGAATAAAAATAATTAAGGGAAGAGCATTTGTAGAAATAATGGCTTAAAAACAGAACTTAAATTGAGAGATAGGCCACATTGATGTATTGTATTTTGATAAGAGAAAACTCAATAAGAAAATAGAAAAATATAGATGTAGAGAATTATAGAATTAAGGTCTATTTTGAAATGCTGGTTTTAATTTTATCATTTAAGGTTTTCAATCTTCTTAGAGAAACTCACTCTTCACAGATTGTGCATGGATATAGTCTCTGGCATAGCACAATGAAAGTGCACTTGCTTCGTTTTGTTTTCCAGCTGTGGACAGGAGGCCTAATTACACATGTGCATCTCTAAAAGTAGTGAAATAATTTATTTCGAATACATTTACTCTGGTTTATATTATACAAAATATTAAATCTATTGTTTCTTTTTAGGAGAGATATAACATTAGACAAAGTATTAAAATATTTGGAATTATATGTATTAAATCTTTCAAGCAAAAACAATCATTCCACATTCATTAGACTATAATAATCAAGAGCAGATTATATTACAAAGCATATAAATTGTAGCCTACTGCTTTTAGCTACAGAGCCCTTCCTAGCATTAAGTGGCTCATCTTACAGTGTTAGTTAGTTATATATACTAATTGTTGAAAATCAGGCCTGGTAAAGGCCAAAGCCAAAGTTATTAACTTTCCTAATCTATCATTCTTACATTAGGCCATGGATTTTTCACCATCTTCAACCACTGCTTTCTTGTACTGTCTATTATCTAATTCTTGTTGGACAAAAGCTACGGTCAATTTGACCATGGAAAAGCAACTCCTAGTGGCACAATGGTTAAACATTTGGCAACTTACCAAAAAGTAAGAGGTTCAAACCACCAGCTCTGTGCTATAGAGAAGCCCCGGCTGCCAAAGCACCAGCTTACAGTTCTATTCAGATCACTATGGGTTGAAATAATCTTGTTAGCTCATAAGAACAGTAAAATCTGAAAAATCCCACACCCACTGCCAATGAGTTAGTTCAAACACCTAGCAGTCCCACAGGGTGGGGCAGAACTGCTCCTAACTCTTTAAGGTAGCAGATGACTTCGACTCTCTCCCACAAAATATCGGAGGTCAAACATTATTTGATTTTCTGGGTGATTTTTGAGGCACCATTAGAAACTCAACTATAAGCCAATGACAATAAATGGAAATAAGCTGAAGCATTTGTGAACTTTGTAAGTGAAATGAGACAACATAAATCAAACAGATTTCCTCTTGTTCTTCATCCTCTGTCTCTTAATGTGGTGAATTACATTGATTGATTTTTGAATGTTGAACTAGTGTTGCATTCCTGAAAAACTCCACTCGGTGGTGATGTATTACCCTGATTATATATTGCTAGATTTGATATGCTAATAGTTCCTTGACGCTATTTGCATCTAGTCCCATAAGGCATATTGTTCTGCAGTTTCCTTTTTCCCCTAATGGCCTTTATGTGGTTTTGATAGTGGGGGATTGTTGGCTTCATAGAATGACTTATTCTATTTCCCTTTCAATTTCTGGAAAATGTTGTTTGGAATTGGCCTAATTTATTTTCTTCCACGTGCATCAATGAGCCTCCGTTTGTGTTATAAAATCGAGAGTTTAGTTTCTCTTTATGGATTAAATGATTTAAAAGATAGATGACCATCCCTTGAAGGCACTAGCGTATTAGCTTGCTCTGAAATTCCCCTTGATATCTGTGATCTCCTGATCTAATTCACAAAAGTGAATCCCTTAAAAAGATGAGCACTTTTCATCCATATGGCTCCCACTTCCCTCACCAGGACTCTCACATATTCATCTAGCATTCACTTGACATTTAGAAAAATTTTTAAAGTTTTTTACCCGTAGTTCTTATCTATTACATGGTTTCTGATGGATCCCTGGTAGCTATCAGGTTTACTGTTAGCCACAATGTTGGTGATTTCAAAATATGCGCATTTCAAACCCATTAGCTCAGTTTGTGGTGAAAAGATGAAGCTGTCCACTCCTGTAGATATTTATAGTTGAGGCTTCTCCAAATAAGGGAAGCTAACATAGGTTTGCTATGAGTCAGAATCTACCTCATGACAGTGCATTAATTTGGAGATGGTGTCTGGAAGCCTAGTGCTACAATGGCTAAACACTCAACTTCTTACCACAGTTAGCAGTTAAAACTCAGTGGTTGGTCTGGGGAAGAAAGATGTAGCAAACCATTTTCAAAAACCCATGGAAACATTATAAGGCATTTCTGTTATGTACTAATGTGTTGCTGTAAATTGGAATTACCATAAGGTGATATGGTATTTTGTTTTGTTTTGTTATTGATAAGCAAGTTTTAGCACACTGTTTTGGGCTAATGGTTAAGACTCTAAAAAGATTTCAGCTAACATAATTTCATTGTAACCTTACTTCTCTTCTATTTCCCAGGAAAGTAAGTGACAAGTATTGTCAATGCTGTATGAGTATGGATATATGAGATTTTACTCTTTCCAATTCTCTTTATCTTTTATTTGAAAGTAAACAAACACATTCTAAAGAGAATAAATCTGGAGTTTAAATTTATCTTGATAACATTGAATAAAACAAATCAAAATCCACAGCACAATCACCATGCAGAAATATTTTGCTACTCTGATTCATCTCTTACAAAATCTTCAGAAAAACCTCTCAACACCAAAAATGTATTTTGTTTCTACAAAATCCAAACTTCAGTAAATCAAATGTTATAGCATTCAGCATGAATTGCAAATCAATGTAAAGAAATCCAAAATCCTTATAAAAGGGCACAGAGAGATTTTAATAATACATGGAGAAAAGATCAAACTTTCTCAAGATTGAATTTTGCTTGGATCCACAAACATTGCTCAAGGAATACAAAATAAATTCAAAATCATTGCTGCAGGCTCCGTGCTAACACATTGCAACCCTATCGGGCGGGGTAGAATTGCCCTTTTGAATTTCCAAGTCTGTGACTCTTTATAGGAATAAAAATCCCTATCTTGCTCTCTCAAAGTAGAAGTAGTCAAAAAAAAATATCAAAGGATGAATTACACTGGGCAAGTGTGCTGTCTGGGACCTCCCTGAATTGTTGAAGAGAAGGGACAACACTTAGAGGGAGAAACACTGAAAACATGCCTGACCTGAACCAAAGTAGTTTCCATCACCTTATATGCGTGTGAAAGTTGGACATGGACCAAAGGAGACTACAGAAGGCTTAATTATGGTGTTGCCAGAGTGTATTAAAAGAACAATTGGTTGCCTCAGGAACAGATCTATCTTGGAAGAAATCGGCAGAATGCACCTTAGAAATGAGGATGGCACAACTTCTCCCATACCTTAGGTGAGTTGTCAAGAAAGCCTAGAATCTAGAAAGGATATCTTTATTTATCAATAATCTTAAATGAAGCAATAGAGGCATACTCTCATTGTGGATACAGCAATGGGCTCAAACATAAAACATTGTGAGGATCGCACAAAACAGGATAGTGCTTATTTTGTTGTTGTAATGTTTGAAATGAACTCATATGTTATTAAAGACTCCAAGTCCATTTATATTTTACTTTCCCTCCCTTTTAAACAACCAAGACCAATATTTAGATCTGAGGGATAAGGCATTTGAAGGTGTCTCTTCATATCCCCTGTGAAGTCATTTTATTTTTTTTATTTTTCACATGTTAAACCCTCCTTTTTGCTCTCTCTGCACCCAATCCCTACCCTTTCCTTAGTCCCACCCTACTCCCTGCCCTCTTCATAATCATCAAACTCTTGTCTCTGGGTGTGTGAACCACATTTCTTCTTCTTTGCTTTCCTTATACTGATGATGATATTAAATATTTCTGTGTATGGCGGACTGACTTTCCTAAGCATCACGTCCTCTGGAGAATGTTGTGTTCTGTTGTACACAGGGTGGCTCTGAGTCAGACCCAAATGGACAACACCTGACAACAACAGACAGAAATCCAAACTTTAGTTAAATATTAAAAGTCAAGTTAAGAAATTGTTTGTTGTTTATTAATTAAATGTTTATAATTTAATGTTTTATAACACAATATATGTGTATTATATACCATTCAAATATAAAAACCCTCAATGCTAAAATATGATTAAATGTATTAGAATAGATTTAGTTCTTTAGAAACAAAAATATTCCATTAAACCTGCAAGTCTCTACAGATTTTATACACGGGAACATCAAACTGTAAGGGAAATAAAATTGAAAAATGATGAAATATTTCCACAAGCATGATATTCATAGATGTCTTTGGTGCTCATTATTTATAAAAAAAATAAGAAGAGTTTATTACATGTCTAAAATGTTTCTATTCACATATTTTGTTAAAGGGTAGACAAAATTTTGAGAAATTAATCTGTTTTTTATTTCTATGTAATACCATATTATGTTATAGTATAATGTATTATGATTTTATTTTCTGCAGCTCAAGAATTTATATAAAAAAACATTAAGCAGAAATGGCAGATAGACTCTCCTAAATTTTTGCAATGATTTAAAATCTAAACTATATATATGGAGTGCCTGTTATATAGGATGATGAGACACACACACACACCAATATATATTTGAAAGTCATATATATATAATTGGTTTCAAAACTTCATGGAAAAGTCACCTCACTCCAGCAAGGAAGATCCAGGTGTCCTTCAACCTCAGCAAGGAAAGCCCATCCCATCCTTGTGACCCAGCAAGACTGCTCATTTTCTTCCCTTCTTCTTTATTTATTATTTCCTATCAAAGCACTTTGCTTTTCTCTTTTTTCTTTTTTTCTCTTTTGTCTTCTTTTCTCTTTGTCCTTTTCCCACCAGTTTTCCCACTTTCCTTATCATTCTCCTTTATTCCTCTTTCTGTTGTGTTGTTTTCTATTATTCCCTTCTTGTACAATTTGAGAGAGTCAACAACAACCATGTGAACCCACAGTCCTACCCATGCTAGTTTCCCCACGATGCTTCAAAAACAACACAACTAACCAACTTCACCACCACAATATGTATGTAGAGCACGCTACTCAACAACATCACAGTATACATTATTTTCCATTGAACATGGAACATACTTGAGAATAGATATATACTGGGACACAAACAAGTCTCGATGTATTTAAGAATATTGACAATATGAAATAATGAGATTTTACGATCATTTTCTCATATCATAATACTATAAATTTAGAAATCAATAAAAGGAAGAGCATGAGCAATTTTACATAAATGGAAACTGGAAAAAACATTCCTTAAAATCCACTGAGTAATTGATGAGATAAAGAATAAAATAAAATAACTCCATGAAACAAATGAGAAAATAACTACAAAACACCAATATCTTTGTGACACAACAAAAGCAGTATGCTGAGGCCAATAAACACACACAGGAAAACAGGAGAGACTCAAAATCAGCACTTTAGCTCAGCATCTCCAACAACTGAAATGCCAATAACAAAATGAATCTTCAATCACCAGAAGAAACTGAATCATGAAAACCTAAACAGAAATAAATGAAGTAGAAAAATGAAAATAGAAAATAATCAACACAAGAAGTTGGTTCTTTAAAAGGATTAACAAAACTAACAAAGGAAAAGAAAATGAAGATGCAAGTATCAAGATTAACAGGTGACATCACCACAGATCCAAATGACATAAAAATAATCACACCACATTAATACTGCACTCCAACAAATTTGAAACCCTTGATTAAATGGTATTTAATCTACTATTCAGTCCATTATCTACCAAAAGTATTACAAACTGACATAGAAATTCTCAAAAATCTATAACCAAACAAGAAATAGAGTTGGCCATTATTTCAAAAAAGTAAGAAAAAGAAGTAAGAGCCCTAATATAAACAGACATATACACACCCATATTCATCACAGCACTGTTCACAGTAGCAAGGAGACGGAAACAACCTAAATTCTCATTACTGTCGAAGAATGGATAAAGAAATGCTGGTACATACAAACAATGGATTACTATGCATTACTAAAAAATAAAAATGAAACATTAAAACACTCCATTCTAAGGATGGACTTGAACATTATGCTGAATGAAATTACAGTTCTTAAACGCTTCCTACCCCCAACTATCATGATCCCAATTCTACCTTGCAAACCTGGTTAGAACAGAGGATGCACAGCGGTACAGACGGGAACTGGAAACACAGGGAATCTAGGACAGATGAACCCCTCAGGACTAGTGGTGAGAATGGCGATACCGGGAGGGGAGGGGGCGTAGAAAGGAGGAATCAATCACAAGGATCTACATAGAACCTCCTCTCTGGGGGATGGGCAACAGAAGGGTGGGTGAAAGGAGACGCCAGGCAGTGTAAGATAAGATAAAATAATAATTTATAAATTATTAAGTGTTCATGCGGGAAAGGGGAACGGGGAGGGCAAGGGAGGGGAAAAAGGAAAATGAGGAGCTGATTCCAGATACCCAAGCCGAAAGCGAATTTTGAGAATGATGAGGGCAACAAATGTATACGTGTGCTTTACACAATTGATGTATGTGTGGATTGTGATAAGAATTGTATGAGCCCCAATAAAATGATAAAAAAAGAAATTATAATAATAGAATGTTGGTGTTCTGTTTGGAGACCCAAGATCAATACTAAATATATGCCATGGAGACAGTCACAGTTCAAAACCACCAGCTATTCCACGAGAGAAAGATAAGGCTCTCAACACCTTTAAAAAGTTACAATCTTGCAAACCTACACCAGATTATTATGATTAGGAAGAAATGCCTGAGGATTTATTTCTAAAAATCAGATCAGAAAAAATTGGATCTGCAATTAGTCATGAGAATGGTAGAGAACCAGGTAAAATTTTGTTTAATTGTGTATGATAGCACTATGAAGCAGAGACTGACTGGAGGGTGGCTAACAATTGCAAATATGTATCCAAGAATACACATAAAAGTATAGATTTATTTCATGATTATGAGAACCTCCACCTAATCCATCACCTGATTTGGAGGGATATAGAACTATTTTTTTAAAAATCAAACAGTCTGGCATCAAGTGGAATCCAACTTATAGCAATGCTAGAGGACTGTGGAAGTTATAGAATCTCCTGTCAACTTGCAAAGAGGTGGAGAAGTCTAGCCTGTCAATCAGGTCATAGCCTATGAGGCCCCTGTGTAGGCACAGCCTTCTCCTGAGGATTCTGGGAACTCCCATCTTCCTCCCTAAATGCAAGACAAACTCTCTCCCTGTGAGATATTCCTGTTGACAAGCCACATGGAACTACGCTGATGGAGCCAGAGCCCTGGAGCTGGAGGAGCTATGGGGAGACCCGCACCAGTGTGCTCAGATGTTTTCACTGCCACTGGATCCACAAGACTTTCCACCCACTGTGATCTTCCTTCATTCCCTTCATTGTATGTGTTGCATGCATCTGAAGAGGAAATTATAGACCAGTATTGGACATATGAGTTAATATTGGACCTATGGACTTGATCTGGACTGTGCTGGAATGTTTTCTTATTATATAATTACTCTTTTTATAAAGTTATTTCTTATACACATATGAGTGTCTACTTCTTTGTTCCTATAGTCAACCCAGACTAACACAAGGACAGACTACAACTAACCCATCCATAGGATTTCCAAGGCAGTACTCTTTTTGTAAACAGATGGGCATTCCTTTTTCTTGAGGAAGCATCTGCTCACTTCGAACTGCAGACTGCACAGCAATTGAGCACTTTAATGGTGTTACTAGGGCTCCTTTGGACAAAAGCAAAGATAGGAAAAGCAAGAGTAAAACTAAATCGTATTTTTCATAATAGGTAGGTGAATATAGCAAAACCCAACAGTCATTTGCATGAGATAAAATTCTATAATACCAGTGTATTTAGAGTTAAATAAATCTGTTATCATATAAAAATCAGACAGAATCATAGATAGTCTTATGAAGTTTCTCCTATCTCTGATTTTCACAAGCCCATTGTTGCTGGAGCACCCAGACTGATACTGACATGATAGTCTTACACAATGCCCTCCTCTGTGTACAAATTCTCTTTACCCTGGATTTTGACTTTTCTAAAGACACCACGGAACCTGAACAGCAACTGGACATGGGAACTATATGACTTTGAGATTATGTTGTAAAGTGAGTACTCATAGGTTAATTTTCATTATAGAAATGTATTTTTTAAAGGGATTCTGATAGCCTACATGAAGTAATTCATTCTAAATTAATAAAGTCACAATGTTTACCCTTAATCCAGTGTATGCACAGAATAAGAACATCTAATCTTTCAAAAATGTGAGGATACAGACATAGAAAAATAAAATTATTTTTAGTTCTAGTTAATAAAGCTACAGCTTCTATTTTTCTGTTTCAAATATATCGCTCTGTAAAGACAAGATTAAATGTCATTGTTTATTTAGGTTTACATTGTACAGTTAGTTACCAGTCTCACCACTTTTGTAGGTTTTGTTTAAATACTTTTTTTCCATGGTAAAACTTTAAGACAACTTGAAGAATGAAAAGATTCTTCAAAATAGATTATTTTTAATTTTCCTAATAGTAATGTTTGTCAAATATCTCACTGGAAATACTTTACTAAATAACCTAAACATTTTTCTAAACACTTCTGAGTTGGCAGAAATAGATTTCCTATTTGAAGTCTGACAGTCTACCTTAATATCAGTTGTCATTTTAAAATTAATTCTCACAGTTACTTTAAAAATGAACTCTCATTTTTAAAGAAGGATGTTGCATTTCTAAGTGCAAAAATATCAACATGTAGTTTACAAATATTAATATCTGGTATTTGGTGTGTACTTTTAAGGGCAAAATAGAACATCAGAAAAATATAGATCAGGGTATCAAGTAATATAGTCACAAAAATCTTAACATATTTTTAAAAATCTGGGTTCAAACAAAACAGGATTATAAGCAGCTATCAGTCAAAGAGACAGTGATCCGCAATCTTTCATTCACTTAATATATTAACTACTGATGCAACTAGAGAGCAGTGCAAATAGTTATTTTAGTGGTGGTAGAAATATAGGACTTTTAATATTTTATGTTCTGAAGTGTTCTTTATTTTATAATTTAAAAACTACAATACCTCATAAACATTGTTTTTGATCAGGAGACATTTTGAAATTTTGATTCTATGTACCATATCTTTTCCAAAATAGTTTTATTTTAATTTTTTGTCAATTAATTTTCGATTAATCTGATCATGCATCAACTTCCTACTTCCAAAAATTTGCTATTGAAATAGAATTCACATATCATGATATTCTCTTTTTACAGTCACTAATTCAGAAGTTTCTAATATAGTCACAGTATTACATACTTGTCACTGCTATCATATATAGATATGATAGCAGGATATATATATATATCTCCCCTCACATAGAAACCCTTACCCTTTAGTAGTAATTCCTTATTCACTGTTCTGCCTCTTTGCTGTTGGAAAGCACCAATTTATTTTTGGTCTATATGGATTTAATTGTTAACCATCCTATATAAATAGAATCATGCAATATATAGCATTTTGCAAGTGTCTTATTTAACATAGCATAATATTGGCAATCTATGTTATAACAACTATAAGTGCTGTCATGAGCAATTGAGGAATAAGTAACACATAACTTGTGTCTTTCTGGATCATCTTTGTTCTGTACACATGACTCAGTCTTTAAGAAATGTTAATAGATAGTAAATATCCAACCAATGTAATTATTAATTAACTCATTTACTTCTTGTGATGCACCTATTACTTTTAATGAGGGACTTGGAACAATGCAGATGTAAGTAGCTTATTGACTTCCAAATTAAGGCCCAAATATAGACACACAAAGCAGCCACACGGATGCACTTTTCTCAGCATCAGGGGCAAGGTCAGCTAAAGCGTAGTCAGGAAAACCACTCATGCTTTAGATAAGACAGGTCAATGGTAATTCGTCTCCAGACAGACTCATAATTTACTTATTTTCCTCCCACACATACCACCCCCTTACCACCGAGGAAGACATTTGTGATTGCCGATACTGTCCTCAGTTTTATATAGCTTCTTTCGCTTTCTTCCCCTCTGTCTTCCCTTTCTTCTCTCATACATTGAGTTAAGTGCTCTAAAAATATGCAGATTTATAGGGTCTGCTGATATTATAGCTAGAATTATTATGTTCTCATATTCTCTATCTTTATGTGGTACTTCTACTAACATGAGGGTTGTTTCTTATATTACAGAAAGTGGCATTTTATTAATTATTGAAACGTGTGTGTCAGCTATATGTCAAGTACTGTCTGAAATTCTGAGGATGCCAAGATGAATAAAATAATATCTGACATCTTTGGGACCAGAGTTTCCAAACGAGATAGATATATGAGAGTAAGTTCAAAAGTATTACTACTAAGATTCTAGTCCATGCATTCATAGGTTTACTCCAATCAAAATTCATTTAAACATGTCTCTTCATTAATGAATGTCTGCATAAAAGTTGTTATAACTCCATTCCAGAATTATATATATATCCCTTTCTAACTGCGCTAGACCTAGAAAGGGATATATATATATATATATACAGTGAACCCTTGCCACTTCGCGCTTCAACTTCCACGGCTTCACTCTATCGCGGTTTTTGCGTAACAGCGCATGCTCTGTCATTACTGCCACTGATTGGCTCATACTGTACACGCTTCTGTCTGCATCGCTACATATCGGAGCTACGTATCAGATGCATTTTTGCTTTTGTACAGTGTACTGTAGTTGTTTGCGATTTTTAAGAAATTTTATCTAAGCCCTATGATGGCTCCTAAACGAGCTGCTTCTTCTAAGCCTTCTGACAATAAAAATAAGCGCCAGAGGAAGATGCTCACCATCCAGGAAAAGGTAAAACTTTTGGATATGATCAAAGAAGGCAAGAAAATCGTGGCGGTTGCACGCCATTTCGACTTGAATGAGTCTTCCGTTCGCTCCATCCATAAAGAGGAAAAAAACATCCGTGCTACGGCTACTTTCACTTTCAACAAGGAAGCAAAGCGCATCGTGACAAGTCGTAATAAGTTCATAGTAAAAACGGAGTCTGTCCTAGCCGTTTGTATCATTGTAACATCCAAAATGTTTTACTGTATTTTCCCTTTTTCGTTTAATAAATTGGGTAATATGAGTGTAATGGTGACTAAAGGGTGTTGTTTCATGTCCTCTGTGATCTAACTACGAAAATATTTGATTTACAAATAAGGAATCCTACTTCGCGGAATTTCATTGATCACAGTAGGGTCTAGAACCAATTAACCGTGATAAATGAGAGTTCACTGTATATATATATATATATATTCACTGGATATATATATCCAGTCATAACAGTGGCTTCTAGTGGGAACTGCTGGATTATCCTAGTTAAATTCAAAGCAAATGGGTCAGCATAGAAGATGAAAACGGTTTGGGGGATCCAAAAGGGGTCATCTTGATGGGTTATCTTGAAGGATCAACGAAGATAAGATAATCATGGAAGCAGAAGTTTTTAGAAAATTGAAAACATTTAAATAATCAATATTTTAGCATTGTGATAATTTCCCTAACAAATAATTGACCAACTAATGATAGGGAATGAGAATCATATTTCCAGCAACATGTATTCCCTTTCTATTTCTCACATATGGTAATTTTCACAATATTTCAAATTTTTCCCCAGAATCGATATTTATTGATCTACTTGCTGCAAGGCACAACTGCGCTAGACCTAGAAAGGGAGTGGTGGGGCTGCCCTGTATCTCAAACTTTTAAATAAATGTATTGCACACTAAATAGATTGCACTACAAGTTGCACTTACCTTATAGTTTGTCATTAATGCAATGGGTGACAACTTATAGTATATGGTAAATACAACTTTTGTTGCATTTAGTGGGAAAGCCAACATTTCACATGGCTGTGTCTTTGCGATAATTAATTTGCTGCAGTGATCTGGAAGCAAACCCATGCTACTTTGAGGTATACAAGTATTCTATTGAATCAAATCTTGAAATGTATGCAGAGTTTTGATAATGTATATGAGGGAAATAAAAACAATTACTTGAGAAAGAAAACTATATTCCCATATAATGAAATGAGGGAAGGGACGAATGCTTGGTACCTGTAATCTCTATTCTGGATGATGACCCATATTTCCAGCAGGAAAACGGTTTAAAGGAGAATCTGTGGCCAGCGTCCTTAAACTACACAAGGGGCAAGAAGGAGCGCTGCCATCAGCATCAGCTCCAGGCTGATTTTGCTAAGAGGCAGAGTTTAGATACTTCTGCACCCTCCAAATTTACTTACCTAATCCATCACCTCCCACTGCACTCTTTACCCAGCTAGGTTTGACAATTCATTGCAATGGCCGCGCAGAAGGCAAAACCACTTATGAGGGAGGTTAACAGGCTCTGGTTTTGTATCACAAATGCTCAGCATACACCCCATTTGTACAGCCTACGTTCAGCAAAGCCCACAGGCTTTGTTACTTAGTTCCTTAGTTGCTCAGCCACACAGCCCTTTGCTTTCTTCCCTGCCCATCTAATGTTTTTTTTTTAATTAAATAATCATTTTATTAGGGGCTCATACAACTCATCACAATCCATACACACATCATTTGTGTTCAGCACATTAGTACATATGTTGACTTCATCATTCTCACAACACCCGCTTTCCACTTGAGCCCTTGGTGTCAGCTCATTTCCCCCCTTCCTTCCCCACTCCCCATTCCCCATGAACACTTGATAATTTGTAAATTGTTATTATTTTATCATATCTTACCCCGTCCAACATCTCCCTCACCCACTTCTCCGCTGTCCATCACCAGGGAGGAGGCCATGTGTAGACTTTGTCATCTGTTCCCCCTTTCTCCCTCTCCTTCCCTCCACCCTCCCGCTATCGCCTCTCTCTCCACTGGTCCTGGGAGGCTTGTCTGTCATGGGTTCACTGTATTTCCAGTTCCTATCTGTACCAGTGTACATCCTCCTGTCCAGTCGGATATGTAAGGTAGAATTGGGATCATGTTTGTGGGGGGGAAGAAGCATTTAAGAACTAAAGGAAAATTGCATATTTCATCATTACTACACTGCACTCTGCTCCTTTCATCCTGCTGAAGAATGCCAAAGAGGTACTCCATGCCACCATAAGCCACAGACTGAATGTGCCCAGTTTTAGCTCAATAAATCAGCAAACCAAACTTCCCCAATTAGTCTTTTCTAAGCTTCCTATCCAGAGGCATTGTTTTCCTTACTCCATAAACGGGTCTGCCCACCATGCTCTCTCCTGCACTAGATCTACGGCTGAAAATATGGGGGTTCTCTGGTGCCCGAGCTCCTGGCCCCTGGATCAGGCAGGATCAAGTCACAGGAATTTCTGTCTAAAGGACATGCTCCATTTCTACTCTGCATTTTTGATGGCAGTAAGATGCCCCATTCCGATTCTGAGAGAGCTCATTTTAAACTCAGCAGGATGGCAAAACTACAAACATTAACAACTGAATTATATAATCCTATCACCATCTTCCCAAAGTTCTCTAACACAGAGCCATCAGGAAAAAGGCATTTGGTGGAAGTTAGAAAAAATAGGGCTAGACAAGCCATAATAAATAAAAATATTCATTGCATTGCAAAAGCTGTACTTCGCAGAGGAAGCCAGAAAAAGAAGACAACCCTATTGAAGTGGTGAGATAAGTCCAGGGCCACATTCCTTAACTGGTGTTTACCTGTCCAAGCTTCAGCACACTAGAGGCAAAGATCACTCTTGTTTTCATCTCCCACTCATGTAGCCATGCTATATTCTCTTGTTTGATAGAGCAGCACTCATTTTTGTTTTAGATTTGATTGCCCAATGTGCAAAAAGTAATTGTGAAATTTACAGTGTTCATATACTAATAGGCACCCTAATAAATGTTTTATGATTATTTTAGTTAGTTTTTATTATGAAGATGAACTGACTTTATCAACCAACTATGAAAGCTTTAGGAAATAAGAATTCCAAACTCTTCCCTAGATACTCTGATTTATCAAGTCCACATAGTGGTTTCAGAATTTCTGTTTTTATAGTTCATCCTAGTTTTAGATGCATAACTAAACCTTTAAAATTACTTTTAGGTAGTAAACATCTAAGCAGTCCTACAGTAACTAACTTATATGTATTAACTCATTAACTTGTATTTAAAAATCTATTTTCATTGTAAGAAAACTTAAGCAAAGCTACATAACGGGTAAAATCATTTGTAAATAATTGGAAGAGCCAAGATTTTGATCTAGAAAATCTCACTTCATATTTCATGCTCTTTGTAGATTCAGCAACATGTCACTTATTTGGTTTTAAGAAGCATGCTATTAAATTTTCATTAACAATAAGCAGTGAAGAAACCTTTTTTTTTAAAAAAAATGAAGTCATCACATTCAAGAGTTATTTTCAAAAGTTTCATCAAAATTGTTAAGAAAGTGCTGTTGTCGTTAGTGCTTTTGAGTTGGTTCTGACCCATATTGACACTGTGTACAACCGTGTGTACAACAGAAGGACACTCTATGCAGTCTTATTGTGGTTCAGTGCCATCAGTAAATTCCAAGACATAGTGACCCTATGTCAAACCGAACAGAACACGGCCAGGTTCTGCCACATCTCACGATCCTAGCTATATTGGAGCCCTTGTTGTAGCGACTGTGTCTGACTTTCTCTTGGAAGGTGTTTGTGGTAGTTTCATAATGTGCTGTCAATTTGAGAGGATTAAGAGTGAACAGTGACCTCATTTGGGTGAGCTCGCTGGAGGCAGGACACATGCTCACTCCCTGTGAGACATTCAACGAGAAGCCACATGAAGCTACTTGGATGCAGCCAGAGCCCTGGGAGCTGGAGGAGCCACGTGGAGAGACCCCTGCCAGCGCTGAGATGCTTATAATGCTACTGGATCCACAAGACATTTCACCCACTGGTCTGTTATCTTCCTGCATTCAGCATCATTGCATATGTTTCATGAGTTTGAAGAGGACTTTATAGATTGGGATTGGACATATGGGCTAATATTGGATTTATGAACTTGAATCTGGACTCAGCTGGGATGTTCTCTCAGTATTCAATTGCTCTTGTATATAAAGCCTTTTCTTCCACACATATGAGTCTCTCTGGATTTGTTTCTCTACTCAACCCAGACTAACACAATGTTTCCCTTTTTTATTGACCCTCAGTCTTACCATGCATGATATTGTTCTCTAGGTACTGATTGCTCCTTCTGAGAGCATGACCAAAGTAACTGAGACAAAGTCTTTCCAACTTCTAGTCTAAAGAATATTCAAACACAAATTCATTTCTTTTTCTTGTTGTCCATTGTATATTTAATATTCTCTGCAAACATCATTATTAAAATGCACCAATTCTTCTCTCATCTGCTTTTGTCCATATTTTTCATGTATACAAACAAAGCAAGCTCACTGCCTCTGAGTCCCTTCTGAATCATAATGACCCTGCAGGTAAAAGTAGAATTGCCCATCGGTTCCTGAAATTGTAAATCTGTATGGGAGTAGAGAGTCTATATGGATAATCTATGTGGGATTAGATAGTCTCATCCTTCTCCCATGAAGCAGCTGGTGGTTTTAAATTGGAAGTATCAGTCCAAGGTGTAACTAAGTTATTTCATCACAAAACTGAAAATATTTTATTACTGTATAGTTCTATCCATTGAATTAATGCTATATTATTACTAGATATTTTGAACTTTTATTATAAAGCAGTGTTTGTAAGCTTTCTATGATTAAAGTACTCATTGTAACTTGAAATATCATAATATAATTAATGTGTATTCTTTTGGTCAATTTCATGTTCAATAATGTCTGTATAATAAATTTTACATTGCTTACTATTACAGAACTGCATGTTATAAATGTCATTTTCTTTCTAGTATGAAAATATTCTTATGATTGCTTTGGGATTTCCATGTTTTAATGTAATAATTTTGATTCACATTTTTTAGAAAGGCTATAGTAACACGAGAAGCTGTATGTTTTTCTTAAACATAAAATGGATTACTTTTATGTACACAGGGTTTATAAAAAGAAATTATTGATTGATTGTACATTTTAAAAGAATGAATTACTTATTTTTAAGAAGTATATGACATCGATGTTTATTTATTTTTCTAAGACTCTCATGGAAATGAAAATTCCAGAACAAAAATTAATAGTAAGTCACATCAGTAGGAACAGAAGGTACCATAGATGTGTGTCATCAATTCAGCGGGATTTTTGCTAGAGATTAAATTGAAAAGCATTTCAGGTTAATTTATATTCCTATATTGAAAGAGCAGTGCTTCTGAAAAATGACATAAATGCAGAAAAATAACTTAACAACTTTTTATATCGTAGCATGAAAATCTAATGGAAGCAAGCAAGAAAAAAATATAAATGTTTACCTATTGTGACTTTCATCTACAGTGAATAGTCAAATAAGTCACAAGCTAATAAAGCAAGGATTTCTTAGGATTTCTGCAGAGTGAAAAGAACAGGAAAAAATGAAACTCTAGCTGGAGTTTCAAAGAACTAAAGACCCATGGAGCATTTGGTGACAGGGCTGACATTTGATAGATATTAGAGGCAAAAAATATACCAGGAAGAAGATACTCCAGTAGACAACTTTCCTGAAAATATAGAACACAGTTATATACTTATTGTGATTTATAACTTCTAGTGTTTTGAATTTAGATTTAATTTTTAACAGTGCTAGTCATCATGTATTTTGTATCCTGAAACCTATCTAAGCACTCATAGGCATCAGTCCACTATGTGTTAAAAAGATAAAATAGAAGCGGTACTTTGAAAAATGTGTAGCAAATTGATACTCTTGTGATACTATTATAATTTATAAAAGGTTTATCTGTACTTACTGTATTAGAATTTAACTAAACATGCATGCCACAATACAAAGCCTGGCTCTTAACCCAAAGTAATCTCCTGAATAATCAAAGATGTATTGCATTCACAAACAACTTTAGTTTCTCAAATCTGTGTCCAACACCCTTTTCTTTCTGTCATCATAAATAATGTTTCAAAATTGAAATGCCTTCAGGGGACCTGCACAGTATATAATTGAGTAATACAATCCATAGCGAAGGCCCGATAAGAGGGAGGTGTATAACAAAGGAGGTATCTCTTGCCTAAAATCAAACATGTTACCTTATTAAACACTGCCGCTCTTGTGAGTTGTCCTTGTGTCCTTTCTGATGAATGAGGACATATTTGCCAAAGAAAGCAAACCCATGTACTCACCAGTTGGGAATTACTATCTCAAGGTTCCTCCCATTGCTTCTCTTATACTCAAACCTTTCCCATTTCTTTTATATTATTTTCAAATATTTGGCTATACTTCTTATATGAACTCATTTTATTCATATGTTATCTCAGAAGTAATTAAAACTCAAGAAATACTGAATAAACACAGTGCTTATGTTCAGGAAATCTATTCGTTTTCAATTCAACCATTTACTAACCTCCCGGGAAGAAATAAAACCAATATTTTAGATAATACTGTTTCTCATGTTAGGTAATTTCTAATAGACTCAGAAAATATGAACCAAAAAACCCAACAGAGAACACTAAACTTACTGCCCAACTCACTGCCTTTGATTCAGTCCCTCGTATTCTTTACTAGTTCTCCATTTCTTTTAACATACATTGGTTGAGTTAGATAATAAAGTTTATGTTTAGATGATTTAATATTGCTGCACAAGACCTTGTTAAAGTGCTAAAGAGCAAGCACATCACAAACTAAAGTGTGGCTGACCCAAGCCATCATACTGTCAATCGTCTCAAAGGTGAAGGTCGGACGTTGAATAGGGAAGACAGAAGAAAACGTGCTGCATTTGAACTATGACTTGGGGAAGAGCATTGAAAGTGGCATGGACTGTAAAAGAACAAACGGACGTGTCTCGGTAGAAGACGCCTGGAGGCAATCATGGTGGGACTTGGTGTCAAGTACTTAGGACACATTATCGAGAGAGACCAGTCCCTGGAGAAAGACACCATGCTTGATAAATGAGTGGGCCGACGAAAAAGAGGAAAGCCCTTGAGGAGAGGGCGTGACACTGGCTGCAACAGTGGACTCAGACACACAACCATGGTGAGCATGGTTGACCACTGGGCAACATTTTGTTCTGTCGTACAGAAGAGTGAACAATAGTTTACTTGGAACAGACTCCAGGGAACCTTGCAACAACATAGAGTTACAGTGAATTGTAACTTTGATATATAAGAATTTGCCTGGTTTTTTTCCCCATCTAATGTCAATGATAACAGTGTTACATTTGCTCCTATTTAACAATCCCAGTCTTCATTTCATTATGGATGTTTGAGAGAGTTTTGTCTCTGTCCTTGCTTTTATAGTTTTCCTGGCATGTTATTTTATAATGTTTGTTATAAAAAGAAAGGTAATGTAGTTTAGGTTAATGGCAAACAGACCCAGTCTCTGGAGCTACAATCTTTACATACTAATAAACAATTGCAACATAAATAAACAAGTGACTAAAAGATGATCAAATATAATGTATATTTTAGAAATATTTAATATAAATCATAAGTAATGTTTCAAAATATAATTTAACACAATTCTCCATATATTAGGTTATAATAGGGGTTGGAAAGCATCAATGTTGTTTTAAGATTTCTTTTTGCCAGCATAATTTTTAAACAAAGTATATACATAAAATGTTCTTAATGCTAATTTATCAATATATCTAATTTAGAGCATTATTTATAAAATATTTCACTTAGGACTTTTTTTTTCCTCTTCCTCCCTGCCGTACCTCCTTTGTCCACTTAGGACATTTCTTACTTTTGAAGATAAATAGAAATTTGTGAAATAAAACAACACGTAGATTCTTAGATTTTATTTCTAATAAGGAAACTATAAAAAATTAAATGAAACATTTTAAGCAATATAGAAAAATAATTTTTAATTTCATTAAAATATAGTTTTAAATGTAAAAAACTTAACCACTATATTTACAATTTACATATTATGCATATTAAATATGTATATACACATGGTTATATACATATATTCTATAGTATAAACACATATAATTTATGCATATACATATATACATGTGTGTATACACACACACATGCACACACACACATATATACACACATATATATCACAATGATGCGCTCTCAACTTACCTGTTAACAAAATTCTTTGCTTTTCTGGAGAACTACTTCAACGAATGTTTTTAATAATTCCAAAGTCGTGATTTACTTCTGGTCGTACTTATTCATGACACAATTATGGCAAGAAAGAAGTATCATGACATAATAATGATTATTTCCCCAGGTTCTTAGATGTGTTGTATGAAAACTTGAGGTAATCTCTTCCTGTAAAGATTTCTAGTCTCAAAAATTGTATATTGGTTTACGGTGAGTCAGAATCCATTAGATTGCATTGGGTTTTATTTTTAGTTAGATTTTTGGTTATCATTTAATTTGTATACTTCTCAGCAGTTACTAAAGTTTTCATATTGTACATAGATTTTTAATGTTATCATAAATAAAATAATACTTTTTGGAGGAAGCTAAGTAAAATGCATTCAGTAGTTGAAATATCATTATAGTATATGTATTTACTTAAAACAAAATTGCTGAATTTATGTTCTTAATCTTAAACCTCTATGTTTTAAATTTTTTTCGTACTTTCCCTTTAATATTCTGTGGGTTGACCTGAAATTAATGGTGCAAGAAAGGACAATCACTGTGTGATAGATATTTGGGTTCCGTAGGAATCTTGTGTGAATGGATCTGCCCTTATTATAAGCAAAAAGCTTAACTCTGGCATTAATGAGAACTAATCATGTTAAATTTTTCAGCCTACTGAAGCTTAACACTGACCTCTTTTATCAAAAGGATAGCTATAAACAGACATCATGTCATGAATAACACCACTAGAATTCTATGCACTACTGTCTCTCATTTGTTATGAGGAAAGGGAAATTAAAAAAACACAATATTATGCTAAAAGTGCTGTGTGTGTGTGTGTGTGTGAAAGAATATGTATATTTGTGTTTCCACTTATGGATACAGTAATAGAATCAATAACTTGAATAAGTTCAACAACAATAAATCATAGAAATGGCAAAAATAAAAGGAGATCTAAAGAGTGGCTGTCACAATATTTAAGAGGGTAATTCCAATAGTATTGCTACAAAAGCATAGAAACGTTTTATTAAGAAAAAATGATCAAAATATGAAACTATTGCTTTTCTGCATATCCTCCATTTAGGGCCTGTGGACTTCTGAAGGCAGTACCTGCACCTCTCTAACCTTTCCTTGAATAACGGTGCACTCTTAGTGTTAGACCAATTCAAAGAGTTGATGTTAGCATCCTAATGTGAATCAAAGCATGTTTCTTTGGGTGTGAGGAACAAAATGTAGTCTGACAGGTCCCATAAATCAGCATTTGCTGTCCTTGAGAATGAACAGAGATATCATTGTGAAAGCCAGACAATGAATAAGGGAGTGAGGAGAACAACGGAAGCAGTTGAGTGATGGTGTTTGCAAAGAATATTGAAATTACCACGAATATAAGAAGAACAAAGTAGCCAGTCCTGGAGAAAGTATCCTCAAGATGCTCTTTTGAAGTAAAAATGGAGAGAATTCTTTTCATGTACTTTCATGTACCCAGCCCCCGCCACCCACCCACCACCCCAAAACACACAAAAAACCAAAGACCTACCTCTTGATGTTTTGTCATTTGGGCCTATTCCTAGAGTGATTTGGGCACTGATTCAGAAAATTGCATTAGATAGACTGCATCAGCTCAGTTTCATAGACATGGTTGGAATTATAAAATTTTAGTCTGCTCTTTAAAAGACCCCCTCTGTAGAATCAGGATGTCATAACAATATTTCTTATATAAATAGAAATTTTATGTATTTAAATGACTGTGTATAATGTACACTGTTTCACAATTAGATCTTGTAACCATTCACATTTTCCATTAGCTACCACAGCTCACAGAGGGTGAGTCTTGCATGTCTGATATTGTACGAGGTCAAGAAAATAGGGGCAGCAACAGTGATATCCATACAAATTCACATAATGAATATTTTGACCAGAATTAATTGACTGTTCTGATCAGGGACTTAAATCTTTCCAATGAGTCTTCTCAATCACTTGTCTCTAGACTAAAGGAAAAGAATGTGTTTCAGCATCAGAAACTTTCTGAAGAAAATTGGTATTTCAGAATATCATCCAAGAGGGGGCATATTTTCATCAATAGTTGAAAACACTGTTTGAAATGTATTTTTTTAATGTAAGCAAGAAGTATGGTTCTACTCCAATCAGTCCCTCTACCAGGATGAATACAGAGTACAAGACCATCATTTTAATCTTCGAAAAGACAAAGTGCCAAGACCATCAAAGGGTGGTTTCTGTAGACTTAATTTTCTTCTCAGTCACCAAAGTAGCTACATAGAATACCCTTGCTTTTTTTAAAAAATCAATTTATTGGGGCTCATACAATTCATCACAATACATAGATCAATTGTGTAAAGCACATCTATACATTTGTTGCCCTCATTATTCCCAAAATTCGCTTTCCTCTTGGGTTCCCGGAATCAGCTCATTTTCCTTTTTTCCCCTCCCCCTCCCTTCCTCCTCCCCTCTCCCCCATGCACCCTTGATAATTTATAAATTATTATTGTATCTTATATTACACTGTCTGGCGTCTCCCTTCACCCACCCCTCTGCTGCCCATCCCCCAGAGAGGAGGTTATATGTAGCTCCCTGTGATCAATTCCCCCTTTCTACACCCCCTTTCCCTCCTGAATACCCTTGCTTTTTATGCTTTTGGAATTGTAGAGACAAGCATGAACACTGGGCAAGAAAAGATAGGTCTCCAAATATATGGTGGTTAGAAGACAAAATGTAATCAATGACCTTTGGGTAGCACAAGATAGAAACATATTCCCACCATTACATATAAAGGTAGACTTGAAACAATGTGTAAGGACTTGAATAAAGATGGTTCATGCATTGATACAAAGCACTTGCGTTACCTGCACTTACCATGGAAAAACTCAAGGCAGGAATTTTGAGGGTTCACAAATCAGACAACTTATAAATGATACACATTTCATAGTATCAATGAATGGGATAGGATCATGTGCTAGTCTTCCTTTATGGGAAACAAGATGGCAGAAAATGCTTTTGCATTTCAAAAAGCTTTGCTGTAACATTAAAGTCCATTGTTGGCATAGTCACTTAGATCAATTTCCAGATGTATTAGGCCAGGTTGTCTAGACAAACAAATCAAGTGACACGCATCTCTATATAAAAAAGAGCTTTATATCAAGAGATAATGATACATCAGGAAGGCATTCTAGCTCAGTCCAATTGATGTGCATAAGTCTGATGCTAGCCCATAACAAACTGGTATAGTAAACCTAATGATAGTCCAACTAAAAATGGCTTATAGCCATTCAATTTAGTTTGTTAGTATCTCGGGTATCAAACTGTATGCATTTCATTTTCATGACATACAATTTTATTAGATTCATATTCTTTATATTCTACATTTTTATTTTTAATAAATGTTTATAGCTGTTAGACCCATTTTGAGATATGCTCCATCAATAAGTGAAAGCTACACTTCATGTGTGTTATTATAGTCAACTCTACTTTGAAGATACAGCTCTTCCTCAGTGTTATTTTGGGTTCCTAAATGAGGGGTTCATCTTCCAGCACTATTATCTGACAATGTTTCATTGCTATTCATAAGGTTTCAGTAGCTACAGCTAGGTGGTAATATCTTGTAGAGCTGAATCGAGGTTTTCCAGATGATTATGGATTTGAATTATGGTCCTGGTAAAGAATATTAAAAGATATCTGGTCTGCTGAAAGAACAAACCCATTTTTCTTGGAAGAAACACTGCCAGAATTCTCCTTAGAGGCAAGGATGGGAAGACTTTATCACATATTTTGAACATGTTATCAAGAGAGACCAGCCCCGTATAAAGAACTCATGCATGATAAAGTACAGGTGTGGGGATAAAGAAGAAAGCCCTCAACATGATGGATTGACAAATGGCTGCAACAATGGGCCCAAAATCAAGAATACATTTGAGGATGGCATAGGACTGGGTGAAGTTTCATTCTGTTTCTCATGGAGTCACTATGAGCCAGAACATACTGGAAGGCACCTAACAACAATAAACCAGGAGCAATATATGGTGCTCTTTCTCTACTAGATAGAATCCATGGGTCCAGGCATCAAAGGATGGAAAGGGGAGAGGCTCTGCTCAATGTAACTCCTAATGCCCCACGTACAAAATGTTTGAATTGCTCCCTCACAGAATGTTTGCTTCCTTTCACTGTGTACATTTTCTCTTCCTATCTGGAGATCTTAATTCTAAATACTCCTAATGGGAGACATGATACAGATTACATTAACTATAAATTAATAAATAATCCCCATCTTTGGTCCTTATCACTTGGAAAAGCAAGTAAAAATGAAGATATCATATCAGATAGTGTGATTGATTCTGATTACCAAAGGAACTTCAACTGACATTACATAATGCGGCAGTTACATAATCTCCTGTCAACTTGAGCAAAGGGGTCGAGTCTAGCCTGTGAATCAGGTCACAGCTTGATGACCTCATGTGGAGGCATGAAAGAGATAAATAACTCACTGGCCAACTCACTCCTCCTGCCTTCTCTTTCCTGCTGTTGAGACACTCAGAAAGCTGGAGGAGACACGTGGAGACCTGTACCAGCGTTGAGATGCGTCCACTCCCACTGGATCCACAAGACCTTCTTATCCACTGGCCTGTGATCTTCCTGCATTCAGCATCATTGCATGTGCTGCATGAATTCAAGAGGTATTTATTGACTAGTATTGGACATATGGGCTAATATCGAACTTATGGACTTGATTTGGACTGGGTTGGGATGTTTTCTCAATATACAATTGCTTTTTATATAAAGCTTTTTCTTATCCACATATGATTGTCTATGAATGTGTTTCTCTAGTCAATCCAGACTAACACACATAAGGAAAATGAAGAATAGTCTGAGCTTTAGGAGATTCTTTATAATATCTACTAATACTATTATACCAATGGTTAAAGTCAATGGAAAACTATAGCAACACAATGCTGAAATAATGACTAATGATCCAAGTCCTTTAAGAATGACGGTATGGTTCACTCCACACGGCAAAGTACCATGACAAGCTGATGGGCTTGTTTTTATCAAAAGGTATATAGGATGTGTGTTCAAAGCACCAGCTTTGATATTGTTGTAGAAACAAGGTATCAGTTGTGGAAACAAGGAAGTATCAGTTGTGGAAACAAGGACTTTAATATGTATAAGTATTTCCTCACTGTGTGTATGCATTAGGTATTTTGTATTGTTAACATAAAATACAGCATATAAATTGCATTAGCAATGTTTGCTTGCACAGAACTTAGGCAGATCAAATTTGGCACATAAATAATTTTATAATGTCTTCATTTAGAAATTATGCATGGTTGAGGAGAAATAGATAGATCTCAAGTTGACAAGGGGTATACTGTTGGTTTTATATAAACTTGGTTGGCCCAGAATTCTCAGTGGTTTGGCATTTAAAATCTAATAATCCCCCATGATGTGACTTTATTGAGAGTGCAGCCTGCTTCTAACGGTTTTTGTAGCATTTGGATCCTGCATCTGATTTGTCATCTAACCTCTGGTTATTTAAACTTGATCCATCAGCCTGCTGTTTTGCCTGCCAAGCATGGCAGTTGTCTGCATTCTTATAAGTCAACATTGGATTCATATACTTTTACACCCAGAAGTCTGCTGTCAGACGTGTGGAGCTTGGGTTCATCAGCCCTGCAGCTACATGAGTCAAAGAAGCCTGCACCCTCACAAACATTTCATGGACTATGAACTTGCCTGCCTCTACAATTGTGTATATATACAAGGGATTACCCAAAATGAAAACAGAAAAAAGCTTCACCAGGCATTTCCGCTAGGCAAGCATCAAGCAACTCACTCTGAGTTGGTGCATTCACTGCCGTCACCTGGGAAGGTTCTCTCTAGTCACAGTTAATTTTTTTCATAAAAGCAGTTTTGCTTGAAGCTCATTTTTTCCGATGGCCAATTTAATAGAATAGCATGTGGCTGTGACATTTTTTTTCCTGTTTGGGAAAAATGCTACAAAAACTGTTGTGATGTTGAACAAAGTTTACAAGGACAGCACTATGGGAAAAACTCAAGTGTATGAGTGGTTTTCTCATTTCAAAAATGGTGAAATGTCAAAGTGTATGTTCGCTTGTATAGGTAAGGTCATTCGCTGCATTAAATCCAAGATAGATAAACCCTTCAGAAATCATAATGGGAATAATGACTGTGGGTACAGGATGAGAGGGGAAGCAGGAAATTGATAGCAATGATGACTGTCTAACCCCACTCAAGGGAATGAATAATAGAATTATAGGAGAATGGATACATTTGATGGTGTAAGACATGGCAAAGTAATAATAACAATAATATACAATATAATAATAAGGGTTCCTGGGGAGGTAGAGTGGAAGAATGAGGAGATAAAGGGCAGCTGATATCAAAGCGTTCAAGAAGAAAGAAAAGCAATGTTTTGAAAATGATGGTGGCAGAAACTGTACAGTTATGCTTGATCTAATTGAATTATGATTGTTATAATATGTGTAAGAGCTCTCAATAAAATTATTAGAACAAAAAAGATGAAATATTGAATGATGATAAACCTCATTTTAGACATCAGTCAACTTCCTAAATAGACTGAAATGTCTACTCATAATATGTCTGAAATTTCATCCACAAGGTCACAGTGTTTATCAAGCTTTCTATTTAGAAGTTCTGAAAAGATTGCATAACAGAGAGTTACAAAAAAAGCCTGATTTGTGTTTGAAATTGCTACCATGACAATGGACCTGCTCATGCAGCCATCTCAGTGCACCAGTTTTTGGCAAAAATCAGCACGCTTCTCTTGCCCAACCACTACTCATCTGACCTCACTCTGTGCAACTTCTTTTTGCTTCCATGAATGAAGAGGGACATGAAAGGACGGTGATTTGAAATTGTAGGAGAGGTGAAGAAAAAACAAGGAAGGTGCTGTCAGCCATCCAAACAGATGAGTTTGAAAAAAGTTTCCAAGAATGGAATCACAAATTTGACAAACATATAAAGTGTAGTGGAGAGTATTTTGAAGGTGATCAGGTTGTTTTGTGAAAAGCATTAAATTCATAGCTTTGAAAAATTCCATCTTTTGGAGGGTACTCCCTTGTACACACATTTATATAAGTTTTAAAGATTTTGCTTTTCTAGAATTCCTAGTCTAATGAAATGGAATACAGACAATATTTGTTCTCTTTCATCTCTCATCTTATTTCTGATTTTCCATTTCCTATTTCCATAAATTTAACTTTCTACAATTACACTTTTTTTTCTCACTCAGCCTAGTCCTTGAGATCTATATGAGAGACATTTCCATCAGGAAGCATTTGCTTCCATCTTTGAAAATCAAATTTGAAATCAGGTGTAGTGGACAGTCTTACAGATAATTTTGCTTAAGGGTACTTTAATCTACATATGTAGAATGACCTATAATGGGGAGATATTCCAGCTTCTCGGGACATAGAGTTAAACTGGGTGGTATCTTCTAGTCATATTAAGTGTATTTTGGCATTCTATAAAGTCACTGCATTTGAGTTGAGTCTGATTCATAGGGCCATTATAGGACAAGGTGGAACTGCCCCTGTGGATTTCCAATACAAAATCTTTATGGGAGTAGAAAGCCTCTTCTTTCTACCTTTGTTGTCAGGCTGTGGTTGGCATTTATATGTAATGGTAAATAATATTCACAGTGATAAACCAGGAAATATAGTTCATATGTTAAAAGTCTGGAGAGTAAATTGATTAAAATATAAAGGTAATATTTATATTTCATTTTCCAGACATGGAGAAATCCCTTGCAACAGACTTCTTTACTAACTGTAGGAAGAGACAGAATATTTTATCTAGGAGCACAGAGCTTAATGATACCAAAGTAATGGACATCTGAAAGTGTTTCAGGAGCATTCTGGTTAAACTGTAAACCAGAACATAGAGCTATCTCATTCAATGGACATGAATTTAACCTGGAAGTACAAAGAAAAATGCCCAGATAAAAGTTGCAAATCAAAGAATAATTTGGGTGACAAATGGTATGATCTAGAAGAATGAAAACCTTTATTTCATGACAAAGGAGAGAAAAGAAGAAAGGATGGGAAGGAGGGAGGAAGTGAGGGAGGAAGGAAGGAAGGAAGGAAGGAAGGAAGGAAGGAAGGGAGGAAGGAAGGAAGAAAAGGAAAAGTATTATGGATAATACTTGAGATTTTAGATACTTGTAAAAACACATACAAGAAGAAATAAAAATTAATTGGAATTTTCCAAACAGGAGGAGACTATGATCAGGTGATGGCTCTGCATTGCACACAAGCCACTCTGACCCTTATAGAGAACAGCGGCCCTGAGCAGCTGTCAGATCAGCATTGAACTGCTAACTGCAAGGTTGGCTGCTCAAACTCACCTGCTGCTTTGGGAGAGGTTGTTTGAGGTTGTTTGCTTCCATAAAGGTTTACAAAGCACCAGAAACCCTATACAGGGTCCCTATGAGTTGAAATCAACTCAATAGCAGTAGGTTCTGAGATCCAGATATTTTTTTACAATTCCAGATTCATGTATGAAATATTAGTAATTCTTTGCTCTGTAGTGTACAAGAGAACTGTTAATCTACTTCCTCAACCTGAAATTTTCTACATAACATGATTTTCTCTGATTTAGCATCCATTCTATAGCTCAGGTTGAAGTATTTGGCAACATCTCTGATTTCTCAGTTTTATTACATCCCACATTCTAATTAACTTCAGACGTCATTGCTTCTAACTTCAACCATAACATTTCCAAATTTTTATCAACTCTTCTGGTATTTTATTTTTGTTTGTCTTATTTTCCTTGGATTACCCCTAAATCTTCAAACTAGTTTTTTCTTAATATGTACTTTTATCATTCACTCTCAAAAAATAAGGGAGAATAATTATTTTAAAATTACATATCTCAGGTCCTAATAAAAATAATTTAAAATATTTCCTAATAAAACTAACAAAATTCTATTGCTTTAAAATAACATTTCAGAGAAAAAGAGCAAAATAGCACAGAGTGAAATTCCATTTTTGGTCTTCTTCCTGAGCTTCACTGGCAATTTATATTTGAATATGTATTTTATAGAATCTTCTGTCAACTACTTTTTTATATCATCTTCAAAAAGATGGAAATTTCAACAATCATCAATAGTTACTTAGGACTTTTTATTGGGGATTGGAAAGATTTTATATTTTTCAGATTTGGTTGTAAAGAAAATCATTACACAGTTCCATTCTATATGATTCTGAGAAAATATGAATAGCTTTTTATTACTCTAGTATAGTTTTAATAAGTTTACTGGCTATGAAAAGCAAGTAATATGACCTTTATATTTTCTTCTCTGTGAACGATAATTTCTATCAGATAAAAATGACACTAATCATGATAAGCAAGTTTTCACTATAAGTATTTGTTCATGTTTCAGCATTATGGTGCAAATAAAGAATTATATAAAGATCAGTCTTTGATTTTAATTTAAATGGATTTTGCTGGTAAACTGGATTTTTTTATGCTTCATAAGGATATATTTCATATAGCAAGCCGAATTGCCTACCTTTACAAATTGATATGGAGCAGGAGGGAAACTTCATTTCATGGAAACGTTTTAATATCTCCACAGAAATGTAAAATTTACTCTCCAATCTTCTGTGGTTCTACTGCGTTAAGAAATCTATTTAGCTAAGCAAATGAAATAGCTTGCATTTAGGCATGCCCGCCTGTGCTTCTCTATAGTGTTACATGTTAATACATTTAGTCTATGCAACATTGTCAGCGGTTTTAAATATAACCACATGCCTTTATACAATTGCATAGGTATTCTGTTCATAATTTCGCTACTTGTAATGAATTTGATAAATCAGCAAGTATTATCTAAACTTTAGTGACATAGAATAAATATATCAAACCTGCATTCTGGAAAATTTACATTTTCAGGTCTAAACAATCTTGCTCAATGTTAATTCAGTTGAATTTTTGAAGATCTTAAGTTTTCTAGATTTTTGAGAAGATAATTCCTAGCCATTCCTATATTTAAAATGATAATTGCTATTAAACGTTGCCTTAGCATAGATTATAAATAACACAAATTTTAAAATATCGATGAGACTTCAAATTATGCAAACCTATGAAATTAGGCAAAAGTATCGATACATCATTTACCAAATAACTAGCAGTCTGTAGAAGCTGCTTAATAGATATATATATATATTAACTATGATTTACAATCCTTCAGTGACTGATGATGGTGTGCTTCTTCCACGTGGACTTAGTTGACATCGCATTTAGATGGCTGCTTGTCTGGAGACAAGCCTTTAAGACTCCATGTCATGTGACAGACAGGCCCCATCTGAATATTCACCACATTTTGCTATAGCACCATATCTTCTGTGTTCCTTTCTTGAGGGTGAGTAAGGAGCAGGGCCATGATTTAGTGGGAGCCCAAGACCAATTTCTGGATCTATGCCTTTTAGCTGTTGGTGGTGGTGTTATTGGGAGTGAATACATATGTCATATCATTCCATAGTTCAATCATCACAAGCAGAATTGTACAATTACTTTCATAATTAACCTCCATACACTTTTTGATCGTGGACTCCTTAACTTTGTCTTTCTTCTATCTCCCCACCCCCTTCTAGTACCTCCCCTTTTCCCAGAAACCCTTCTTCTATTCGCTATCCCTATAGGCTCATCAACCCTGGGTTTCGCTTACCCAAAAAACAGTAAAGCGACACCACTTCAAGTGGGTAAGTCCCAAAGGCATAGCACCTCAAGATGCACACTAATAAGAACAAACTTGGCGGACACTGTTGATAGGATCACAAACTATATGGCATCTTTGAGTTATTAAATACAAACTTTGCTTAAGTCATGATATGTTGTATTATGACAAGCCCCCACTAGTCTGAAGCATGAGTTTTTATTTGTCTAAACAATTTGTGATAATTGACTTTGGTACTAGTTTAGGAATTAAAATGTGACTTGAGCCCCATTCATGAGATGAGAGATTTCATAAATGGAATTGGGGGGGACATTCTCTTTCCTTTGTGTGATTAATAATCACAAAAGACCTTGCTTTATCATTCTTTTTCTTTTGTTTTAAATGTAGTTTTGTTATGGTCGGGACATTAGCAGCCATTTTGAGGCCATGAAGTGACAAGACTAATTACAAAAAGGCTAACAGAAAATTTTGGAAAGCTAATAAGAAATTAACTATATCAAAAAAAGAAGAAATTATACAGTTCTTGTATCAAAACTAAAATCACTTATATCTGGATTCTTTGATTAAAGAAACAACAAAATACCTTTGTTTAGTCTTGCTTCAGTTTTATACACTTATCTTAATTCATACGATTTCTTTTATTATTTGAAAAAATGAATCCCAAAGAAGCAATGCAGTGAACAGTGACTGATATTTTGAATGATAAATAAAATAATAGCTAACATATAATGTTTAATTGCTATCGTTCTTTTATATTGGTTATTATCTTCTTATTTCTTATAGTAATTTTATAAAATATATCATGATATTATAATACTCAGAAAAGAAAAGACACAGGGAATTAAGTAAGCCCATAAGGTTGAAAATGGCAAATTCTCATTTAACCTGTTCCAAAGCTCAAGTTATTACCCCAAAATTGGGCCATCCAAAAATGGATATTGTAGTTGTTACATAATCTTTTGTCAATTTGAAACTTAAGAGTGGAGAAGTGGAGTTTAGCCTGTCAGTCAGGTCGCAGCTTGAGGACCTCATTTGGAGGTGCTAAGGAGATAAATAGCTCATTGGAGGCGGGACACACACTCACTCACTGGGAGAAATTGCAGCTGACAAGACACATGGAACTATGCTAGTCCCTGATCTGGAGGAGTCATGTAGAGACCCCTGCCAGAGTTGAGTTGCTTATATTGTCACTGGATCCACAAGACTTTTCACCTATTGACCTGTGATTTCTGACATTCAGCATCATTGCATGTATTGCGTGAGTTTGAAGAGGAATTTATAGATTAGTATTTGACATATGGGCTAATATTAGAATTAAGCACTTGATCTGGTCTGAGCTGGGATGTTTTCTCAACATTCAATTGTTCATGTATGTAAAGTTCTTTCTTATACACATATGAGTGTTTCTGAATTTGTTTCTCTATTCAACTCAGACTAACACAGATATATAGAAACAAAGAAGCTGGAGGTTAGATCACTTATCTAAAACCTGCATAAAAAGAAGTGTTAATAAAATAATTTCACTTACAAAATGAAGGAAAATAACACAAAATAAAGTAATGTTTATGGTTTGTTATAAAGTTGTATTACTATTATCTTACAGTCTCTATACTACAAGAGGACTTTAAAAAGTCATGTAAAAATTCCATTCTTTTTAATGCCATTTTTCCATGAACTTTTTGAAGCTTTTTCTTATATTTCATTTCAGTTAAAAAGTGTGCTCATAGATGCTTTTTAGATAACTATGATTAAGATTATTTTTGAAAAATTTACTTTTTTTGCTCTTTATGTTTACAGTTGTATATATAAGTTTTAATTTTTTGTCCAGTACTAAAAAACCTAAAATAATAAACATCTCCATTTGTGTTCCTTTCATGAAATATTATTTGACATTAGGAAAAACTTAGAAATTGTATTTATTGAAATATTTAAATGAACATGAACCTGTGATTTAACATAATTTGGATTCTCATTCCTTCATAAATAACTTTGATAAGAAACATATAATTATGAGAGATTATATTTAATATTTGGACTTAGTTGAAGAATAGGAGATTGGACATAAGGTAGGAAAATATTGCATGTGGAAGAAAATAAGAGAAACTGTCTTCAGTTACACATACACATTGTGGATCCCAGGAACTTCTAATAAAGTTTATGTTAAAGAAAAAAATTAACAAACTTCACAAAGGTAAAAGTGAAAAAAAAATTTACTCAGATGTTATCTTTACCATAGACTTGAGCATTATGTAGAATGTTATTAAATTTTAAGAACAAAAATGTAAGTGAATTTCTCCTTATCCCTAAGACTGTTTAAGGATGAGCTTAATCTATTAAAAATGTATTTTTCAATTTACATGCTACCTAGTCCTTTAGCTATATGATATATAACCCTGAATGCTTGATTTGCTGCTTATGTATTTACTCTGCAATAAATAATCATCATTCCTTTCATTTTCTTTCATTTTATCCTTTAAATAATTTCCTGAGAGTTCTGTTAATTATCCTACCTCAGATAATTTACACATAGATATGTTGATAATTATATATAGAGAGAGGTCATGGAGCATATTAACAACAATAAATTGTGAAGCTTATAAAATACTTCAATTTAAGTAAGTTCTAATCATATGGAATACTTCAACTTAAGTGAGTACTAATTGCATGGAACCATTTGTGAACTAATTAATTGCTGGAATAATTTTACCTAATCCTTGTCATGTGAATGAGTTATTTTTAATCCATATTACTAATTGTCTTTCATACATATTAAATTTATGTTTATCATCATCATCCAAATTAATTATACATTTCTTAGTTTACTTTTAGCTATTAACTTGTAACCTAAATATTTAGAGACTGAAAAGACATCTTGAAGTATAACTGAAAGTGCTTGCATAATATACATACATTTTTTTTTACACAGAAAATTGTTATTTCAATAGGATACCTTGTGTAATATGATACAGTAGCTCAAAAATGATTAAGGGAAATGCCTATGCTTTTTTGGGACCGCACAGAACTATGTTTGTGGTCAACAAAAACATTTTCAGGCCTGTTGCCTAGCAACCTGCATGCATGGAAAAATTACTTTGCATCAGTTCTTACAGAATATGAGCTTAAAGAATTAAATTCTTTAACCCTGGTTGGTTTCATTTCTGTTCAAGAATTACACCAACAATATTGATTTGGTTGGTTTCTAATTTTATTTATAGTTTTGATTTCCTTATTAATTTTTTTATAAAACTACGGTAAGAAAAACACATCAATATTAGAGAAAGAGATAGGAGGAAGGAAAAACATCATACATAGGTGCAAATAACCATTTCATTACATATTAGGGAAAATAAATGCTGATCATTATTACTATGATTTACTAGTTTGTCTTTTGTGTGTGTTTGGGTAGTTTTGTCTATTTACTGCTAGCTTCTTTTGAAGCATGCCTTTAGTGAATTACACGCACGATAACCTGAGGTGGAAAGACTAAAACAGGTAAGGACACATGTAAGTCCTTTTCCACCCTTATTCTGTGACGGAGCATCCGGCACCGTTGTTCAGCATGGTTTGAACCAACCTGTCAGACTTCTAAAGAAAAAGACGGCAGCCTGTTTTCACGAAGACAACCCACTGGCACTGAGCCCACAGTCCACATCCTGAAGTTCCTATGAGCTAGTCCTGGCTCTTTTTTTTATGAATCAGAACTGAGTCAAGGGCACCGGGTAGGGTATGGACTTGTTTATTAGAACCCCTTTTACAAGTTAAATATTTCTACTTGAATCCTATGCAAAATAGGCTCCTAATGCCTTTAGTGTACAACAATGGACCACTTTCATTTTATTTTCTCTGTAATGTTCTAAGAATTCAAAAAAGTCTAGCTAACTATAGCAAATGACATTAAACAATATCATAAAATTATAAAAGTTGGTGTTTATGCATTAATTATAACGGATGACGTTCTTACATAAAAAATAAAATTTACATATACCACCGCATTTTGTCATCCTTATTCCTATTAATGGAACCATTATGTTGTCATTCCCTATGCTTATAATCAACCGATATTTAGCAAAGTGTACTTCTGTTGCGATAGGCAACCTTGTCTTGCTTATGGAGACATTGGTGGTTCTGTGATAGAATTTTCACCTTCCAGGAGAGAGACCAAGGTTCTATTCTTAGTCAGTGCACAAAATAAACAGCCACCTTTCATCTTTAAGTAGTAGCATTCCCGTAGCTGTGGCCTTGAATAGATTTCAGCAAGTCGAAACTAGAATAAGCTAGGACAAATGGTCTGATGGTGTGTTCCTGAGAATCTGCCAAGGATCGCATATGTATCCCAAATGCCTGCATCTAATCATAGGGATAAGAGATGAACATGAACAGTTCATTCAGTTTTGAAGGATCCAATTAATCATGTGCAGACTTGATGTCATATAGCAACAGCTACAACCATTCAAATTGGCCTTTCCATGCAACTTTTGCTCTGGAAACTGCGGATAATGCTTCTACAGTGTGTTTTTTAACCATCACTGTTCCTGTTGTTTGAAACAAAATCAGGTCGCTCAGACTCATAACAACTTTATGCAAAGTAAAACAAATCACTCCTCTGTGTGAAGCCACTCTCCCAATTGTTATATTTGTTGGAGCCAGTGTATGGACATATCTCCTTTAGAGCCTTTTTTTCTCTGATCCTCTGCTGTATCAAGGATAGTGCCCTTTTACAAGAACTGCTCTCTCCTGGAGGAGTACTGGTAGCTTAGTGGTTATCAGTTTACTTTGGTTTTTGAGTTATCTCCTGATAATATGTCTCTGTTAGGCTAAGTTGTCTCAAAAATGAATGAACTAACTAACTAATTAACTAACTGCCAGAGATTTTGACTCATAGCCATGTTTAGGACAGAGGCTAGAACTGTCGCTGTAGGCTTCTAGGACTATTACTACCAGACAATAAAGCCTTATCTTTATCCAGAAGATCAGTGGTTTCTAACTGCTGACCTTGAGATTAGCAGCCCAATGCATTACCCAGTATACCAGAGAAGCAAAATCAGTGATGCTTACGTATATGTAAGTTTGTAACAAGAAAATTGCTTACATAATTGTAGAAGTGGCTCGCAGGACTGTTGAAGTCCAATCTAGTTCAAGTGTGAGAGTCAGATATTAAGCTGGCAGCTTCTCCTGCCTCACCTAACTGTGGAGGTAGATGAGTCCCAAGGCAAGAAGACAAATGAAGAAACAGGAAGATGAAGCGGGAAGACCACGGGGTGATGAATGCAGAGGTGGTTGAATCCAAAGTCAGAAAGTCAGGTTGTGCCCCCAAAATCCAATCAATTCCAGGTTATAGGGCAATATGGCTGTCCATTGGCTTAAGTCCAAAGAAGCAAAGTTTGATGAGCCAGACCAAGCAAGAAGTCAGCAAGCTTGTCCATAGTGTCCACTTACATTGGTATTAGGCCACACCCCCAAGGCTGTGCCTGCGTTAGGGACTTGCTCATCATGGAGCTGAATACATTATATTACATCATATTATGGTGAATTAGTAGTCCAAACCATTGAGATTCTTGCCTCAGAAAATTATCAGAGAAGCTGGAGTATACAGAGGAGAGATGGCATCAGAATTGTAGGCAGGCTTATTAACAACCCGCTATATACAGATGGCATAGCTTGTTGTTGAAAGTGAGGAGGAATTGAAGCATTTACTGATAAAGATCAAGGATTGTACCCTTAAGTATGAAATACAACTCAATGCAAGGAAAACCAAAATCCCCATAACTGGGCCATAAAATAACATCATGATAAGTGGAGAAAAGGTTGAATTTGTCAAGGATTTTGTCTTGGTTGGTTCCACAATCAATGCTCCTGGGAGCAGCAGTCAAGAGGGCAACAGTGAATTAGATAAATCTGCTGACCAAGACCTCTTTAGCTATTGAAGAGCAAGGATGGTACTTTGAGGATTAAGGTGAGTCTGAACCAAGCCACAGTATTGTATCACATGCATGTGAAAGTTCAACATTGACTCAAGAAGCCCATATAAGAATAGATGTGTTTACATGGTGATGCTGGAGAAGAATATTAAGCATATCATGGACTACTAAAAAGACAAATCAATTTGTATTGGAAGAAGTAGGGCCAGAGTGCTCCTTAAAAGCAAGAATGAGGAGACTTATCTTACATACTTTGGACATATGGTCGGGAGAGACCAGTTCCTGGATAAAGACATCATGATTGGTAAAGGAGAGTGGCAACGAAAGAGAGGAAGACCGTGGACAAGATACATTAACACAGTGGCTACATGAATGAGCTCAGGCATAGGAATGATTGTGTGGGTGATACAGGACCATGTAGTGTGTCCTTCTGTTGTGCACAGGGTCACTTTGGATCACAGCCCCCTCGATGGTACCTACCACCACCAACATACAATATAATTTATGTAATTCACATTGTGTTATATAAGTCTGCTAAGACTATATTAAATAAAATAAGAGGCTGTACTCAAAATAACAAAATTAATAATGGGAATTATTCAAATCCAGAAATGAAATGA
>NW_022103898.1:43242194-43243749 GCF_000313985.2 Echinops telfairi | reverse complement strand
TGTTACTCACACACTCATGGAAATATGCTTCAAAGCTCTTGTTCAGCAATAATTTTCATTAAAATTACATAAGCATCTAAGATCAAATTATTTTAAGGAAATGTCAAATGTATGCAATCAAATGTTAATTAATGATGACATGTGTGATGGTTTATTTCTCTTTGCTCATTTAGCAGTAATGGAAAAATTCAAATATCATCACTTAGAAGTTTGATAATTATGATGTATTTTTAAAATACTACAGTATTATATCCAAAGCACAAAATTTGGGATAATCAGAACATTTTTGTAAGAAGCAATTGGATGTATTTTATGCTTCATTGAAACATCACTGAAAAGAGACCATGATTAAAATGAACATTCATTCCTTCCACCTAAGATTTTTAAGTTTTCAGTAAGAAGGTTATTTTATGAATGCTATGGTACATGAGATTACTTTCTACTGAACATGTATACAAAATAAATTTCCAGTGAAATGTTTAAAAACAAAAGATAATTATTAATTATAGTTTAAAAATGGTCAGACTATAAAGGAATAGTTTAAATATTTTGTAGAAAGAGACATAATTTAAACCTGTCATTACTTAAGAGCTTAAACTTAGCATCTTACTGTGATCAATGTAGATATGAATATGAAAATAACTATATATGATATCAATAGCTTAGCATATGGATATGTTCTATAAAATAGGATCCAATTAAGATAAAATCCTTCACAACTTTTTTCTCCATTTATCATGATGTTACCTCTTGGTCCAAGTGTGAGGATTTAGGTTTTCCTTCATTGATCTGCAATCCACACTGAGAGCTACGATCCTGATCTTCATCAGGAAGTGCTTCAATTCAGCAAGCAATGTTGTGTCATTAGTATAGAAGGTTGTTAATAAGCCCGCCTCTAATTCTGATGCTGCACGCTACTTCATATAGTCCAGCTTCTCTTATGATTTGCTCAGTATACAGATTAAAGCATGGTAAGAGCATACAGCCCTGACACACACTTTTCTTGATTTTTAAAGCATGCAATATTGTCTTGTTCTGTTTGTACAACTGCCTTTTGATCTGTGTACAATTTTCTCAGGAGCACAATGAAGTGTTCTGGAATTCCCATTCTTCTCAAGTTTATTCACAGTTTATTATGAACCACACAGTAAAATACATTTGTTTAGTCCATGAAACACAAGTAAATATCTTTCTGGTATTCGCTGCTTTGAACCAAGATCCATCTGACATCAGCGATGGTATCTCTTTTTCCAAGTCCTCTTCTGAACCTGGCCCCAAATCCTGGCAGTTCCCTGGCAATGTACTGCTGCAGTCCGTGTTGGATGATATTAAGCAAATGTTTGCTTGTAGTTGTTATCAATTATATTGATCTATAGCTTGAGAATTATTTTGCTTCACCTTTCTTTGTACTGGGCATGTATATGGATCTCTTTCTGTCAGTTGGCCAAGAGCTGTCTTCCAAATTTCCAGGCACAGGTGAGTGAGTGCTTCAAGGGCTTCTTCCGCTTTGAGGAACATTTCAATGGTACTCCATCCATTTCTGGAGTCTTGTTTT
>NW_022103898.1:43235407-43240858 GCF_000313985.2 Echinops telfairi | reverse complement strand
TTATACCTTAAAAATTTTTTCCTTCTCTTATCAAAGGTCATTTCTTTCTTGACTGCATGTTGTTGTTTTGGTAGTTGCTGTCAAGTTGTTTCCTATGCATGGCTACCTTATGTATAACAGAATGACACTTTACTGGTTCACACAATCATTGATGTTTTTTAACTCATTTTTGCAAATATCAATCCATCTCTGTAAAGTTGAGCATAAGATTGAAGAAGATGAAAGGATACTACCCTGATTGACACATTTTTCCATTTAAAGCCACACAGTATCCCCCTGTTCCTTTTAAAAGAGTGATTCTAGTACGTCATTGCTGATATCAGATAGATCTTGGCTGAAGCAAAGGATACCGTAAAGATGTCTGTTTGTGTTTTATTGACTATACCAATGCATTCAACTGTGTGGAACATACCAAACTAGGGATAGCATTGAAAATAATGAGAATTCCAGACACTTTATTATGCTCATGTGGAACTGGAACATGGGCCAAGAGGCAGATTTACTAACAGAACAAGGGAATAGTGCATGGTTTAAAACCAGAAAAGGTGTGTGTCAGGGTTGTATATGCTCACTATACTTATTTAAGCTCTGTGCTTGGCAAATAGTCAGAGAAGCTGGGATACATGAAGAAGAATGCAGCGTCACATTTGGAGGAAAGCTTATTAACAACTTTTGATATGCTGATAACACAACCTTGCTTGCTGATAGAGGAGAACCTGAAACCCTTGTTGTTGAAGACAAAGGATTGCAGCCTTCAGTATGGATTAAAGATTCAAATCCTCACAGCTGGACCAACAGGCACATCATGATGAATGGAGGAAATGATTAAAATTGACAAAATTCTGTCTTGCTTAGATCCACAATCAATGCCCTTGGAAACAGTAATCAAGAGTTCCAAAGATGAGTTGCATTGGTGAATCTGCGGCACAAGACCTGTTGTTGACAAGCAAGGATGTTACTTTCAGTACTCAGATGCACCTGACCCAAGTGACGATATTCTCCATTGCATCATATGCTTATGAAACTTGGATATTGAAAATGGAAGTGTGAAGAAGAATCGGTATGTTTAAATTGTGGTGATGATGAGGAACATGCAAAGTACCCTGGACTGCTAAAACAACAAACAAATCACTCATGGAAGAAACATAGCCAGAGTGTTCCTTAGAAGCAAGGTTGGTGAGATTTGTCTTATATATTTTAGACATATTATCAGGAGAGGCAAGTCTCTGCAGAATGACACCATGCTTGGTAAAGTAGAGGGACATTAAAAGAAAGGAAGACCCTGGATGAGACATTTGACACCGTGGTTACATCAATGGGCTTGTGTTAGTCCAGGTTGACTAGAGAAACAAATCCAGGATGCTTATATGTGTGTAAGAGAGAGCTTTATATCAAACAGTAATTGTATATTAAGAAAACATTCCAGCCCAGTCCAGATCAAGCCCATAAGTCTGATAATAGCCCATATGCCCAATACTAGTCTATAACTTCCTCTTCAAACCCACACAACATGCAATGGAAGATCACAGGCCAGTGGGTGGAAAGTCTTGTGGACACAGGTCCAATAGAAGAATCTCAGCACTGGCATGAGTCTCCACGAGGCTCCTCCAGCTCCAGGGCTCTGGTTCCATCAGCCTAGCTACTTGTGTCTTGTCAAAAGGAAGACAAAGCAGAGAGTGAATGTGTCCTGCCTCCAGTGAGCTATTTATCTCCTTCGTGCCCCCAAATGAGGGCATCAAGCTGCAATTTGTTTGACGGGCTAGAGTTTGCCCCTCCACGTGCTGACAGGAGATGACGTAACTGCCACAGGCCTCAGGAATAGGAATGGTGCAGGCCTCGGGAGCATTTCCCTCTGCTTCGTAGTGTCACGATGCAAAGGCAACGAGTGAGGACACCTAATAGCAACAAAAACAAGTACCTCTGAACATCACTGGCATGACGGACTGTCTTCAAACTCCCCTGCTTTGGAATGTTACCTATAATTTTGGGGATCCCAGGATCAAATGCCTTGATGTAGATAATAAAATATGAATAATCACCTTTCTAGTAATTTAAGCATTCATCCAAATCCATCTGACACCAGCAATGATCCCCCATGCTTCATGTTCTCTTCTAATCTAACTTGAACTTCTGGAAGTTCCTCGTGGTCACATGATAGTGGCATTATTTGGATTATCTGCAGCAAAGCAGTATAGATAACAGGAAAATATTGTCTAAACTTAATTTTTTTTAAATATCTTTTCTTGCGAGAAAAATCTCCATATGTAGTTAAAAAGTAGTAGATAAAATGATACATTATCATGAGAATTTTGCTAGTGCCCACTCATAATTTCTATACTATGAAAATTAATTGAAAAATATTCAGACAAGAATATGAAATTGAATTTTCTTTAATTTTTTGAAAATATTAAGGAAACAGGCTCACAAAAAACGCTATCCCCCCCACATACTGAAATGTACACATTGTTATTTTTAAAACAGATTTACTCTGAAACACATCAGCTTTCCATGAATCAGAACTGACTTGAACAAACTGATTTGGGGTAGTTTTGCTGACAATGGAAGATACATTAGATTAACAAAAAGTACATATATTTCATTAAAAATTAAATAAGAATATGAAGATTCATAGAATAAGACTAGCATACCCATAAATTTTTACATTTGTTTTCTCTTAAGGTCAAAAATGGCTCTAAACCTTAGAGCAAATATAAATTTAAACCTGATATGCAATGAAAATAAGTCAGCTGCTCCAGAAATGCACAGTCTGTGAAAACAGAAACCACGTACTATTTGTCTTCTTGACCACAGAGACTACGCTGTGTTTGGGTATTATTTTCAATTATATATTTAAAATAAACATAGAATATTGTCATATCCCTTTACAGTGATTTGAGGTATCCACACAAAATAACAACTTGGAAATACAATACAATTCTTTAATCTAAACAAGTTCTTGTTCAATACAATTCTTTAATCTAAACAAGTTCTTACATAAAGGAAAGGAACGAACAAAGTATCTATTCATTTGGTAATCATCAACAAATATCTTATTTATGTGTACATTTAGAAATATTAAATGATCTGCCTTAGGCATTAAGGTAAAATTCTCTTTTCCATTGGAGAGTGCTACATTTGTCTTCCCTTGTCTTAAACTTAGAAGACCTAGAGGAAAAACGTAGGATGAATAGCCATAGAAAATGAATCAAGGAGGCCAGTCTGATTTTATTTTTTAGTTTTATTCACAGATTCCTGATACATGGTTCTTTGAAATTCACATATCATGGTCATTTAAACCAGCAACAATGGAGTTTAGGGACAAAGCTCCATTTGTGACACATTGAATGCATTCATTTGGTTGTGCACTGATTCGTCTTTCTAGTGCAGAGGTCCAAGCGAGTGAATACAGGGAACAGGTGAGTTTTACTTCATTTTACATTCATCATTGTCTTTCTTTAAGGCATGGCAAGGTAAATAATGTCTGTATTAAACTGAAGCTTAATTCCTTCTAAAAATGTCTTAAAATAAAAATTAGTATTTTTGGTTTATTTCTCCATTAAGTTTTCTTGTGACTGTTCATGATTTTAGTGTTTCTAAAATTCAAGGGCTTTCCATAAAATGAGGATGGAATTTTATAAAGTATGTAGCCCTTTTTAAAGTAAACAAAATCAATGCTAAATTTTTTCTCCACAAAACGCACTAAAGATTCAAACTCAAAAGTTTTCCCTGGATATATTTTATCAATCACAATTCCCTTAAGAGCATTTTAATGCAATGCCCACTTTAGTGACAATGTGATACAAGCGTGAAGAAGTGATGTAATTACGTCAAACTTGGTCACTTCTTTAGAGCCATCTACTTCCCAATTGCATCACCATAGCTGATATCTCAATGGATTGCTCGTCTTTGTAATGTTTCAAAAATAATACTTCCTTACTTAAGTTCTTATTTTATCCTAAAGTCTTTATAAGAAGGTAGATTTATTGTTTCTTTCATACAATGTGAAAAAGAGGTTGACTTCTTATGAAGCATAAATAAATGGTACTTATTGTGATTTAACATTTATCGTCTGTGCAGCTTAATTTAGAGATGTATTCCACTCATATCTTTACTAGAACTAGAAGCCAATAACTTCAAATTGAATTAACTTGTTTTTCAATAATACTGTTGATGCAAGTGAGTAATTTTGATTATGTGCCTCATTATTATTCTTCTCAGTTCAGCATACATAAAACTGATTGAGTTAAAACTCATATTTACATATTATAATCAGTGCCTCACTAAACTGTCACATTTTTAATTTTGAGATAACATTCATAAATAGAAAGTGGAAATTTATCTAAGAGATGAGATTAGTGAAATTTGACATTGTAATATATTTATCTGCAGTTATGATATATATGTTTTGTTCCAAGAAGTAGCTAATTGAGGTAATAACAAGAAAAATTGTGCTGTTTCATGTTATCAAATAGAGTTTGTTTTGAAGAATGACTTCAGTATGAGAATAGTTCTAAATAGGAAATCTTACACAAGTAAGAGTCAAATTAATTTTCTAAATCTTATCTAGATAGTTGCTCTCATCTCCATCACACTAAAACCTTTCCCAATTTAAAATGACTGGGCTTCTGGTGAGAACATTCATATGCCTCTGCTTTATAAATATCCTCTGAAATTCATCCATAGCAAGTTCCCAAACAACCTTTATTCCTGTGTTGACTTAAAACCATTTTCCACTCATAATTTCATTTTTTCATCAAATAAGTATATTCATTTTGTTATTTAAAATATTTCTCACAGACAATACAATATGTAATTCAACACTTATTGGGACTTTTCTATTCCGTTCACGGTAGCATATTGGGGGAACACAGAGACAAGTAGGGCGTGGGTTCTGTACGCAGGGAAGAAGAAGCAATCCGGTACAAGAGTCACATAGATACATAAGCACATGGCGGATGATTCATAGGGATTTCATAGAAGAATGAGTGGTTATTGCGAGTTGGACGAATGCTTAGAGCAAGCAAACCTATTCGTCCAGAGGGGCTATTTACCAGAGGACGGGATGTGTGATGAGGATTGAAGAATATATAAAATAGTCATCAGGGGGGTGAAATTCCTTTTCAAATAAAAGAACAATTGTGCCGTAGAAAGACACAAGAGAAATTTACACACCATGTTGCTGGGTCTTCGGACGCAGCGCGAGTGGCGTGCGTGGAGAGGCCGTTGTGCCGGACTCTCCTCTCCACGGTCCAGTCGGTGGGCTGGTCAGGCCCTCGGCCATGAAGCTGGGACTTGTCTGAGATTTAATTCTGGAGAACACTTGGCCGACGTGAGTGATGTGGAGGAGAGCAACTTCAAGTGCAGAGAGTCTGGACGGAATAGCTCTCAGCCAAAATCTCCAACGGAACTCCTGTTCGTGGAAAATCGAAGAGCAAGTCAGGCTCTCTAGTC
>NW_022103898.1:43232140-43235307 GCF_000313985.2 Echinops telfairi | reverse complement strand
TCAAACATCTTTGGTTTACTGAATATCTACATTTCATCGATTGTCTTGCTCTTTCCCACTCGTCACTCTACTCTTAGAGATGGACTTGTTATTGAGTAGTTAAACATCTTCAGTAAAGGAGGCACCCTGGTATTACCATTGGTAAATTATATTTTCTTGTTTTTACAGAAACATGTAACTAATCAAAGGACAATAGAAATTGGCCTATTAAAACTTCTTCTGTGTTAGGCATTGTAGGTTGTATGTTTATGACAAACTTTTCTTTTTAATTGTTTACTTTGGGTAACTTGTTAGCATAAAGTAGCTCAAGTCATGCTGGGGTTGTCTGAGGCGGCAGGGAGCTGTCAAATAGTTCAGTGTAGAACCTTTGAAGATATACTCGAAAATCCTTACTTGGTCATTTTGAAGAATGGAATTTTGGACCCTAAAAGTTAAGCTTTTCTTAGAGACAAAAAACTTGTGGACTCTAATTTAACCTGTTGTATTTGAACTACACCAGTCTATTAAACCTTACTGTGGTAGTTATATAATTGTCAATTTCAGGATTAAGCATGTAGGGGTGGACTCTAGCCTGTCAATCAGGTCATAGCCAATGAGACTTCTGTGTAGGCATAGCACTTCCCCTAGAGATTCTGGGAATTTCAGTATTTCCTCCTTGGAAATGGGAGACTCTCTTCTCACAACCTGGGAGACATAGCAGCTGACAAGACACATGGACCCACCTTGATGCAGCGCTGGGTGCTGGAGAAGCCCTGCCAGCGCTGATGTTTCCAAAACCCCTGGATCCAAAGATTTTCTACCCACTGGTCTGTGATTTGACGTCATTGCATGTGTTTCTTGAGTCTGAAAAGGACTTTATAGATTGATATCAGACATATGAGCTAATATCAGACTTATGAACTTGATCTGGTCTGAGTTGGGATGTTTCCTCAATGTTTAATTGCTCCTGCATATAAATCTCTTTCTTATACACATATATGCGTGTCCATGGATTTGTTTCTTGAGTCAATGCAGGTAACACATTGTGGTACCAGGAGTGGGGTACTAGAGAAACAAATCATAATGATGGAGAACAGATGGTTGTTTGACCTCTCCCCCATGGTAGTGTTCCTTCTTTGGCCAGCCAGAAGTCAGCTATATCCTTGCAGTTTACTGAGTTGTTTTCTGGAAAGAATATGGGAAGTTAAAGTTTTTATTATTATGTTTGGTTGTAGTCTTTGGTTATTCCTGTTTTAAATGGTGAGAATGAATGTTGTTAATGTATATTTTGATCTCAGGGTAGAAATCGCCATTTGAATTTCTCAGAGACCATGCTGGTTAGAGAAAATGGTTGCCAGAAGGGCAGAATGACTGGCAGAAAGCCTGACTCTGGCTTGATACTCCCAAGAGGCCTAATCCCATATTTTTGTATAAATAGAATAGTTTAGATAATGATTTAGGTAAGCTAAATAAGGATTGAACTTGACTGTTTTAAGAATTGAGTTTAGCATCTGATTCTGCTTTGCTTATACTGATTTCCTCTGTTTATTATTATTGATATAATGATTGATAGAAATGCTTATTGGGAAGTATGAAAACAGGGAGTTTGTAAACCCATTTGTCATCAGCCATTACAATGGGATCTTTAGGACACACCAGGAGAGAAGGCCCTGAAAAAATGGGCCCCACCCACTGCTTTGGAATCCTCAGAGCATTTACATTCCAAGAGACTTGCCTGGGGACAAGATTAACACATTGAAGATTTTTTTTTTTAATGAACTCTTTGGATTTCAAGCTTGAACTCTAGTGGATTTTGTCAGAAACTGCAAAAAATTCTGGAACCATGAAGAAAACTCCTCTCTAGAATTGAATGTTAAAGGAAGCCTGTGGGCTGGCTGAAATGCTTGCTAGGTGACCATCTGGATCCACATCTTGAGTGGATGTGGGAGAAAAGCAGCAATAAAAAGATGGGTTGAGTCTGGCCACTGACACTCGTGGACCTGATTTACAGGAACCAGAGAAGACAGGAGTGGGTTCACTGGTCTGAAGTTCATGACCTAGCACAAGGGGCTAGGGTTGTTGAGAATTTGTGATGGGGCTATGGTCTAGGGCAAGGTGACCAATGGACACCCTGGTGAGGCTAAGAGAGGTAGCCCACATTGAGTTGACCAGAACTGGACCAGATGCAGAGAAGATTTTTGAGCCTGTGAACTGGTGTATATTGCTGTTGACTTTATGGATGGCCTGACCTGATTTGACTTTTCTTATTGTGGATTTGACAAGGTTCCAACTGAAGTGAAGATTCTTCACATCAAAAAATATGATTGTCTCCTCAAAGCACTGGGTTGATGTAAGTGGGCAATATAGAAATTGGATACCCAAAATTGGGGGGATAAAGCCATGAAGTGGTTGGCTTACAAACTTTTATAGGTGGTGGAATATATTCATAGGGTTATAGGATCAAGGTGTAGGTGTTACTTAACTGCAATTGTTAAGCATAGGATATTTTTGTTTTGTTCACTTATAAAATGTTATGTTTAAATGAGGGTGGCACATGTTCAATTGTATGCATTTTAGTTTCATCCTATTAGGTACAGATATGATTTTCTTATTGTCTGTTTGAAAATTACATATGGTTACAGAGTTAGGTGAAAGTGTCAAATTGTCAGGGGGTGGTCTGTGGTTGTTACATAGTTGTCAATTTCAGGATTAAACGTGTAGGGGTGGGGTCTAGCCTGTCAATCAGGTCACAGTCAGTGAGGTTTCTGTGTGGGCGTAGCTTTCCCCTAAAGATTCTGGGAATTCCGGTATTTCCTCCTTGGAAATGGGAGACACTCTGCTCACACCTTGGGACACATAGTAGCTGACAAGAAACATGGACCCACCCTGATGCAGCCGTGGGTGCTGGAGAAGCCAAGCAGAGACCCCTGCCCATGCTGTTTCCAATGCTCCTGGATCCAAAGACTTTCTATCTACTGGCCTGGGATTTTCTGCATTTGGCATCATTGCATGTGTTTCGAGAGTCTGAAGAGGACTTTATAGATTGGTATCAGACATATGGGCTAATATTGGACTTATGGACATGATCTGGACTGGGCTGGGATGTTTCCTCAATGTTCAATTGCTCTTGTATATAAATCTCTTTCTTATACACATATGTGTGTCCATGGATTAGTTTCTCTAGTCTA
>NW_022103898.1:43226405-43232040 GCF_000313985.2 Echinops telfairi | reverse complement strand
TTTTTTTTCTTTTTCAAACATCTTTGGTTTACTGAATATCTACATTTCATCGATTGTCTTGCTGTTTTCCACTTATCACTCTTAGAGATGGACTGATTATTGAGTAGTTAAACATCTTCAGTAAAGGAGGCACCCTGATGTTACCATTGGTAAATTATTTTTTCTTGTTTTTACAGAAACATGTAACTAATCAAAGGACGATAGAAATTGGCCTATTAAAACTTCTTTTGTGTTAGGCATTGTAGGTTGTATGTTTATGACAAACTTTTCCTTTTAATTGTTTACTTTGGGTAACTTATTAGCATAAAGTAGCTCAAGTCATGCTGGGGTTGTCTGAGGCGGCAGGGAGCTGTCAAATAGTTGAGTGTAGAACCTTTGAAGATATACTCGAAAATCCTTACTTGGTCATTTTGAAGAATGGAATTTTGGACCCTAAAAGTTAAGCTTTTGTTAGAGATAAAAAAAACTTGTGCTCCAATTTAACCTGTTGTATTTGAACTACACCAGTCTATCAAACCTTACTGTGGTAGTTATATAATTGTCAATTTCAGGAGTAAGCATGTAGGGGTGGACTCTAGCCTGTCAATCAGGTCATAGCCAATGAGACTTCTGTGTAGGCATAGCACTTCCCCTAGAGATTCTGGGAATTTCAGTATTTCCTACTTGGAAATGGGAGACTCTCTTCTCACACCCTGGGAGACATAGCAGCTGACAAGACACATGGACCCACCTTGATGCAGTGCTGGGTGCTGGAGAAGCCCTGCCAGCACTGCTGTTTCCAAAACCCCTGGATCCAAAGACTTTCTACCCACTGGTCTGTGATTTTCCTACATTTGACGTCATTGAATGTGTTTCGTGAGTCTGAAGAGGACTTTATAGATTGGTATCAGACATATGAGCTAATATCAGATTTATGGACTTGATCTGGACTGGGCCGGGATATTTTCTCAATGTTCAATTGCTCTTGTATATAAATCTCTTTCTTATACACATATGTGTGTCCATAGATTTGTTTCTCTAGTCTACCCAGATGAACATACTTACCAACTTAAAATGTGATTTTTGTGTGTATGTGTTTGTGTGTTAAATGTATTGAGGTTTAAATATTCCCTTAATCAGTGAATGACAACCCTTAATTATTAACTGAGCAATTGTATAATTGTTGTTAGAAATTTTGGTATTGGAATAATGGTGATTGTATAGTCCTTAGAAGATATGTGTGGGTAAAATAATCTTTCAAATAAAAGTGAATTTCTTTGAAAAAAAAAGAGAGGAATTTACCTTCTATTCTAGATATCACAATTCACACAAATATCATGTGACATGTAGAAATGCTCATTGAATTTCTTTTTGCTCCTTTTATACGTTTCTGCATTGGATATATTATGTAGTAGTTTAGGCAGTGTGACAAACATTAAAATTATCTAATAGATAATATGGTAGGGTTGCATTTCCTTTTCTAATTTGATAGTAATTCTGAACAACTGGTTTCCATTGACCAAGGAACTGAGAGTGGAAGTGTCATATGTCATATATTGAAAAGAGCTCTGGGATCTAATGCATTTGGGGTTTTGTTGTGGTTACATTTTCTTCCACTTATCAAGGTCATCATAAGCACACATATTGAGATGAAGCCTGTTTGAGCCTAGATCTCTGAGAAATGATGATAAATTCATTTCCAAGTGTGTCCTTCAAAGACATGTAACATGTGAGAATAGTAAACATCCTGTCCTAAAGGTTTTGAGACAGCCCCAAGGGTCTACTTTCAACTATTAAAGGGAAAGGATTAGTGATTTGCTTCTGTGTGAACAGAGTCAAGAAAGCTAGAGAGGACAGTTCTATCCCGAAGCACCTAAAGTATCATGAATTGGAATACATAGGAAGCATCAAAAGAAGATGTAAGGAAGAGATTGACTCAATGAACCATTAAGAACTGGTTGATGTTCAGTCATTTCAAGAGTCAGTATGTGATCATGGACCAATGATACTGTTGGAAGAAATTTAAGCTGAACTATAGACATTGATGAGGGGCGGGTGGGAGAAAACTTATTGAATGATGGGCTATCAATTGATATATTTCAATAAACTCATGCAGTACTGGAGGTCCTCACTTATTTACACCTAGCAATTAATAAGACAGTCACTGGTCAATCAGCTGGAAGGGGCCCAAAATGTGGAAATTATTAAACAGAATCATAATATAGAAAGTAAACATTTGTTGAAGATAATTCAATTATGATAATAGCAATACAAAGAAAACTGTAATACATTCAACCTATATACAAAGGAGGATGTGGTGTGAAGTACACCATTGTTAGCATCAGATGGATCGTAGGTGAATGTAGAGAATTCCAGAAAGATTATTTACTATGCAAAAGTATTCAACTGTGGAAATAAGAACAAATAATAGATAACACTGCAATGTTATTTGTGCTCACATGAAATTCATAGATCAGTAGGCTATTGCTGGAAAGCACAAGAATTGTTGTCATTGTTGTTGTTGTTTTTGTTATTGTTAGGTGCTACGGAGCTGGATCTGGCTCATAGTGACCCTATGCACAACAGAAGGGAATACAGCCCTGTCCTGTACAATTAATTGTTCCTGTGCTTGAGTCCACTGTTGCAACCACTGTGCCAGGTCATCTCATTGAAGGATACTACCTGGTTTAAAATCAGAAAAGTTGTGTGTCACTTGTATCCCTTTATTACATATATTCAATCTGTATACTGAACAAATAAACTGAGAATCTTGAGTATATGAAAAATCAGGAATTCTCTTTCACAAATTATGATATATAAATGACACAATCTCAGTTACTGAGAGTGAAAAGGTCTTGATGCACATACTGCAGACAATTAAAGACAACAAACTTGTAATATGGATTACATATTAACTTAAGGAAAATAAAAACGTTCCCAATGTAGTCAATAAACAACATCATGATAAATAGAGTATAGATTGAAGTGACTGAGGATCTCATTTCACTTACATCCTTAAGCAATGCTCATAGAAACCACAGTAATAAAATCAAAAGATGGAGAACATTGGGCAAATTTGGGGAAAAAGTCTCTTTAAAATGTTTAAAAGCAATAATATCACTTTGAAGACTAAGGTGCACCTGACCCAAGCCATGGCATTTTTCATTGCCATATATATATATGAAAACTGGATGATGAATTAGAAAGGCCAGAAAAGAACTTACGCCTTGAATTATGTTGTTGGGAGAGAATATTAATGAACTTGACAGAAGAATGAAAAAATCTGTGTTGGAAGAACAATCAGTATGATCTTTACAAATAAGGGTGGCCAGACTTCCCCTTGCATACTTTGGTCATGTTACCAGGACGCTGGTAACTGGAGAAGAATATCATGCTTAGGAAAGGAAAGGGTGGGCGAAAGATAGGGAGAAACCCAACAAGGTGAGTTAGCACAACAATTGTAATAATGGAACAACACAGGAATGATTGTGAGGGTGGCAACGGGCCAGGCAGTATTTGATTCAGTTTACTGTAAGGTCAGTATAAGTCAGAAGAGTCCACTTGCTAAAATCCCAGTGCATTTCCATGTGCAAAAATGGCTCTCTACTAGCTTCATACTTCAATGTCGAAGGATTTCAAAAAGATCATAGAAAGATGCCATTACATTTTAATCCATTTTTTCCACACATTTTGAAGTCACTTCATGCTCATTCATGACTTATATCTGCCAACCATATGTAAACTCTTTCTTTATTTTCTGACATTGAATGATATTATGGCCTAATTCTTTTTCCTGTGGTTGATTTGACTTTTTCTTCCTACTTATTAAAGTTGTCCATCCTTAAATTTTAATAATATGGCAGTCTTTTTAATTTAAATTTCTTTTATTATCTCCTAATTTCTTCCATCAGTAATTAAACATGTCTCCTTTGCATTTTAGTACTTCATATTTCATTTGAAGTTATGTGATAAGAGTACTTTGTTTTTAGTTCACACCCCTAAGTCAGAATTTTTTTCTTGTTATTCTATCATTTCATTATTTTACTTTTGGACTATATTTAATTTAATGTAAAATCATCCTTCATAATGAATTCATAAGATATTTTTTCTTTTACTTATAATGAAGTTTACCTTATGTTCCTTTTGTTTCTACATTTTGGTTTTAAACCTTTGCTATTTTAATTGTAAATTTGAGCATATGAAAGCCACATATTTTATGAAAGTTTAGAGGTCTCTATCAGGACAATCAATCTGTTCTCATACAACATGAAAAGCTACATGACACTTTTTCTGTAATAAGAGCAATGTGATTTTGCTTCCCAGCTGTAGTGGGACTTCTGCCTGTATTACGTTCTATCTGTATTTTTGTAGTCTGATGAAAAGGCAAAGACTTTCCTTTGCAGAGAAGGAAATCTCAGTGGCAATAGTAATAATAATTTTAAAAACAAACTACACTAAAATATGAAAAAAGTTATTGAGTCTGTTCCAGCTCTTTATAACCTCACATGTTTCAGAGTAGAACTGTACTCCATAAAACTTTTAAGGTGTGAAAAAGGCTGTGATCGCTCATTAACAGATCACCAGGAGAAGCAACAATGCCAATAGATAAATTCAAGCCTCTCAACTTCTGGGTTAGTAGCCAAGCACTTAACTAGCATACTGCCCAGCAACTAGCAAGTAGCTACTACTGGCCGAGTACTCACAAAGTATGAAAGATTTTTCTAAGTACTATATATATATATATATCTTAGAAAAAATATATATATATTTATGCAGTCCATAGAAAAGCACTATGAAGTTAAGTGGAATTATTATCTCGCTAATATAAAGGCAAAAATTAAACTCAAGTAAATTAAATAAGCTGTCATCGGCAATATAATTACTAAAGAACACAGATAACATGCATTTTTTAAAGAATGTGTTTATTCTTATGAGAATAAGAATTATCTTTTCTAATTGAGATGCAGTTAAAAAAACAATTATCTTTTCTAGTTGAGATGCCCCTCACTCATGACTGTGATAATGAAGAGAAGAGTCAATACTTTTATCCCCATATGGTTTTACTTTTAAGCACATCAACTAAATCATTTAATTATTCAACATGTATTTCAGGAATTTAACTCTACCAGATAAAGTCAATCAATCCCTTTCTTTGCAGTCTCTGTTTCAAATATTATCTTCTCTTCAATTTTAATTTTTCATCTGTCACAAAAAGTAAAGTACTAGGTGCCCTCTCCGTTTATTGCCCCCTCAACCCTCTCCATTTAGAAACATTAATAGAATTCTCAGGCTTACGCTGAATTATCAAAATGTCTCCTGAGTCAAGGGATAGTATGTGAAGGCTGGTCTTAATCATTATCTCTGTAAGCTCTAAAATCTCCTATTGCTTGCATTTGTGTGTCCGTGTGTGGGTGCGCGCGTGCATGTGTGTTCATTGTCCATATTTTGAGATGTTCTACTATGTATTACTTATTCTTGGATTGTACTAATGAATAGTTGTTGATTATGTATTCTGGCAGAATTTGCTAAGAATTTCTGGAAATACATACTATGAGAAAACCTGAAACTCTTATCTCATTAAACACTTTATAATCTTTTAAAAGACTTTCCCATATTAGGTTATATAGATTTTCATGATATTTTAAATTTTCAAAAA
>NW_022103898.1:43223593-43225192 GCF_000313985.2 Echinops telfairi | reverse complement strand
TTAGTATAGTCTATGAGCCTGCTATTCTGGAAAGTGAGTGTTGATTAGTCATTTGTTAGTCATCGGTTTTAGAATGGGGATAGATGTAATTCTAGGTACTAAAAGATAAGGAGATTTCTGTAAGAGAGCTCTGGGAAATATTTCTTATTCAAAAAAAAAAGAAAAACATTTTTCTTCTGACTTTTAGACTTTAGGTATGCATCTACTGATATGAATATCATCTCTGCACCACAGGACAAACTGACCGAAGTTACAAAAGTGAGGATGGTACAGCACAGAGAAGAGACCCAGCCTCTGAACTAATGGTTTGGCTAAGCCCACAGGTAGCATTCTTCCAACTGTCTATCATACAAGACCTAACGCCTATAGTTGTAACACTTTATCTTAGATAATCAGTGATACCAAAAGCAGAAAGTATGCTGAAACATGATGTTTATATGGCCTGCCATCATCTCTAAAAATCACAGATATTGAAAACTTTTCAACTTCCAAATGGAAACAAATATGCCAACTGGTTGCAAAATTTCTCAAAATTAAGATTAATTAGTTGAGTCATTAAACTGACTAATCATGATATGTTTTTAAAATGTATAACAAAGTTAAGGTGATCCTTATAAATGTGAATATATAAATCTTAAAAGTAGCAACAATATTTCAGAAATGACCCAAATACATATGACAACCTATCATAAATAAGGCATAGCATATATTTGGTATCATGACATGTTATATAATTTACAGAGTTTTGTCCAACCAAAAAAACCAAACTCACTGTTATACAATCAATGCCAATTCACAGCAACCCTGTAGGACAGGGTAAAATGGTGCCTGCAGTTCTCCAGTCCTAGACAGTAACTTTGCAGGAGTAAAAAGCCTGTGTTTCTCTGAATGAGGAGCTGCTAATTTAGAAATGCTGACCTTGTTGCTGTAACCCAATGTGTTAACCAGTATTTAACGTGTAACCAGTATTTAACACCCTAAATAAATAAATAAATAAATAAATAGCAAAGTCACTGCCATTGAGTCAATACTAACTCATAGGAGAACTGTCCCTGGGAGTCTCAGGGACTGTAATTGGTTATGGTAAAGAAAGGCCTGTCTTTCTCCCCAAGAGATACTGGTAGTTTTGAACTGTGAATACTGCAGAGCACAGCCTGATGCTTAACCACTAAGCCATAACATACTATTAATAACTATCTTGGATCTTCTCTGAAAATTCAGACTAAAAGTAATTATATGCAGTCAAAAACTGAATGTAAAAAATAATCTTAAGTGTAAAATATATTCGAAGTAATATGGGATTACAATTTTTGCATAATTAAAATCATTCTTTTATTAAGCTCAGCAGTTCAAACCACCAGCAACCCTAAATGAAAGATGATGATATGGGAAATAGAGGAAAGAGCTGGGAGGCAAAGGGCATTTATAGAGGTCTAGATAAAGACATGTACATATGCAAACATATTTACATGTGAGGATGGGGAAATAGATCCATGTACATATATTTATAGGTTTAGTATTAAGGTAGCAGATGGACATTGGGCCTCCACTCAAGTATTCCATCAATGCAATACTTTCTTCTATTAAATTGGCATTCTA
>NW_022103898.1:43219667-43222642 GCF_000313985.2 Echinops telfairi | reverse complement strand
AAAAAAAAAAGAAACATATTAAAATGGACTCTTCAACCACTCGACACATAAGAAGTTCTCTTTGTGAGATTTACAGGAATGGGATCTGCCAGCACAATCCCACGTAAGCTTCCCAGCATAGCCTGTCCTCATATGAGCTTCCCGTCTTCCGTGGAATCTGGTCTCCATTGTTTTATGTCTTTTGTGAAAGCTATCGTCTTGCTTTTCAATCAAGTCATCAAAGTGCTCTGGAAAGCAATCTAAGTGACTGCAGATAATGGTCTTTGACGTCCATTACAGTCAAGCCTGCTGAAGTGAAGGAGCATTTCCTCTATTAATTGTATGTGTTGTCGACCTTCTTGTGGCCAAGGAAGTTTTTCACAAGAACAAAGACCAAGCTCATGCTCTGATTTCATTCATTGATGGTATGAAATGTGAGTCATTTATAATTTGTCTGATCTGTGGACCACCAAAAGTTCCTGCCGTCACTTTGTTTCCTGATAAGACTAGATAATTTATGTATTATATGTTCGGTGCATGAACCATCTTTAGCCAAAGGTTTTATAAATTGTTTCATTATCCTAGTTTGGTAAGTAGTGGTGGCAGTATGATTCTATCTCGTGTTACCAAAAGTCAATTGATTACATCTTGTCCTTCCCACGGAGGCCGATCTTTTCTTGCCCAATATTCATGTTTCTCTTTACTCACCCAAGGGGAAAAAAGGCAAGAATATTTTGTGCAGCCATTTTGTTGACCAAAAGAAAATGAACCATCTTCAAGTCTGCACAAACCACCCACTGGTGTTGCTGGTAATTTATTGTTTCCAAAGCTAACGAGGTGGACTGTCTCTTCTTTCATCAAATTACCATCAAATTACATTTTGAACTCTTCCTAAAAAGATACTATCCAGTTCAGTTATATCTTAAACAAACAATTTTCTTCAGAAGGTTTCTGACATCATGGTGGAATACTAAATTATTGTATTCAGTAAAGAAGGGTAGTGCAGCAGTTACATAATTCATGTCAACTTGATAAATAAGTATAGTGCTGGAGGCTAGCCTGTCTCTCAGGTCACAGTCTGATCGAGGCCTCCTAGTGGGTAGAGCCTGCTCGTGAGCATTCTGGGGACTCTCTCTCTCTTGATTCTGAGATCAGAAGAGACAGGCCATACTGTCTCTCTGCCTTCCCTTTCCTGCTGTTGAGATACTCAGAGTGCTGCAGGAGCCACATGGAGACCTGTGCCAGCATTGAGATGCTTCCATTGCCACTGGATCCAAAGATTTTCTACCCACCAGCCTGTGATCTTTCTACATTTGATATCATTGCATGTGCTGCATGAGTCTAAAGAGGAATTTATGGACTAGTATCAGACATATTGGCTAATATCAAAATTATGGAATTGACCTGGATTGGGCAGGGATGTTTTCTCAATATACAATTGCTCTTTGATATTAAGCTGTTTCTTATACATTTTATGAATGTTCCTGGATTTCTTTCTCTAGTCAACTCAACCTAACACAGGCAGTAATATTTTTCTCTTCTTTAATAAAATATAATTTTTGTTCTAAGTTGAAGTATATTATTTTCCTCAAGTCTCAAACTCACTGCTGTCAAGTCCATGCCATCTCACAGCAATCATGTGGGAGAGGGTAGAATGGCCCTATGAGTTTCTGAGACTGTCACTGTATACAGGAACAGAAAGCCTGTGTATCTCCCTCAGAGTTGCTCCTGATTTCCAACTGTTGACCTTTCAGATTACAGTCTGACCTGTGACCATTATGGCACCAGGATTCTTCTTTAGGGTAGAAGCATTTCAGGAGACTCATTGGAAAGATTTAAGTCCTTGGTCAAATCACTCAGTTCTTTCTGGTCAAAATGTTCACTCTATGAAGCTGTCTGGAAATCACTGTGACTGCCCCCTCTTGCTTTATCTGGTGCAAGATCAAACAAACAAGAGTTACCCTCTGAGAGTTGGGGTAGTTCACAAAAAGGTGGAACAGGTACAAGACCTGAGCAAAACGGTGTGCATTACAGGAAAGGAAGGAGACATAGAGGTGTGAAGCATAGCTCATTATACACCACAAAAGGTGGGTAATTTAAATAGGTACATTTCCATTCAAATAAAAACCATTATTATATCTGATTATACAGAGGAGATTTGAATCAGCACCCCAAATGACCCCAAGAACAAACATAAATATTAAGACACCAAGAAATGTTGTTGTTGCTGTTAAACTGTGTTAAAGCTGGGAGAAAATTTTCATGTTACCCTCCAATTCTCTTAAAATGAGTATAAAATAGGATTGAATAAATTAATATATATCTAGAGTTTCTGTATAGCTACAGATTTGTATAAAGGAATGTGAACTATTTTAATTCTTCAGTTTCAATGGGTTAAACCTTACAAATCCAGCTAGACCTGAGCATATACACTGGTACAGATAAGAGCTATCAACACATGGAATCCAGGACATATAAACACCTCAGGAACCATAATAGGAGTGGTGATATCATGAGGTAAGAGGGGGTGGGCAGAGAAGGGGGAAGAAGGGGGGACTAATCATAATGATCAATGTATAATACACACACACACACACACACACACACACACGCACACGCACACACAAACCCCAACAGGGGCAAACAACAGAAATGTAGGTGAAGGCAAATAGCAGATGGTGTAAGATATGAAAATAATGATAATAAATTATAATTTATCAAGGGGTCATGAGGGTGGGAGGATGAGAGAATCGGGGAACAGAGGGGAGCTGATACCCTGGGCTCAAGTTGAAATAAAATGTTTTGAAAATGATGATAGAAACATAGGCACAAATGTGCATGATACAATTGAGGTATGAGCTGTACAATTGTTATAAGAGCTATAAGAGTCCCCAATATGTGTGCTCACCTCCCTGATACGATCGCTGAAGACAAATGGGTGCATAAGCAAATGTGGCGAAGAAAGCTGATGGTGCCCAGCTATCAAAAGGTATAGC
>NW_022103898.1:43181725-43219110 GCF_000313985.2 Echinops telfairi | reverse complement strand
ACAGGGCAAGATATGACAAAATAATAATTTATAAATGATCAAGGGCTCATGAGGGAGGGGGGGAGGGAGGGAGGAGAATAAATGAGGACCTGATGCCGGGGGCTTAAGTGGAGAGCAAATATTTTGGGAATGATGAGGGCAATGAATGTACAAATGTGCTTTACTCAATTGATGTATGTATGGATTGTGATAAGAGTTATATGAGCCCTTAATAAAAGAATTTTTTTAAAAGTCCCCAATAAAATTATTTATATATAAAAAAAACACAGGATGGGTGAGTCTATAGACAGTAACTGTTATTTATTCTGAGATAAAAGTCTGTAATTGTTTATGTACTTTGTCATTGTGGGTAGTCCCTTGATGTTTTAAAATATTTTTTCTTATTCAGTATATGAAACCCAGTATAGGGACAACAAGTAGAATAAGGGGAATACGGGGGTGGGGGGGGTGGGGGGGCATGATAAAAGAGAGCTGATATCAAGGAATTCAAGAAGGAAGAGAATGTTTTGAAATTTTGATTGTGGTAGCAATTGTAGAATTGTTTAATGTGATTGAACTATGGAATGATACAATTTAAGTATTAGCTCCCAATAAAATGGTTTTAAAGGGGAATAAAAGGAGTGAAAATACAAATTTGAAAAACGTCTTTGTAGATTGACAATTTAATATCTAGAACACAATATACTATATATAAATATACTTTTGTCTCACAGAATCCTGTCCATATGAAAAAGTATATTTTTTCTAAAACCTCTGCTTATCTTACATGGAGGGAGCATAACTTTTTAAAATATATATCAGCTTTAACAGACAATATTTTCTCCTCTGGAAAATGCATAAGTACAAATAGACTTGAAGAGATGTTTCTGCTTAATAGAGAAGAAAGTTTAGAGAAAATTGCTGCTGAGAACATAATATGAGTTTATTTTTATATTTGTATGGTTATTTGGGATTTAATACATATATCACTCCATACCCAAATCATGTCAAGCAGAATTGTACAATTGCTACCATAATGAGCCTCCAAATATTATTTTTCTACATGAAATCCTTAATATAGTCTCCCCTTATTCCCCCACCACTGTAACACTGCCCTGCCCCCCACCAAACCAACCCCTCATTCTACTAGCTGTCCCTTGAGGTTCACCAGTCCTGGCTTTTACATGCTGAAAACCAGAAAGACAACACGACTTCAAGAGGGGGATCCCCCCTGGCATGTATGCCACAGTATTAACATACAAAAACCAAACAAAAGAAAACAAAGCAAATACTAAAAATACAGAAAACTCTGGCAAGCAGATCAGGACCAGTCTACACCACAGGGGGCTCAACTTAGATGTGGGACCTCATTGCTATCAGAAAGAGTAGGGAACATAGAGTATCATTTTAAGTCATGGCATCTGTTCTGAGAAGCACCTGAATCTAGAAGACAGAGAGAGAAAATGCTGAAAATAGGATGAGTCTCTATGAGAGTGTAGCAATTGGCCAAGTGATGACAGAGCTTTGCAGTAGGTGGTCCAGGCTAAGGACATGCTTGTAGGCTCGGCCTGTAGGCTCTGCTGAGAAGAATTAAGAGATGACTTGTTTGGAAGCTATTGAGTTATATTCAATCAATATGGTCTTTCCAGACAGAATACCTTATGTGCTTTATAATAATTCTAGACATGCCTGCGGTTGTGTTGCCATTTTGGAGATTTTTATTATTACTAACAAACAGGAATTGGATGATACTGAGTTCTGACCTTAGTAGAGGGTGAGAATCAGACTTTATTTAACAGTTACTTGTATAATAGTTTATATATATATATATATATAGTTATTTTAATTACTATTACTTTGAATGGTTATACTACAGCTGAGAGGAGGAAAACAACAGTCCTGGAGTGCCCTGGTGGAGAAGGGAGGGGAGGAGCTGGCTAATTTAGATTAGTAGGAGCTCAATGCCTACTGGAAACATCTGGAAAGAGAGCCTGTGGGACTATAAAGAGACTTTTCCCCAACTTTATCTCCCCCAAAGACATGCCAAACATTAGAGGCTTTTTGTCAGCATATGGTGGGAGGTCAGATGCTTAGAGACATCCTCCTAGAAGGCAGTCTACAGATAACCTCCTCCCTGGGGGATAGACAGCAGGAAAGTGGGTGAGGGGAGATCTCAGACAGTGTAAGACATGTCAAAATACTAATATTTTTAAAATTACCACCAGAGATCCTTGAATAATATATTAAGTATTTTCAGAATATGCCATGATGAAAAACAAATTATTTTCCAGGTAAAATGTTTTTGTTTACTGGTGAGTACACATGAAAAGGTTTAGCAGGCAAATTATTACACATGGAGCACAGGTAAATACAGAAAATCATAACATTGAAAAGCAATAGCTAAATATCGAGCAAATGTATATAAATATAAAACCTATTTTCATCTTATTGAACTTTATTCATTGTATCTTCATGCATGTCTGAGTAGACTTGTGCTGCATTCATTTTCAATTGATATTATAGTGTACACAAAAAATCCCTGTCATTACATAAACTGAGAAATTTGCCAAGATGAATTCTGACTGAATAGTATAGGATATAGTCTGAAAAAAAATCTTACTACCCTGAGTATCTGTTACATTTGTGCTGGGAATCTTGACACAGGAGGAGCTGCAAAGTCCAAAGCAGAGCCAAGAGTCCTGACAGGGATTTGGACATTATCTAGAACAGCTAAGTGAAGCTTTATAGCTAACTGAGCTTTTCCTCTTGAGATAACTGAAAGATTTAGTGGTGCTCAAGATATGCCTGAGGAGGATACTTCTACAGAAGAGCTAATTGAATGTGGGTGGCTGAAAATTATTTAAGTTTGGAACCTGTTAATCTTTCTTATGAGATATAAAATGCTGTATTCATGACCAAAGTTTTATCGGATATATGGGAATTATTCTTAGAGGGGTCTCGGGGAGGAGATGAGCCAGTCAGGGTGGGATGTAACAATGATGAGAAGTACAACTTTCCTCTAGTTCCTAAATGTTTCCTCCCCGCTCCCACTACCATGACTCGAATTCGATCTTGCAAGTCTGGCTAGACCAGAGGAGGTACACTGGTACAGATAGGAGCTGAGAGTACAGGGAATCCGGGACGGATGAGCCCTATAGGACCAGTGGTGTGAGTGGCAAAACAGGGAGGGTAAAGGGAGAAGGGGTAGGAAAGAGGGAACCGATTATATGGAACTGTGTGTGACCTCCTCCCTGGGGGACAGGTAACCGAAAAGTGGGTGAAGGGAGACGTCGGACAGGGCAAGATATGACAAAATACCAATTTATAAACTATCAAGGGATCATGAGGGAGGGGATAGCGGGGAGGGAGGGGAAAAATGAGGAACTAACGCCGGGGGTTTAAGTGGAGAGAAAATGTTTTGAGAATGATGTACAAATGCGCTTTACACAATTGATGTGTGTATGGATTGGGATAACAGTTGTATGAGCCCCTAATAAAATGTTAAAAAAAGAATGAGAAGAGAAAAATATTAAAGATTAATTAAAATTTAAATTATCTCTTATATGCTAATTAACCATTAAGGTAGCTTGCTTTTCCATACAAGTTGTTTTACAATCAAAAGGAATTTTTATAGATTACACCTAATCTGTTATATTATGTTCACATCAGGATAAGAACAACTAAAATCTGAAAGATAGCTTCACAGCCATATATTTATTTCAATTCCCAAGTTTTACCACTTCACTAAGATTTCAAAGAAATGAGACCTTCATTTTCAGTTGTTATTTTTTCAATTCATGTTCTTTTTAAAAAAATCATTTTATTAGGGGCTCGTACAACTCTTATCACAATCCATACATACATCCATTGTGTCAAGCACATTTGTACATTTATTGCCATCATCATTCTCAAAACATGTGCTTTCTACTTGAGCCCTTGGTATCAGCTCCTCATTTTCCCCCTCCCTCCCCCTTCTCCCCTCCCTCATGAACCCTTGATAATTTATAAATTATTATTATTTTGTCATATCTGTCTTCTCCCTTAATATGAAACCAAAAGGAGAATCATTTGGCTGAACATTTTCTCTGCTGTTTTGCACAAGCGCTGTTGAGGATAGCTTTTGGGTTTTTTTGCTCTGTGTCCTTGAGATTGAGACATAAGTAGTGATATTCTGTTTGAACATACCTCCAGAAAAAATGCATGTTTGAAGATGAATTTATACACTGTCTGTCAGGAAATGAACGTGTTAAAAGTAAACGTGTTTTCCATTTAAGTTTTGCTTCCAGAACATTTGGAAACAAATGTATCTCCACATATATGCAGCATGCTGAACTTGGTATATGAAATTATTTAATATCTTGAGTTTCTTTCAATAGACTGTATTTAAGTTTACACAATTTTTAAATGAAAGTTGCTCACAATTATTTCAATAATAATTTGAGGATATATTTGTTACCATGCCATAATACAGATATTTCCTAAATAAAGGCTCCTTAGAAAAAGTTCTTCTGTTTTAAATTGAATTTGAATTGCCTTATCCTAACCGGTTCCTTTTTCTAATAGCTGAAATGTGACTCTTCCACAGTATCTTTCAGCTTGCTTGTTAGATTAAGGTGTTAATGTGTGGTGCTTTCCCATTGTTGGTTGACTTTTAATAAACTGCTGATCATATATATCCAACTTAGTGGGACTGAACACAACTGAACTAATATAGAATATTATTAGCATCTCTATCATTACCACTTTTATTGTCAAAATTGTGCCCCAAACAATAATCATCCTTGCTTTAAACCAGCCATTTGCATTGCTAGGTTTTTTTAAAGATGGATTTTCACCATTTAGGAACAAGCCAAGTAACGCTGTAATATATTTCATATATATTTCATTTTCTTCTTAAAAATTAAAAAAAATCATCTCACATATACTCATAAGAAAATCAAATTGCCAAAGTGAAAATAATTACTTTTTCAAGTTTTCTCTTTCAAAGGGTCACATGGCGGAGTATATAAATCAAGTTTAAATCAAAGGGCATTGCTATAAAATAAAAACCATAGAAATATTTATATAATAAAAAATGAAATGTGAAGGTATTATGTCTTGGCATAGCCTCCATCAAAGTCTAAACATTTCTGAGGCAATGTTTCCATCTCTCTAAACCCCTTCCAAAATATTCTATACCAAACAAGAATATTTACAACTTTGAGAAATGCAAATTTTGCTTCTTTTAAATGGTCTTTGAGAATAGGGAACAAACATAATTCTGAAGGAGCTAGATCAGGGCTGTGTGGTAGGAGGGGTAAATTTTTCCAATAAATTCTCTTAGAACTGCCTTCAAAGAATGCATTTCTGTAATTGGGTTGGGAGGTTTTCTTGATGCACACTTAACCTTTATATAAAACCCTCTCTTATACATATGAGTTTCTGTGGATTTGTTTCTCCAAAATACCCGGACTAACACAAATATCAAGTGAAATAATTCAACAAACTGTTGCAGCACTGAAAGCACTCACTACTCTATTTCAAGAAATTTGGAAGACAGCTACCTGGAGAACCAAGGAGAAGAAATCCATATTTGTGCTCATGCCAAAGAAAGATGATCCACCAGAATGGGAGGTTATAGAACAGTGTCACTAATATAACATCGCAAGTGAATTTTGTCTATTATATTTCAAAAATAGTTGTAGCAGTACATTCCTAGGGTGCAGTTAGAAATCCAAGTTGGATCAGATGAGGATAAGGGTGAAAGAGGGCCCAGGCTAGCATCAGTCCCAGGCTCTTGACTGGGAATAGGCTGGGATGCCTTCTAGGGAGACACTTACTTCTGGTTATACATCAGAAACTCTGTTTTATACATAAATGAGTGTTACTAGTTTTGTTTCTCTATACAATCCAACCTAACACAACACCTAATAACAACAAGTTGGTTCCCATGGAAGATATTTAACATGAGACTTTAGGTTGAAGAATTAAAAACATAAATGAAACTTCAGCAAATTCACAGATGTAAGCCTTCATACTGAGTCCCCAAAGATCTGACAAAACTTTCCAAAGTGAGGTGTATGTATTGTTCATCAAATTGCTTGCTTTGCACGGAAGGTGTCATAGTAGTGGTATAGATTTACCTAGATTAATTTCCAGTAGTCAATTCTTTTAAAATGCACAGGGACTTGGGGGGTGGAGAGCAAACTGAAACAAAGCTCGGGTAGAAAGTTAATGATGAGGACATCTGTGAGGGACGCACGATGAATACCTCTAAATGGACACCGAATGACTTGGCTGTTTCCAAGCGGCTGTTCAACACCAAAGATGTTCCTTAATCAATGGTTTCACACGATGATTTCATTTGGACTTGGCACCAACGAAATTTCTCAATGCATATATTGGTATCATTATATAGATTACTAAATCAAACTTGTAAGTAATGGTCAAACATTTTTATGGTCAACTAATTTATGGATTTCTGATTCCGTAATCTACCAATTATTGAGATAAGTGCAATAATAACCCCAGCATGGGCTCTTATTTTGGCATTTCTGTTTAGCACGTCACGACATTGGTTTGTTTTGCGAACTTTGAAGCTATCTTACTGAAAACAAAGCAGTTGGAAACTTCTGGAGACTTTTTCACTAGGTAAGTTTTCATGTCTATTTTTCTCACATACAGTCTTTTTCATTAATACTTGTCTCAGGGAACCTATAGATTATTTAAATTTCAAAATTTTTCTCTGACTCAGGAGTTTATCTTATTCGTTGACTATGTAAGATATTTATCTCACAAACACTGATTACAGTATTTGGAATTTGTTGTGTTTGCCATTTTATATTTCTAACAAAACATGTAGTTGTTTCTTATAATTACTGAAAGCTTAATTTTCCCCTCATATCATGCTGTACATTTTATTATTCTTTACTTTCTTGACATTTTCTTGACATATGTTGATTATATCAGATTATTCTTAAAAAGATATTTTAACAAATATATATATGTTTAGAAAGTTTAAAGTTAATATACTTTATTATTTTCATCTCTAACAACTTGGATATTATAAGATACAATTCTATAGGAATTCTTTAGTTCAGGTTACCTTCTTTCCCACATATTTTTGTTTTGTTTAATACATTAATATGGAAGGTACATTTAATTTACTTGCATTATGCCCAGGGAGTCCTGGTGGTGCAGTGGTTATGTGTTAGGCTAAGACAAGTCTGGTTGACATTTCAAAACCACCAGCAGAAAGAGAGAAAGAGAGACATTTCAAAACCACCAGCAGAAAGAGAGAAAGACGGGGCTTTCTGCTCCAGCAGACAGTTATGGTGCCGGAAACCCACAGGGGTCACTGTGATTCAGCACTGACTCCATGGGAGTGAGTTATATTATGCTCAATACATTTTGATTTTTGTATAAATGTGGGACTATCACCAACTACACCATTAAAGGATAAATATCGGGCACTCCTACTTTATCACTAGTTTTATGGTAAATATCAGCATGAATTGAATCCTTACCTCCCAGTAGATTCAGTCTATGTCCTCTCATCTTCGTTCCTTATAACCGGTGTCCCACCTCCTCTCTCACCCGACCTACTCGGACTACTTAGGTGAGAAACATTTCTATCCTTCCAAATCCAAGTCAAGTACCAACTATTTTAATTCACAAGTCTGCACAACACTTTACATTTCAGACCAGTTTCTCTCTCTCCCCTAACTCTTTCTCTAGAAAGTCTCCTCTTTATTGATTGCCCATATAGCCTTTCTTTAGCAAGCAAACTAGTTCCTTAGAAGCTAGAACCACCTTCATGAATGCCTGCACAGTGCTCATCTGAATTAGCCACTCTCAGATAAATTATATTACCCTTATCCCTTTTATCCACTACCATCAAGTCAATTCTACCTCATAACAACCCAATAAGCTTCTGAAATTGTAAGCATTTGTAGAAGCAATCAGCCACATCTTTCTTCCGCTTAATGGCTGGTGGTCGGAACCTGTGACTTGAGTTCACTATAAAATTCTTAATCCACAGTTCCACCAGGGATCCTTATTATTCCTATATGGTCAGTATTCCTCTATAATAACTCACAAAATTGCTAATAGTTAAAAATTTTGCTGTCTAACCAAGAAGTTGCTAACCACAAGGTTCATAGTTCCAACTTACCCAGCAGCTCAGCAGGAAAGACTGACAATTTATTTTCATAAGTTTACAGTCTAGGAAATCCTACATTTCAATTCTAGTTGATCACTTGGGATCTTTATCTGTTGCTATCAACTCAACTGTACCTAATAGCATTACTTATATATAGTGCTACCCATTTATACCCATTATAACCAGAAAGTATATAAAGAGACACATTGGAGAAGGTATATGAGAATTGGCAGCTTGATTCTTCCATAGTCCCCAGGGGCATGTAATGGTTGATCTCACCATTTTACGAAGCCCCTAAAAAAACACTACTAGGCTCAAGAGCCTTTATAAGACTTTGGTACTTCAATATGTGTGCTTGACCAGACTCCTATGATATATGCATGGATCTACAAGTATATATGAGGGAGGGAGTTGTGTATGCCCTATCCATATACTCATATTTAAGAGGGATAACTTGATTGATTCAGAATGTCAGAAACCCATGACAAAGAACAAACATAGCTCTCTATCACACACAATCCCTCTCCCCACCCCACCTGGTTTGTTCTCCTTTTTATGGAATGACGTTCTTTAGCAATATCTTATTTATTGTGTTAGGCTGGTTCTATTAAAGCAAAACCAGGGGAACGTTTCCATATGTATATATGCAGCTTCCAGCTTTCAGAGAGGGGGTGGGGCACATTTATATCAAGAAACTTACTCTGACTGGTGTAGAAATAGGCACATCCAGTCTGAGTTCCATGAGCCAGAAATTAAGCCAGTGGCTCCTGCTAACTCAGGTAGTGTCAGGGACTGAAAATCTCAACATCAGTAGGAACACCACAGGCTAATATCAGGATGAGTTCAAGGACATCAGATCAAGCTTGTGACAGAAGAGGTGAATGACCTCAAAGTCAGGATGTCAGAGAACAGGACACCAATGGATCCCAGAGGACGCAGGCAGTGGGGCAGCCTATTGGCTCAATTCCAAAGAACCTGAAGTCATGAGCCAGACACAGGACACAGACTCAGCATAAAGCAAGCAAGCTTCCCCACAGTCCATTTAAATACTAAATAGGCCACACCCCCAAGGAAGACTGCTTTCAATTGTTATCAGGGCTGCAGCCTGAGTAAAGGGGTTGTATTCCACCCTAATCTTCTTAGAATCTATAGGCTGCTCACAGATCACATCATGGACTTGATTACACTTTGTTAAGTGCCATCAAGTAGGATTACTAGGCCTACTAAAAATACTTGTTTGGCTAAATTGACACATTTAAATCACCTCATATGCATGTGAAAGTTAACTGTTAATAAGGAAGTCCACACAGGATGTCTGTTGGCAAAGAGTATAGAAAACATTATCAACTGCCACAAGAACAAAAAAAAAAATCGGTCACAGAAGAAGTATTATCAAAAAGTTCCTTAGAAGCAAGGATGGGGAAACTTAGTCTCCTGGACTTCAGACATGTTACCAGGACACCAGTCCCTGAAAAAGGACATCAGCCTTGTTGAAGTGGAGGGTCCCTGACAAAGGGGAACACTGTGAAAGAGATCGACTGACACAATGGCTGAAACAATGGGCTCAAACAGTACAGTCTTTGTAAGGATGGCCCCAGGTCTGCAGGGCTTTGCTTTGTGAAGCAGAGTTGCTATGGGTCAAAGTCAACTTGAGGATGCCTCCCAATATTCATGTCATGTCTTTTCTTATGTCTTAAAGTATCTCTACTCACCTCTCTTCTTGAATGTTTAGGTGTATACATGATACTAAATTGATATTTATTTACACATGCTATTTAAAATATTTAGGTGTTTGGCTTTTAGTTATTTGAATTTCATATAGATTATGTTGTATATAACCACTATTTTCGCTCCCTCATTTTAAAACTATTTATATGACTGGCATTTTATAATTATAGCATGATATTATCTATTGTGCTTTTTTCTGTCTTTAATATCTTTTAAAACAAAAATCACACTAAACCAATAATATAAATTAATTCAAGTTTGTTTATTTTAATATACAAGTTATAAATTAAGGTACCATCCTGACTGTGGAGTTAAAAAATGTTTCAACAATCAAGATCCTCCAAAGATTCTTACCCCCATCTTATTAATATTATTATGGAAGTGGACCGAAAACAAGAATTTTAATGATACAAGTTGACCTAAAATGAAGCTTCCAGTCTGACCAAAAAGAGTCTGTATCCCCAAACTGACTGAATTCTTCAAAAGTGCTTGCATCTCAGAGGAAATCATTCATTAATAATTAACAAATCTACTGTTTGATTTAAAGTGACTTTTAGGACCAATATGCTCAAAACTCAAGATGTGATATAATGCTTGAATAAGTAGGGATTAGGTCTTAGCTAACATCCTGCTGAAACATAAAGTAGAAGAATCCATGTAAACCCATGGCTCATTCCCATAAGACAGAGATCAACATGCCTCCACCCTCCATCTCTCTTTTACCCTAGTTCGACATCAACCGTCCTCCCTCAGAACTCTATTTCTTTGTGGAGCTGAATCATCTGTTTCAATGGCCACACAAACAGTGCTCACCACTATGGTTGTTTACTAGGGAAGTTAACAGGCTATCACAGGCCAGGATCATAGCGCATTAAAGGTTCAGTCCACAGCAACATCTCTCCTCACGAAGCAGCCAAGTCTTACTTCCCGGTCCATAGCTTCTCAGCCATATGGTCCCTTGGACCAAAATTTCTCAGCTGCTTAAAATTATTAGTTTCACCTTAATCTAAGAGCTTTTGTTTATTTTTCATTTCATCAATGTCCATCTTGTAGAAAATTTGTGATAAGCCACATCAGAGGCTTTCTAACTTCAGCGGGGAGAGGTTAGAATAAAAATAGCTCAAACCTGATTGCTATGAGGTGAAAACCAGACATACCTCCACTCTCCATTCTTTTTATTAATTCTGACATGTCATCTTCTCCACAGGAATAGAAGGTACTTATATGTTGTTTTAATAATTAGTACTTCTTTGTACTTCCTTTATTGACTCAATGATTGTTTTCAATGACCACAAGTATTCCCAGAGTGTAGTTACAATATTGTGGTTTGTTAGGGAATTAATTCAGGGTCAGGACTGATTTATAAGTCACAAGAACAACTCAGGAGACACACCACAGTTTCTCAAATAGGATGGCTTCTCAACTTAGATAGTTCTCAGATGCTTCTTGGTCAGGAATGCAGGCAGGCAGGCATTGTTGTTGGTCATGGTCAACGTCAAGTCTCACAGTCGGCCTCTGAGTTGCTCGGGTGAATGCTAGAACTGATACATTTTCTTAATAAGTGCCTTGCTACAATCCCTCTTCAAGGAAGCTATCTGCCTGAAGGCACTAAGGTTTCTTGTCCTGTGGGTCATTAAGTCCACTACAATCATGTACTGGTCCTGTGATGCTGCTGTCTTGTGCCACTTCCGGTGTTACACCCTGTGTCCTGAGTATTCTTAGCTTGGGAATCACATGTCCAAAGCATGTGCTCTACTCCTGGCTGTTCTACTTGAGGACAGTTGGTCCCTGTCAACGTCAGTGCCATTAGTTCTTTTAAGCTTATAAGATAGCCAGTTGCCTGGATAGGCTTCTGCCGCCTAATTTGTATAGTAATTCACAAATCCCTGCAGATCTGTTTCATGCCTTATTTGTAAAGTAGAATAACCACTACCTTGGCACTGATGCAAGTCTAAAGAATTAGACATTGGTTGACAATAAGTCAGATGCAGGACCAAGGTCCAACTAAACATGAACAAGCTAGGTCAGATGTGAATGTATATATTGGTAGCAGGCTACAACCCCAAGGAAACTCTTTCTTTTTTTTTCCTAATCATTTTATTAGGGGCTCCTACAACTCTTATTACAATCTATACATAAGTACATCAATTGTGTAAAGCACATTTGTACATTCATTGCCCTCATCATTCTCAAAACATTTCCTCTCCACTTAAGCCCCCAGCATTAGGTCCTCATTTTTCCCCTCCCTCCCCGCTCGCATCTCCCTCATGAGCTCTTGATAATTTATAAATTATTATTTCGTCATATCTTGTCCTGTCCGATATCTCCCTTCAATTGACTGACTGCTCATAACAGAACTCAACATGAGTTCTCATCTTCCATATCAGATCTCATAATGGAAGAAAACTACATCATAAGAGCCAAACTATGGAAAATCATGGCCTTTTTACTATCTCACCATTTCTCTTCACACTAAATGCTAGTTGTCGTCTGTGTTAGTCCGGGTAGAAAACAGAAACAAATTCATAGACAAACATAATTGTATAAGAAAGAACTTTATACAATGAGTAATTGTACATTAAGAAAGCATCCCAACCCAGTCCAGATCTAATCCATAAATCTGATATTAGCCCATATGTCCAATACCAATCTATAAAGTCCCCTCAGACTCATGGAACACATGCAATGACACCGAATGCAGGAAGATCACAGGCCAGTGAGTGGGAAGTCTTGTGGATCCAGTGGCGTTGTAAGCATCTCAGTGCTGGCAGGGGTCTCCATGTGGTTCCTTCAGCTCCCAGGACACGGGTGCTATCAGCATAGCACCATGTGTCTTGTTAGTAGAGTGTCTCTCAGTGAATGAGCAGAGAGAAAGAGTGTCTCCTGCCTCCAGGGAGGAAATACAGGAGCTCCCAGAATCCTCAGGAGAAAGCCATGCCCACACAGAGGTCTCATTGGCTATTTCCCGATTGATAGGCCAGACTCCACCACTTCACTCTTAATCCACAAATTGACACCAGATTATGTAACTACCACATCATCTTTAATTGAACTCATAAGGTAATACTAAACTTGGTTAAAACACATTTATAAACAATTTACTGAGTATTCAGAATTCAAACATGGATTTTCAAATTTAGAGTTTTGTTTAAATATTTCTAATAAATGGTATTTATTTATAATACAAAATGAATACAAATGTGATATATACATACAAATTGTAGAAATACCAAAAATCATCCACTAAATTATTTTCCTTAATTCTTAATTAAAATAAATTTACATAATTTCTTAGAACATGGATTTGAAATGATTTCTCATAAGATGTAGAACTATGTTCATATATAGTATGAAAAATTATTGTGTAATGAAAAATAAATATATGCAATCATTATGTATCAGTATATTTAGGTTCCAAAGACCAAGGAGCTTTATTAACATTGGTGTTATGAAAAAATGGAGGATGACCATATCAGAACACAAAATGGTCACTGTCTATGTGTTGTTTTAATTTGTATTCTCTACTTAATATGTCCACATTCCCATATCCATTGCAATAAATACATGGAAACCACAGGCAATATTCACGATTACAGGTTTATTAAGGGAGATGACAGATAGTAATACGAGTGACAAATGCTCAAGACACAGTTTCCAGTAAATGTCAGTCTGAAGTGACTCAGCTCTACTGCTGGAGCTAAGCAAGCCCAGCTTCCCCAATGAAATGCCCAGATGCACTCACCCCACAAACCAACCTTCTGCACAAAGAACAGCTTTACTTGCTCCTTGGGCTGGGGAGTCCTCCACTGTTCCAAGCTCTGCCCCCTGGTTCTGCTGTTGCTCCTCTTATATTAAAGCTATCATATAAATGTAGGAGGTTCACGGTACAAGGATCTTGGGACCAGAGGATGTGCTCTATTCCTGGCTTTGGCTGGTAATGAGATGTCTCCTCCAGATTCTTAGAGGACTCGTTTTATATGCAGCAGCATGACATTCCTGGAAAACCTGTTCATAATTACTCACAGCTGGATCCTATCAGCATCTTCCCCCACCTTCCTACCAGCTCCACAAAGGGGAAGGTCCTTTGGAGCAAGTTAAAGTCTAGCTAGAAGAGTCACATTAAATAATTCACTGTTCCAGCAGACTACATCATTACACGACTGACAAATCACATCATTACATAATTGCCAAATTATTACAAAACTGCAGGACTACATCATTACCTAGCTGCCAATCAAATGGAATAAACTTGACACTTAACTTTAAACATAACGTCCAGTGTTACTTTGCCCCAAACCTCTGTTTTCTTTACTGCTAGACATAAATCCTTGATGTGCAAAGTAATTTCATCATAGACAGCTGTTAAGTAAGTAGATGTATACAAAGGATCAGGTTGTCTCATCCGACAGAAAAATTCAACCTGCCCTGTATTGTTTTGATGTTTCACTATGCAGAGTTCCATTTTATAGATGTTACTCAACTTATCCATGGGTCCTGGATTGGTCATGTTTGTTTTCTATCATTACGAACAGACTATATCCTAGTGCTATTGACTTTTTTTTTTACAATTAAAAATGTCCATATGGGTTGGGGAATTCCCTTTCTTAGATCTTAAATTAGGACTTTAACTCAAGCACCCTATGCGTAAACTCTCAAACCATAGGAGCACAAGAGAACCAGAGTTTTTCCCAGAAATCTTGTTTTATCATAGTTATCAGATTATTCAGCTTTTAAGAAACTTGTTTTTCCCCAGAAATGATTTCACAAACATCTGGTGACAACTTTCTTATGAATAATCTAAACATACTTTCTCTTTCTTCTATTTATGGTTTAAAATTATGCTTGATGTTTCTGTTTTTATTTTTATTACACTCCTTCTCTCTAGATTTTGCCTAATTACACTAAAATGGAAGGTATAGTAAGAAAACAATAGGGAGATATAATCATTGCCCCACTCTTGAGATGTAACAGGATATGATTTTCATGCAAACAAGGGAAGCAGATTTTAGCATACAATTCTATAAAGTATTCACACATTCACCAGCTTTATTTACAAAATGTCTTTTTTATTATATTTTTAGTAAACATTTTATTTGGAGCTCTTATAAATCTTATAACAATCCATCATTCAATTATATTAAGCATATGTGTACATATGTTGCCATCAACTTTTCCAAAATTTTCTTTCTACTTGTGCCCTTGGTATCAGCTCCTCTTTTTTTCCCTCTCTCTCTCACCCTCCCACCCTCATGAATCCTTGATCAATTATGTATTATCATTGTTAATTTGTGTCCTATACTGTCCATTGTCTCCCTTCACCTCACAAGATGCCTTTCCTGGTCACAAATCTATGAAGTCTGTCAGGTCTAGCCATCTTTGTGGATGATTCATTTTCATCATTTTTTCCAAAGGTGCTTATTGAAAAAAAAAAGATGAGTTGGAGATATTTGGGTCAGGAGAAGTGTGCATAGTCCTAAATCTGAATGGAATACAGCATCAGTTGACAGAAAACTACGGGATTGATAGCATGGCTCAGAACAGGGGTAATGGGAAAGTGGAGATGAAGAAATGAGATTTGACCCGGGATTCTTCAAGAACATGTTCAGTTCTGATAGTCAAAAGATTTTTCAAGAATGTAATGTAAGTTACGTAGCAATACCATGAAAAAAAGTGTTTTCTCTATTGGTAGAAGATCAATGTTATTAAATTTTATGGGGGGGGGAATAGTGAGTTTATAAAGTGGAGAAGATTCTATTACATAAAGTTTCACTTGGATAATCAAACTGAGTTTCCAATAATTTGGTATTATAGTTTCATAATTATAATAATAATGGGAGTTGATTGTTTTGAAAGATGGATTATTATGTATCTAATTGAATCAAATTCTTTAGATAACTTTTTAAATTTTTCTTGCCGAATAAAAGAGTTTGTGCAACTCAAGATCGAAAATATATATTACTTATTAGAGTTTGGAGGAGTCTTGTTGGCACAGTGTTTAAAATGCTACGCTGCTAAGTAAAAGGTCAGTGGTGTTAACCCACCAATTGCTGTCTGGGTAAGAGCTATGACGTTCTGCTTCTGTAAAGATTTATATACTGAGAATCCAGAGTTCTCCTCTCTCCTAAAGGGTTGCTCTGAGGAAACTGACTAGATGCAGTGTGTTTTCTCATTTGGTTTGTTATAGTATATTCAAAGAAGTATACCACTTTAATGCAAGCCAAGATAAAAGGTCAAGGATAGAATAGAAGTGATTACTTTCAGTTACACGGGAGCTGGTGAGAGTATAAATGTAACTGCTGCACCTCTTTCTCCAGCCACACTGTGCTGGGGGGTGGTGTCAATATATACGAGGGTAAGCATTGCCGGATATTTTACAAAGTAAGGTCTTATACTACCAGATGAGTTATTAAGGGACCTCATAAACTTCTCAAAAGAGAGATATATTGAGCAATCTGTCTTTGATAAAGAGTATTTGGATTTGAAATATTTGCTTGTCTCTTGAACTCTGATCTCTGGGAAGGCTATTAATCATAGTATTCAGATAATTTTCTCCCTACATGCTCCACAGGATTGTTTTTGTTTTTGTTTAATCTGAGGTATATCATTGGATATCAATATCTGACCCTCATACAAAATGATACAGATCTTTGTAAAATCACACTCTACGAGAGCAGCTGTTTTTAATACCATTCACATAAAGTCGCAAGAACAGATTTAATCTTGAGAGTTTTAATCAAATCCGTGGGATGATCTTTAACCAGGCCTCTTTATTTTCTAAATTACAGTCCTTCCTTGCTGTTCTAGGAGAGCAAGGTCCTTGATTCCCGTGGCTCCTAATTGTATCGTTCCACACTTCTAAGGAAAATGAAAGACATTTTGTATCCCTTGAGTAATACAAACTGCAGGTTGGATGGACTCATAAATATTACTGCCATTTAAAACAAACAAACAAACCAAATCACAAGAACTACTTATTTAGACAATCTATTTTTGAATGTCATTTTAAATATATGTGTTTGCATAGGTTGCCAAAAATATTAAATTATCTTTATGAGGATCATGCATTTTTATAAGAGCTCAATTAATTAATTTTGCATTAAAATTGCCTTTCACAGATATTTTATTTTTATCAATTTTGCAATTTTATATTCCAAATGTGTGTCACTATGAATATTAAGATTACTCTTCACCGATCAATGAGAAATATTAATGAAATAGGTAGTGCCATCATAGGTTATTAGCTTTTTGCAATTTTATCAAGATTATTTTCAACAAATATACAAAAATAACTTTACTCTTGCAGACACAAATAATGTATGTTCACTTATCAAACTATGTATTTTTAATTTTATGTATCATGATTATTTACATTTAAATAAAAATTCATTCATTCATACTGTTGTAGGGTACAAACAAGATTCAGAATCTCAAACGATAATTTAAGAAGAAGAATCATTAAATCTTAAATAGAACAAAACCAAAACAAAGGCAAAAAAAGATCACCTGGCTGAGGGATACCATTAGCATGAAGTTGTAATGGTGTCCAAGGATGTACGAAGGAGCTATGGCTTAAAGAGTGCAGAAGACTACAAAGAAAGCAGACCGAGAAGCATGGTCCGTGGCAGGTTCATACAGCAGAGTAGTGATAGAGGACCCTACAAAAACATCAATTAGAAACGGATAGGGCCACATCTATTTTTGTTAGACACAGAGCTTACAAGATATGCCCCGGGTACTCTAACCACGACTATGAGGGCATATGTCATGACTAGATGATTCTAGTATCCCAATCTTCATCAAGGACACCCCCAGCAAGCTTCTAAAAGAAGCTGTCACTGTCTGAGCTGGGTAAGGGGTGGTAGTAATCAATATGGCACTCTGCCTGAATCAAGGCTGTTCTCTCAAAAACACCCTTGAAATTTACTGCCATTGAGTTGACCAGGAACATTGCAATTTACCAGACAGGGTAGAATTGACCTCTTGAGTTTCCACAACATTTTACTCATGTGGAGCTGCTAGAGTTCGAACCCTGCTGATGGGTTCAAGCAATGGAAATTGTGCTTTGAAGTTCAGTGCATCGCCTACTATGCCGCTAGCTGCTTGACTGTTTGAATTCTGGTGAATGTTAGGGGCCAATGAATTGGCTCCATCCCTTAGAGATCCTATGTAGAACAGAATGAGGCACTGCCCAGGCCTCCACCATCCTCATAACTGTGTCTGTGCTTGAAGCCCATTGTTGCAGCCACTGTTGTCAATCCATCTTCCTCCTTTTCACTGCCACTCTACTTCACTAAGCATCATGTCCTTTACCAAGGACTGAGCACTCCTGGCAACCTTTCCAAAGTACATAAGACAATCAAGTCTCTCCATCCTTGCCTGTAACAAGCATTTTGGCTATACTTCTTCCAAGACAAATGTCTTTGTTCTTCTGGCAGTCCATGGTTCTTTCAATATTCATTGCCAGAACCACAATTCAAATATATTCATTATTCTTCAGTCTTCCTAATTCAATGTCCAACTTTCACATGTGTGATTGAAGATACCATGGCTTGGGATAGGTACACCTTAGTTCACAAAATAACATTTTTTCTTCTAAAGAGCTACTGTGCAGTAGACTCATCCTAAAGCGATTTGTCCTATTATATCTTGCATGACCATCGATTGTGGATTCAAGCAAGAAGAAATCCTTGATAATTTCAATATTTTCTCCATTTATGAAGCGACCCACGGAGCCACTCTGAGGATTTGGGTTTCTTTGCATTGGTTTATAATCCATACTGAAAGCTGCAATTATTGTTCTACTTCAGCAAATGCTCCTAGTTCACCATAGTTCAGTAGACAAGCTTGTGTCATCTGCATATTGCAGGTTGTTAATTATTCTTCCTGCAAGCTTGATATCACATTCTTCTTATAATGCAGTTTCTCTGACGATTTGATCAGCATGTAGATTGGATACATATGGTGAGATGATAAAACTTTGACACACAACTTTGCTGATTTTAGGCAATTAAGTATTCCCTTGTTCTGCTCACAGAACTGCCTCATCTATGTACAAGTTCCACATGAGATCAATGAAATGTTCTGGAATTCCTATTCTTCTCAAGACTATCCACTCTTTGTTATGAACCACAAGGTCAGCAGTTCAAAACCACCAACTACTCCTACGGAGAAAGATGTACAGTTGTAACTAATTAGTCTCATCAATCCACAGGGGAAGGTCTACCCTGTCCCACAGGGTCATGAAGAGTCAAAACTGACTTGGTGCCAGTGAGTTATTTTGGGTTTGGGCTTTGGTTTTTATGGGTTGTGATCAACTTGATGGTATGAGTTTAGTTGGGCTTCAATTTATAGGCCATATTATAATTTCAGGGATGATGCATATGGTTTGCTCTAGGTTAAACTAAAAACTTGATGGTTTAGACCCACCCACTACTACTGTAGCAAAAAGACTAGGTGATATTCTTCTCATATGATAATTACAGCCAAGAAAACTCCACAAAGAAATTTTACTTTGTCACACATGATGTCCCCCAAAGTCAAGATCAACAGTAATTCAAGGGTGTGTGTGTGCCTGTGTGTGTTGTTGTTTATATAGTTTGAGTGTAGAAACAGAAACTGTGAATTTTAAAATGTCATTGCCATAACCATTTAAACAGTCTGATGGTTTAGAATAAGGAAGTAATGACAAAGATTATGGGAAGGGTTTGATTCAAGATGTATTCTGAGTTAATAAGAATAATTTTTTTATATACCATATTTCATGTAGAGAATTTTTTAAAAAGATGAGCAACTTGCCTAATTCATTCATGAATCAGGATAATTGTAATACATAACCAGCTTCAAAAGCAGGTAGCCAGTCTGATTTAATCATAAAGAAAAATACAGTCATTGAGAAGTAAATGAAATATATACCTTGATGATGTTTTTGTATCTGTATCTGTTCTAGTCTCTATCTATATGTCATCAAAGTTAATGTAGCCAAACATATATTGGTTTCAATTTTAGTGCAGTCACAGTTACTTCCAAACACCCTCAAGGTTGACCAACACGTATTCCAGTAGTTATTTCCTTTTTGTTATGTGTTAAACACTTGGACATTTATTTTGTGCAAAGTACTCTATTAAAACAATTACAGACCATTAAAAATGAAAATCTCGAACAATTAAGTTACAAAGAGCATGGAAGTGCATTCCAAAGTTAGTATTGATATTTAAATTAAACACTTGATTTGAGATATAGCAAAACACCTATTAGATTCTTTGAAGAATTCCCTTTGACAAATTATTTGAGATCTACTCAAAAACCCAAACTCACTGCCACTGATTCAATTAATATTGATTCATAGCTACCCTATAAGACAAGGTAGAACTGTCCCTGTGAGTTTATGAGAGTAGAGTTGCTTATGGGAGTAGAAAGCCCTTTATTTCTCCCCAGAGCTGCTGGTGGTTTCAAACTGCCAACCTTGCAGGTCACAGCCTGTGTTAGACAGGGTTCTCTAGAGAGATAAAACCAAATTACTGATAATTCAATATATTTATTTATAAAGATAATTAGATATAAAACAAGAAATGAATTGTTAAATCATATACAGGTAAATATATAATACAAGAAAGAAACAGTTAAATTATAAAGCACTACAAATGGCTCAATTCAACTCACTGCCGTGAGAGAGTTGTGAGAGACTAGCAGTCCTTCCAGTCCAGACTGTTGCCAGATCTTCCTCTATTTATAGAGAGAGCTAGGCTATGTCAACACAGCAGCCAATCAGAAGGCAGGTCACCAACTGCCAGCCAGGTCACCAACTGCCAGTCCCCAGCTCCAGCGATCTCTTAAAGGGACCTCAACTTACAGCGACACAGTCCACAGGCTAGGCATCCCACAGGTAGTGAAGCCTTTAAATTGAGGCACAGGACAAGCAAGGCAGCTGCACACTGGTCCGATGATCAAAGAGTGAGAGACAAGAAAGGCAAGACTCACCAAGCCATTTATCTCTCTGCCCTTCAGGTTATCCCACTTGTGTTTATCGGCCAGGCTGGCACAATAAACTATCTCACAGCCCAACACATAACCATTAGGGATACAGTTCTTTTTATGTTTGTACACTTGTATTACTGTGGGAGGTAGACTTTCAAGCTGCCCCTCCAGCAGCTTCCATTCCCAATGATCATTACCTCTGTAATTTATGCTCTTGTCTAATTCCTTAGGTTGGAGTGTAGAATGAACCAGGCATTTGCTCGTAAGAATACAAAATGACAAAGTCAACGTGAGATCACTTTGGATATCAGGGTACAAAAGTTCTCCCTTCATTCTAGGTCTCTTTCTTTCTTGGAATTCTTTTTGCTTATTCCATGACTTGCTTTGAGTAGCTGCGACTGTGAGTTGCCTGACAAAAACCAAAGTTGGAATGGCACCAGCGCTGACTCGGCGACTCTAAAGGACAGTTACCGGCCCTAGTGGATTTCTGAGTCAACTTTTCACAGGTGTTAAAAGCCCAGGCTTTCTCCCACAGCTTGCGTGGAGTAACTGTTGACCTCGCAAACTGCAGCACAAGGAATAGCCGCTATGCCACCAGGACGCTAGTGTCCCAATGGAGAGGTCTGTTTGACCAGCACGGGAAACCTCAGGCAGCAGGAAGTTTCTCAAGCTGTAGCAGCCCACCTCCTGCCCGACCCCAACCACATCCACTTAATCCCGCCAACGATCGCTTAAGGAGCCAGTGAAGGAAATGTACCACCTGGGTAAAATGGTGATGGTTCATTTGATGTGTCAACGTGGTTAGGCTGCGATTCTCAGTGCTCTATAGAGAATCCATTAGACAGTGCTAAACTGACTTTAGCCCCTGCCAACACCTTGATTGCAACCTTGGAAAAACCCAAAGTCAATGAATTCAACTAAGTCTCACCCGGAATCCTAGGGTCAGAATCCTGAGCCATAGACAGTAGGAAGTGATAAATAGTGTATTTTTAAGTCCCTAAATTTAGTGATTATTTGTCATGCGATAAGATAATAAATAATTAATGCCAAATAGATGGGAATCTATTAAACACATTTTTGTGGAATAAATAAATGAGATAAAATTTAAAGGTACTTACTGATGTCTTATGGCATAAAAGAGACCCTTGTCAAATATTATTGAAAGAGAGTATTTATTACGTCTGAAAAGACGCTGAAGACACGCGCAGCATGAAGGGAGTGAACAGCACAAGGTTAAATTGCCGTCTGAGGAGGATTCACATTTGGGAAATGTGTTAGTCTGGGTTGACCAGAGCCACAAATCCATAGACACATATATATGTAAAAGAGAGTTTTATATCAAAAGGCAATTCTATATTCCATCCCAGCACAGTACAAATCAAGTTCATAAGTTCAATATTAGCCTATACGTCCAATACTAGTCCATCCATTCCTCCTAAGACTCACATAGCACATACAATGATGCCAAATGCAGGAAGATCACAGGCCTGTGGATGAAGAGTCTTGTAGATCCAGGGGTGGTGGAAGCATCTCCAGGGCTCTGGCTGCCATCAGCATGGCTCTATGTGGCTTGTCATCAGGAATGTGAAGCACAGAGTATGTGACCCTCTAGGGAGTAAGAGAGGAAACTCCCAGAATTCTCATGGGAAGGCCACAAGAAGCCCCACAAGTAGGCATTAAGCAAGCTGTGACCTGATTGAGAGGCTAGACTCCACCCCTATAGCCTATTTATCAAGTTGACATGAAATTATGTAACTGCCACAGGAAGTAAGATAAGTATGACATAGGGAGATGGGGGCAAAGGAAGCTGTCATAAAAACATGATTGGTGGCAAATCAATGCATCATAATTATTGATGGGACTTCAAAAGCAGGAACAGACCCATGATTTGGATGTGTACATAATTAGATAAAAATGCTTCTAAGATTGGGGCTGACAGGTTTGGTCCAGGGCTTTCCTACAAATGCAATCAGAGCAAGACTGAGCAGCATGACTCATGACCATGGTTCCCTGTACCATCAAGGACACACCTAGCCAAGTCCCTGAGAGAAATACTGGCCTCCATGAGCTGGCTGAGAGAGATGCAGGCAATTCACACGCCAAAGGATTCTGCCTGAGGGCACGCTACCTCCAATCAGAGTTAACGATCAGAAAACAGTCAGTGGAAGCTTAACTGTGATTGTTGTTTTAGGTGCCTTGAATATGCCCCCCACCCCACCCCTTGGATACATTACCCACAACAGAACAAAATACTGCCTCTTCCCGAACCATCTTCACACTTGTTCCCATGTCTGAGCCCATCTTTGCAATTGCCGTGTAAATCCATACTGTGTAACACCATCTCCTTGAGGGCCATCTTCTCCTTTGCTGCCTGACTACTTTAGCAAGCGTAATGTCCTTCTCCAGGGACTGTTCTATCCTGACAACATTTCCCAAGTATGTAAGATGAAGCTTCGCCATCCTGACTCTAAAGAGCATTCCGGGCCTGCTCCACCAAGACCAATCGGTTAATTCTTATAGCAGTCCATGTTACTTTCAATATTCTTTTCAAATGCATCAATACTTCTTTGGGTTTTTTTTAATTCAATGTCCAACTTTCACATGCATATGAGGTAATGGAAAATACTATGACTTGGGTCAGAGGTAACTTAGTCCACAAGGTAACATCATTGCTTTTCAAACCCTGAAGAGATCTTCTGAAGCAAAATTATGTAATGCAGCTCATCTTTTGATCTCTTGACTTCCTGCCATACTATCATGTTTACCCATCCTTCACCTTTCAGTAATTCCTCTCATATACATTTCAACTGATTGAACACATCTATTTAAATCCTACCTCAGTACAAAAACAATTTATACCAATAATGTGGCACTGTATGATACTTACCTTCCTTCACATGATCGCTGAAGACAAAATTGCTGCATGAGCAAATGTGGTAATGAAAGCTGATCGTGTCCACCTATTAAAAGATATAGCATCTTGGGTCTTAAAAGCTTGAAGTTAAATAAGCGACCATCTAGCTGGGAAGCAACCAAGCCCACATGAAAGACACACAGCAGCCTGTGTAATAATACGTTGTTGACAGGAATAGGTATCAGAAGTTCAAAAACAAGCAATCAAATTCATGGGAAGGAGTAGTAATCAAGTGGAGACCCACAACCCACCTGTAAGATAATTGCACAGTCCCACACAGAAGGCCACATGGTAAGGATGATAAATCTAGGGAGTGGTATAGCACTGATGGAATGAATAAAACTATCCTCTGGTTCTTTAATATTTCTTTCCCTTACTATTATGGTCTTTGTTTTACCTCATTAATCTTGTTAGACCAGCACATGTTCAGCTGTACAATTACGAGTGCTCCAAGTATGAAAGCCAAGATAGATGACCCTGCAGAAACAGTAATGGGAGTAACGATTCCCCAAGGGTAAGAGAAGAGAGGGGGAGGGACCTTATAGCAATGATGAATGTATAACCCCACTTGAAGAGAATGAATAACAGAATTGCCGGTGAACGACTACTTTGGATGGTGTTAGATATGGCAAATAATATATAATAATTAGGATCCCTGGGAAGGAAGGGAGAAAGAGGTGCAGATATCAGAGTTCATGAAGAAAGAAAATGTATTCAAAGTGATGGTTTTAGCATTTGAACAATTATGTTGATCTATTTGAAAAATAGATTGTTACAATATCTGTAAGTGCTTCCAATACAGTTTTTAAATTTTTTTTAAATAAATATAGAATATAACTCAATGTCAAAAACACTAAACTAAAAGGTAACATTATGGTAAATGTAAAAAAGTTTGAAATTGTCAAGGATTTTGTCTTTCTTGGATTTACAATCAATATTTGTAGAAGCAGCAGTTAGGAGAACAAAAGACCAACTGCATTAGGTAAAATATAGTTTATGTATTATCTTGAGATTTGGATGATTAATACTTTTTCTGAATACAGACATGAAACATCATTTTCTCAATAGCTTTTGGCTTTATTATATAAAATGTACTTACTGTCATGTAGTGCATTTGAAATCCTGGTTTACACTATTTAGGGTTTCAGAGGCTGGATAAATTTTTACATGAGCAGACAGCCTCATCTTACTCCTGCAGAGTAGCTAGTGACTTTGAACCAAAGACCTCAAAGTTAGAAGTCCAGTTCTCACCAGAAAGTGCCCCAGGGCAGCTTATGTTAGCTTAGTATGGAGAAAAAGGAACCTTATTGGTATAGTGGGTTATGCATTGGGCAGACAAACTATACCTGTGGCAGTTAAAAATCACCAGCCACTCTGGAACGAAGAGGAAGCTTTCTACTCCCCCAAATATTTACGGTATTGAACCCCACTTGAGCAGTTCTAGTCTGTCTTTTAGGGTTGATCTAACTCATACTTGACTCCCATGTGGTTGGTTTGGTGGAGCCATAGAGGAATTACTTCATCAAGATTCTTACTTTCAAATGGTGGCAGTTAATGTTCATATTTATGTAATTCATGGGGAGTAGGAGACAAAGAATATATGAATAATTAAAAATCCTGTGTCATCCGTATTATTTAAAATGAACACTCACTTTGAAAGCCTTTAGAAAATAACTTTATATATTTTCTCTTTCCAGAAATTCACCTGTATGGCCCTTTCTACTTAAGGAGGGACTTTCACATGGAATAAAACTATTCAAAGTTTACATATATTTGCTCTTCACAAAAATAATATGAAAACATCATTTCAACATGTCATTTACTCTAATGATGCTCAGTGAAAGGTGGTGATATATTCATAGCCAATGTTATTATTATTCATACTCTTATGGTGGTAATGAGGCAATGCTATTGTCTGTGGCTTTAGAGTACAGGACTCCATGTATAACTTCATACACCATTAAACATTTTATCTGAAAAGTAAATTAAGGCCCTGTTCTACAAAAATAGTTCATCAATTGCCCTTAGTTGGCAGGTTTTCCCAAATTTTTCATTTATTTTACAGAATTCAGAATATGCTGTGACTATTTTGGTTTTCATTGTAAATTATAAGATTTTATTCAAAACAATTAAGGTAGATTACTCAAACTATCAAAATGGACTTATAAACAAATACAATTGATTATAATTCTTACATAATACTAGCAGCAAAATTTTAATTTCCTATGACTTGACCCTTGTTAATATTTCTTTAGAAATCATTCTAAAAACTCTGTTTAGTTAGGAACTTGGGAAGTTATACTATAGCTGTCAGGTGACCAATTGCATGGAAAATTGAAATAGATGGGCAAAAGTGTTTCCACTGAACGATTTTGCACCAGAGTGTGGTAATCACCTTGGTAATGTTTGGCTAATGCCCTTCTTTTCCCCATTACCTTCCATCAACTTCTATCACGCTTCAATTCCTTTCTGGGACTTAGGGTGACTCTCACTCCTCCCTACACCAATTTCATTTGGTACTAGTTCATTTCACACTATTTCAACACTCTGTCCTCATATGTTGATGCTCACTGCCTTCCCAAATATCTTACAATATAAGTGAGTCATAACATGATCTCATTTTCTCATGCAGCTTTTTAAAGGAGTCTCAGAATTCATGAGCAAGGTAAGGGGCTTAGGGAAAGAGATTTATAAATGAAAAGAAATTCCCGTTAAATAACTGTCCAAATTAAATCAAAGAATACCTCTCAGCAACCTTAAATGGAGCACTTAGAAATAAAGTTACATTAGAAGGTGCAGGCAAGGATACATATTATAAAGACCCGAGTTGAGACTACCCAATTTATCATATAGGAGATCTGATAGGATATTCCAAGACTCAGCTTAGTCTTGTAACTAAAGGAGACTGAGATTATAAGATGATGCTAAATGTATGTTCCTGACAAATTCTAATACAAATTAATTCACTGATAAAAGATCTAATGAGTATTTGTATGTTTTGTTTCTGTGTGTTCTCAAATCACATATACTCTGTAGTGTTCTTTTACTTATTTTTATTTTTATTTTCAATCCCACTTCCTCTATGTGTATCCTGTTACCATTATTCCTTAACTAACTTTTGTAACCCTGCTCTTTTGATGTTCAATGGCTTCTTGTTCTAAGATATACATACCTCATTAGTTTTATCATTCCCCTTATCGAACTCACTACTGTTTGCCTGACAATTGAACCACGGGGCAAAGTTCAGTTCCACACCTGAAGTGTGAATAAGGGACATAGTCTTGAGAGTTACACAAGACTATCCAGATTTTACCCCAATTTTATGTAAGAACTCCTAATGAGTCCCTTCAGAGCAATTGGTAATGGTAGCTAGGTGCCATCTAATTCGGGTCTGAGAGTTGTGTGTACTGATGTTTACATAGCCAATTAATCCAATGAACAAATTGTTTCCATATTCAATTACATTTCCATCCATTTTCTTTTCCTCTTCAGGGGAAACACTGAAAGGCGAACCTTAGATGGCTGCTCATGTACTTTAAATCCCCAGTTGCTACTCAGCAAAGTCAGATGTCTTTGTAAACTATGTTATGCCAATTGATCTTGGTGCACTCGTATACGATGGTCCTGAGCTTTCAGACCAAGTGATTGATTCCCTCAAAGAATTTGGTTCTGGCTAAGTTTTCATACATTCATGGACATACTTGAAGCAAAGGTAAATGCACATATGAAATTATCTTCTTTCAAACCTATTTACATTTGTGGCTATATCCCTATTGTGGTGAGGTGAAATTTCTTAACATGACTCTTCAACCCATGTTCCCAGAACTGACACCAATTGATCGGGCAAAGCTGTGCAAACAGGGTGTGTGAAACTCTTGTAGAGGGAATTGATCAAATTTAGTTGCCATCCATTTATGTATAAGAGAGGCATCTCCGAAACAAGAATAGGGAGATTTCCTGGGACTACCCAGGAAGAACCACCAGCTGAGAAAGTTCTTTGAAATCCTTGCCCAAAGTGATGGATATCAGAAAATGCCATGCCAAATTGAGACCAGAGACTGAGGTAAGGAGATCATGAGACAGAGCAGAGGAGCAGCTCAGAGACCATAATAAGGAGACAGAGCAGTGTGCAGGTTTCCTGGAACATGGAGACCAGAGGCCACAGATCTTGAAGGTGAGAAGCTGAGGACTGGAAAGAGAGACTTAGATGCTGTCTGAGAGGAGATGCTACTATGGACCAATGGCTATATCCTTAATGTTCTATGATCCAGGCTATGTGGGCTAATAAACCCAAATAATTATAGTCTTAGCTGTGAATCCTGTAAGACCTCTCCAAATGATTATCAAACCAAGGAGGCAAAGAAAGTATTGTCGAAAGGACATTGGTGTCAGAATAGGTGATAAAATATGGAGGGTGGGCACATATCTGAACTCTGCTTTCTGGCAATTGCCCTGGAGCTGGTTTGTAGATGGATTATCCTTTTCCTTTTATAGCCAAAGGAAGTCATCCGTGACTCCCATGCTGAATTCCCTACCACTTCCCTCCTATACCTATTCAATTTGCAAATCTATTTATGCATCTACTCCTATATTACCATTACTGGACTATTGTGTAGATATTACTATTTACCTCTTTGGCTTTAACATTTGCCATTCTCCCAATGCAATGCTCTTCAAGTACATGTATAGAAGTCACTATTATATATTCTTCTATAATTCTTTTACACAGCTATGATGTTTTATCAAGCTTTAAAATATCTAAATTTCTGATAATGTAAAGTTAGAATCAGTGAATTTCTGAATTTAGAAAAATAAAAATATGTATTTCTTTTTTAAAAGAAGATATGTATTTCTACAATGCTCTTAAGTGCTTAACTACCTATAGATTAACTTTGAAAAGAGATAATAGAAGTATATGAAGAAGCTCATATAAATTCCTAAAATTGGGTTGCACACCTTCATTCTGTGATAACAGAATATAAAGCTATTCACTCATGAGGGATTAGGCACTAAAATTGTATGAACATTGACATATATAGTGCTAAAGGATTGAATAGGTTGTCCACTTCTGAGGCATTAGCCACTTAAAATGTTATGAATAGTGTAGAAACACTGTCTGATATAACATAGGAAGATAAGCCTTTTAGTCAGAATATCATTAAAATAAGACTGAGGAAGTAGAGTCAGCCATAATGTAGTGTCAGCCATAATGACGTAGACAAGTAGAGTCAGCCATAATGACATAGAGTCAAGTAGAGTCAGCCACAATGGCGTAGACGGAGTAAAACTTCCTGAGCCTTCATTTGCGCATCAGGTATGATTCAAAATTGAAAGAACAAACTGCAAAGATCAATTTTGGGTTGGAATGTAGAATTGGAACATAGAATGTATGAAATGTGAATCTGATATTTTGGAAGTCAACAACACTGAAATAGAACATAAAGATCAGTATCCTAGTCATTAATGAGTTGGCATGGATTGCACTGCCATTTTGAATCATATAATCATGTGGTGTTCATGGAATGACACATTTAAATGGAATGTTCTGCAATCATTTTCAAAGAAACATTATAATATATATATCCTGAATTATAATCCCAGATTTATATTTATAGTCCAAAATGGAAAGCTAGTTACTACAACTTTTATTCAAACTGACAAACCATCCACTAATGCTAGTGATGAGTAAGTTGAAGAATTTTACCAACTTCTTCCGTTTGAAATTTATCAAACACGTGATTAAGACACATTTTAATTATTGAAGCTTGAAAAGTGAAAGTTAGAAAACTGAAGAGACCCTCTCTACTGTTTCTCTCGCTCCCATCGAGCCCATTCCAGCTGTAAGGACTCCGTAGGGCAGGGAGAACCGCCCGGGCGGGTTTCTGAGGCTGCTGATGAAGGCATGGAAAGGGTCACTTTTCTCCCCCTGTGCGGCTGGTGGTTTTGAGCGGCTTATCTCGTGGTTTGCAATTCAATGTGTAAGCACTCTGCAACCAGTAGTTCAGAACTATCGTTTGGGTCATAGAAACAAATATTGAGGTCACATGATAGAATTTGGTATGACTAAAGAGTTCTTCATTACAAATAACTTTTGAACAATTAAACTATCACTGTAAACAAAGACAGAATACACAAAAATGAAAAAATAAAATGAGTACAACCTCAGAAAGATGATGGAGTTGAACCTGGGAAAACACAGTTTATATAGACTTATGTATTTTTGATAACTAAGAGAATAAGAGAAACAAATGTTTTCCCTGATTTAAACCATAGCCCTGGCACACATCTTCTGAGTTCAATTCTAACTTAAACCTTAAAGTTAAAAGCTGACAATCTAAATGCTTGGAATCTAGTGCTTAAATTAATATCCTCCTAATTAATTTTGATTTTTTCAATGTTACATGAATTATTTGAGCTCACATCTGTATGCCTTGACATGACTGAAATGCAATAAAATAACCAAGTTTATGCATCATAAATCTGAATTCTGAAATTTCTATTTAAGTTACAATGCTATAAGACAAGCATCTAAAATGTATCAGAGAAATATGAATTGCTTATAAAAACAAAAGCACAGAGCACAATAACAGTCTTTTTGTCATTCCTATCTTAATTATTAGCATATTCTAATATTAAATATTAGAAAAGGTTGAATCTTCATTTGTCTAATTTTTTTGTATTTTTCATTTTTATTAGTTTCAGTTTGGAGTACTACCCTCTTTCCCCCAAAATAAGACAGTGTCTTATATTAATTTTTGCTCCCAAAGATGTGCTAGGTCTTATTTTCATGGGATATCTTATTTTTCCATGAAGAAGAATACAGTACACATTTATTGTTGAACAAAAAAGAGGAAATTTATTACCTGTATACGGTATGGTAGTAGTTGTCACCACACACCAGCATAACCAGACAAACTGTGAATCCTCCAGTATCAAGAATTTCTTGTTACTACATTATTTCCATGTACGACAATCTATGGTACATTTACTCATTTTTTCAATGACAGTCATGTCATGATCTTCTGGAACATCATCATAACAATCCAAACCCTTATTTTCGGGGAGGTCTTATTTTCGGGAGTATGCCTTATATTTCAGTGAGAGGCAAAACTGTAAGTAGGTCTTATTTTGGGGGGATGTCTTACATTCGGGGAAACAGGGTAGTAGGTTGTTTTTGTTTTGAAGTGGGGGGTGGGGGGAATTTGGTCTTTCTAAATTGGCAATGTTGGTGAATTGGAAGGGAAGGTGGTATTGATATCCGAGAGTCAAGCATGAGACTTAGATCCTGGGCTGCCCAGGAGTTTAGAGGGACAAGGAAAAAGGCCACTCCCTTCAGTGCCTGGAGCAGGCCCAGGGAAAGCCCAGACACAGCATCCTCAGAGCCTGGAGTTTGAATTTAAAAGGCCCTGGGCGGATCTGCCCCCTGACTTAGGCAAGTCACGGGACCCAGGGGCATTTGTTTCTCATCAACACAATAGCACCAGGCTTGTTTCCTGCTGTACCTGCCCCTGGAAAAAGTAGCAGTATGGCCATGCTTCAGGCCTCCTTAAAACCAAGCCCCTGGCATCAAGCTGATTCAGAATTATAGCAACTCTGTACAGGGTTTCCAGGACTACAGATCTTTAAGGGAGCAGACAGCCTCATCTTTCTCCAGCAGAACTACTGGTGGGTTTGAACTGCCAACCTCGAAATTAGCAGCCCAATGCCTAAATCTTTTAGGCCTCATTAGGATTCCTAAAAGGGATGTAGGACCTGGGGTTCTCCAGTCTCTCTTGTGATTGTCTGATTGAGCTGTAGCCATGGAAGTCTCGGGGAAATAGCTGCAGAGAGGTGGGCTGCAGAGGGCTTGAGGAGGGCCCACCTAGGGCCAAAGCTCCTTGATTTCTCATGGTTCCTGGGTATCAGAGCTTGTCCCTGGAAGTGGAGCTGGAGGACCAGGATGTCTTCAGCAGGAAAGACAGAGGAATGAGCCACAGCACCCAGGTCAAACAGACCAAAGGACATGGTCAACTCTCCCCTGGGCCAGCCTTAATGTCCCTAATCCACCCTCCCCCTTCTGGCCTCTGCCTGTGTCTCTCAGATGATACTGGTCCTGCAGGTGCTCAGGCTCTGCTCCTAGGGGCTGGCCGTGGTGGCAGGGGTGAAGCCACTGGTGCCATTGCTGAAGGAGGAGCTGAGAATCGGGCGCAGGGGGAGCTCACGGGGGTGCCACTGCAGCCACTTCTTCTGGACCTCCAGCTGCACCTCCCCATTGAGGAAGCAATAGAGGACGGCCACCACCAGGCTCTGGAATGATCCAAGGGCCAATTCAAAAAACAGCTTGATTGCCATGGCATTATCTGGACACTGGAGAGAGAGATCAGCAGCAAAGTGGACTTAGCCAGTCACTTGTAATGATGTACTTCATTTCCTCTTGTTTCCTGGGTTCTAAGCTTTTTCATCAGGATTCTTAGAATGTTTATACAATGGATGAAATGAATCAGGATGGAGAGGATCACAGCCCGCGGGTGACCCACCAGACAGATTCATTGGCATTGATATCCCAGCATCCAACATCTTCCAGAAAGTGCCTGGTGACAGCCCACAAAGTAACAAGGATGGCTAGGGAACCCCATCCAAGGGCAACAAATCCCTGGAGGCACTTCCTTTCTGAGAAGGAGATGACCAGGATCATGTGGAGGTAGAGGCCTTCTACCAGCTGCCAGGTGTAGTTGGCCATGATGCAGTACTGGAAGAAGACCATGACCAGTTTGCAGCCCACCTTGTGGGCATCACAGTAGGCAGCATCGTCTGAGGAGAAGTGCACAGCGTCCTTGATGAAGTTGGAGAGGGTATGCAGGATGAAGGACATAAGCAGGTACATGTGGGTGTAGTTGCGGGTGCAGGTGAGCCTCCGGAAAACACAGAGGATGCTGAGGGCTGCCAGGAGCATCATGAGGGAGGAGATGTAGCCCACGGTGTACATGACCTTCAGCCTCAGCAGGTATGCATGCCGTTTCTCATTGGACAAGCTGTTCATGTCAACCCCACAGGCTTAGGGAAAGTACAGTTTTGAAGCATGTGTACAGTTTTGAAACATGGAACCATTTCTGCCTGTGAGCATCTGGAGGAATCTAAGACACTGAGCTTCCACGGTCCAGCCTGGGGTAGTGGATGGCCACAGCTGATGTTGTCCCACTGCCCTTCACAGCCTGGTATTGACTGCTCCAGGACCAGGCCTTCTGTCTGTTTCCTGGGGAGACGCTGCAGGCACTGCGCTCCTTCTGCCCCAGCACCTAGAGCACATCACACAGTCCAGGAAGAGTTCCAACCCTGTGTGTGGCAAAGGCGAATAGCAGCAACAGCAGCGGCAGGAGGGGCGCAGGGTGCCCAACACGCTCCTGTGCCTGCAACCTGATGGCCTACCGCCCGTGATAGTGCCCCGTGATCTCCAAGAGCTGCGAGTTCAGTGCTCCATGCAGAGTCCGGGGCCCAGGTCAACCGCTGCGCCCCGAGAAGCCATGACAGGGCGACCCTACCCGTGAGCTCGGTTGCTACTCCTCCAGGAGGGGCTGCAGGCACTACCCTGCCCCATTCACCAACCCTGTGGAAGCCTCTCCATGGAGCCAGCGCCCCCGGCAGGAGAGGAGAGAGTGAGGGAGTGCATTTGTCTATCTCATCTGCTTATTAAATCTGAAATAATACTACTTCTTCAATTAAATTTAAAATTGTGAGATGAAATCCTTGTAATTTTGCTTATGTTACTGGTACCATGACCCTCTAGAGATTGCTCGTGTAACAAACTGAAAAGGATGGGAATTTTAGGAGATTATATTGTAAAACACAATGTCAATTAACTTTATCATAATTATGGTATGTTTTTAAAATTTTGTAAACATTTAGACAGTTTCCAAAATGTTATGTAGTCCGGGTATTTTTTATGTGGTAATAATTTCCTACTGACAACGAGTTTCCTCGTACATTCAGAACTAAGGCTCTCTCCTCCAGAAAACTGCCACATGTCCACCAGTTTGTAATATTCTCATTGTTTACATGTTTCTGTGATGCTGAAAGCTATATCACTGGTAATTCAAACATCAGTGGAGTCATTGATTGTAAACAGATTTCAGCAGAGTTTACAGACTAAAAACAATAGCAAAGAAGGAATAGGCCATCAATTTTGAGGAACCAGTCACTGAAAACATTATAAACAGCAGTAGAACATTGTTAGGCACTGAAAAGAGCAGCACAACAGGGTCATCCATGGTACCAGAAGATGCTGCCCTCAGGTGGGAAGCCACTCCAAAGATGAGAGAGGAGAAGCTGCCTTCTCAAAGTAGAGGCGGCTTTAATGATTTGTATGGAATAGTCTTCCAGACCTTCTTGGGCTGGAACTCTATATTAAAAATTTGGATTTTGAATGTAAAAAAATATGAATCTAAGAAAACTGTAAGTTGTCAAAAATAAAATACTACCCTAGGCATTATCAGGCCGAAATGGACTGACACTGGCTATTTTGAAGTAGACAGGCACATGGCTTACTGTGCCTGGATGACTAATTCAAGATGAATGGCAACATATTCATCATCAACATGAATATTCAAGATCTATCTTGAAGTACAATGTTGCCTGCGCTAGGTTCATATCGATCCCCTTACAAGGAAATTCCATCAACACAAACATTGTTCAAACTCATGCACCACCCACTACAAGTAATGAAGACATTGAAAATCGTCACCTTCAGGTTTAAATTGATTGATCAAACATGCAATGAAAATGCAGTTATAATTGGTGCCCAGCTGTCAAAAGATATAGAATCTGGGGGCCTATAGGCTGGAAGATAAACAATGGGCCATCTAACTGAGAAACAACAAAGCCCACATGGAAGAAGCACAACAGCCTGTGAGATCACAAGGCATCAAAGGAATCAGGTATCAGGCATCAAAGACAAAAATAAATAAATGAAAAATCAAAGCATTGTGAATGAGGGAGAGTCTGGTGTGGGGACCCAGGGCCCATCTGTGGGAAATTGGACATCCCCTTGAAGAAGGGCTGTGGGGAGAAGAGGAGCCAGTCAAGGTGCAGTGTAACAATGATGAAACAACAACAATAACAAAAATGATGAAACAAACAATTTCCCTCTAGTTCTTGAATGCTTCCCCCCCCCTCCACTATCATGATCCCAATTCTACCTTACAAATCTGGCTGGACTGGAGGATGTACACTGGCACAGATAGGAACTGGAGACACAGGGAATCCAGGACAGATGAACCCCTAAAAAATGCATTTACAATTATTGACTACAGAAATACAAACATTGTAAAAAAAAAAAAAAGAGTAAGGAAAAGTAGAATATATGGCTTCGGTGACAGAAATGAAACTGGTAAAAACATGATAGAAATTTTCAAGACCAATAATTTATTAATTACAAACACCTTTTTTATATAAAAAAAGCACAAAGCATGACTATGTATACACATACACACGTCTGTAGATGAATTACACAGAAATCAAATGCACTGCATCTGAGGGAAGAAATTAGTGAGAATTTTAATCTCAGCAGCTAAAACAAAGATAGGGGTCCACTGTAGAACAGGCCATTAATTGCTCCTATGAAAATTCAGGTTGAAGATGACAAAAATTTAAACAAATCATAAGAACCAAGATATGGCCTTAATTATAGCCCATCTGAATTTTGAGAACATCTTCAAAAGAAATGTGATGTACTGAACGCTAATGACAGAAGATCTGATGAGCTGTGGGAGGACATCAAGAACACCAGGCATGATAAAAATTGAAAGTACAGGAAAGAAAATAACAGATCAAAGTGGATGTCAGAAGAGAATTGAATCTGAAACTCATTCTTGACCATCAAGTAGCTAAGGCAAATGGAAGAAATAATAATAATCAAAGAGCTGAACAAAAAATGTAAAGGGCAGCTGGAGAAGACAAAGTATTATAATAAAACCTATGAAGATACAGGATGAAGATGAAGATATAGAAAACCAAAAACATGGAAAGAACACTCTCAGCACTCAAGGAAAAAAAAAAGCTGAGTTGCAGTATTGAAAGATTCTATGGATAAAATATTAAGTGACGCAGGAAGCATCAAAAGAAGATGGAAAGAATACACAAAATCTTTGTACCAAAAACAATAGTTCTACACTCCACCATGTCAGGAGGTTGCACATGAACAAGAAGTAATAGTTTTGAAGAAATTCAAGCTGCACTGTGTTAGCCAAATAACAAGTCTTTGGGAAATTATGGGATTCCAATGGAAATGTTTCAACAAGCTGAGACGCGCCGGAAGCACAAAGAGGGAAGATACATTTGAATCACGGGCATGGCCAGGACTATTGTAAGTACCAGATACTTCCAAAAGAGCAAATAATGCTGTCTTGAAAGAAGTATAGTCCGAATGGTCCTTAGAAAGCTAAGATAGAAAGACTTCATCTCAAGTACTTTGGAGAGCTTAGCAGGAAAGATCCGCCCTTGGCAAAGATCTCCATGTTTGTCAAAGTAGAAGGGCAGTCAAAGGAGGCGGACCGTGGACCAGATGGATTGCAGTGGCTACCACAGTCAAGCCTGGCAGCCACTGGGAGGACGACGAAAGACCGGTGGTGTTGCCTTCCGTTACCCAAAGGGTTCTTCTAAGTCAGGACTGCAAAATAAGATCTTTAGAAAACAGCTCATGTTTGACAGAGAGCAATTTTCAGTTGCATTTTAGAGTATCTGAGGGACAAAGAGGGTTTTTTATTTATATATATATTATATTTTTTTTTCTAGTGATTTAAAAAAACATCCTGACATAGTCCTTGCATTTTGTGATCCATAGCACACAATGGTTACTTATGTAAAATTTGACAATAGATGTTTTGACATAATGATGCCAATGATACTGAAGAACACAATGGTTTTCTCTCTAATTTCTAGCAGGTATTTAATATGCTAGAAGAAATTAACAATAGTACACGGGCAATTCTTGATAGTAAGAGATATAAACTTTTATACCTGAATTTCAAAAGAAAGTGCAAACTTTTCTAAAACAAAAGCAAAATATCATTGTACAAAGCCCCTTATAAATAGACTATAACTATTTAAGAAATACAAGGGACAAATATGCAAAAGAAGTTAAAATGATATGTTTAAGGTTAACTATTTGACCCTTGTTAGCTTTAGTGACTACTTAGAAACTTTTTGTGTTACATTGTTTTTAATTCAATATTGTGTCGATCATCCTGTAGATTCTCCTCTAATTTTATCCCATTGCATTCACAAGAGTCTTCTTTACAATGCAGATGTGCATGTAATTAAAAGGGAGTATACTCCCAATGAATTTGGTAAACTTTATCTGAGTAAAGGGCATAGTGAGGAAGTGAAATTACCTATACATGTATCTGTAACTCCCACCTAATTATTGTGTGGGACTGAGCAAATACGTCATGTGAAACCTGAATAGAGGAGGTTGGCCAGTTTAGTTATAACTCCCTAAGCTATAAGAATGAGCCAGCTCCGAATTGGGAACAAAGGAAGCCCGGCAATCATCAAGAAGAACACTTGGGCAGTTCCTGGCTGAAACGGCAGATGTAGCAGATTATGAGACAGAGCAGAGGGTGAGCATGGAGACTGTGAGGCTGTGAAACAAAGAGACAGGCTGGCTTTGGGGCCTGC
>NW_022103898.1:43178739-43181395 GCF_000313985.2 Echinops telfairi | reverse complement strand
ATTAGATTCTCCCTTTCCCTTGTATAGCCAAAGAAAGTCAGATGTGACTTCTGCATCTTTTCTTCAGTCAAATTTTACCCATTAAAAATGTGTGACAAAAGAAGAAATAATGCACGTGAATTATGACGCTGGTGAAGGACAGCAAGTACCCGGAACTCCCCAAACTAAAAAAACACAAATCTACCTGGGAAGAAGTACAGAGATTTGGTCTACATTTTTTGGACATGTCATCAGGGGAGAATAGTTCCTAGAAAATGTCACTAAGCTTGCTAAAGGGGAGGGCAGTGTAAGAGGAAGACACTATTTTCCTATATACCAAATGCAAATATTTGTAATTCATGAAAAAAATGACAACATCCTATATAATGATATATTTAGATATAAATTTTACAAACTGTGTAAAAGATGTATATGTGAGAAAGTAAAAATTTTTCTAATGCAAGAAATTAAAGAAAATGTAAATAAATTGAGAGACATTCCATGTTACAGGGTTGGAACATTCAACATTAAGATGGCAATTCTTTACTACTTAATGTATAGATATAAAGCAATACCCGTCAAAGTCTAAACAAGATATTGTGCAAATACTGACAAAATGATAACAAAATGTATATGGATTAGAAATGAGCCCTGTGGGGCAGGGAACTAAGTACCGGCCCGTGACCCACCAGCTGCTCCTTTGGAGAAGGAGGAAGCAAGGAGCCTGCTTTTATACCGATTTAGTCACGGAATCCCTCAGGAGTTGTGTTCTGTGATAATGGGTTGCTAGAGTAAGAATGAGATCCACCACAGGGGATTTTAGCTTATGGTCAGATATGAGATACTCAACACAGCACAGGAAGAATAGAGTTGCAAGACACTGATTTCAAGACACTTTGGAAAACTGTGTAAACATTTAGGTATAGAGCTCACTTATGTCCCCTTAAGACATACGCCGAACTAAGGGACTTAAATCACACATGGAGGATTCGTTGACAGTAGATTAGTGTGCATGGTAAATCATGTAACAACATCACTTGTGAATTTTGTTAAAAATTTAAAAATGTGAACAATATATTTATAGGATCTACATTGTATTACTAATAATTTCATAATTATAATTTTAAAATATTTTATTAAGTATTTGGCAAAAAGTTTGTATAGCAAGTTAGATTCCCAATTGACAATTTCTATACAAAATTTTCAATGAACTTATAGTTTTCACAATGTGTCAACATTTTTAATAATTGTTTCTATTCCACTTCCAATACTATAGTCGCCCTTTCCCATACCTTCTTCTTATTTTTTTAATCATCTTATTGGGGGGCTCAAACAGCTCTTATCACAATCCATCCATCCATTGTATCAAGCACATTTGTACATATGTTGCCATCATCATTTTCAGAACATTTTCTTTCTACTCGAGCTCTTGAATTAGCTCACTTGCCCCCCCCCCACTCCCTCCTTCCCTACCCCACAAACCCTTGATAATTTAAAAGTTGTAATTTTTAAAAATTTCTTACACTAACCACTGTCTCCCTTCACTCACTTTTCTGCTGTCTTTCCCCCTGGGAGGGGGTTATATATAGATAACGGTGATTCATTCCCACTTTCACGCCCCACCTTCACCTTCCCCTCCGGGTATCACTACTCTCATTATTGGTCCTGAGGGGTTTATCTGTCCTGGATTCCCTCTGATGCAAGCTCTTATCTGTACCAGCATACATACTCTGCTCTACCCAGATTTGTAAGGTAAAATTGGGGTCATGATAGTGGGGGGGCGGCATTAAAGGACTAGAGGAAAGTTGTATGTTTCATCAGTGCTATACTGCAAACTGACTGGCTCATCTCCTCCCTGAGATCCTTCTGTAAGGGGATGTCCAATTATATACAGATGGGCTATGGATCTCTACTCCACATTCCCCCTCATTCACATTGATATGAATTTTTGTTCTGGGTCTTTGGTGTCTGATACCTGATCCCATAAATACCTCATGATCACAGAGCTAGTGTGTTTCATCCATGTGGGCTTTGTTGCTTCTCGGCTAGATGGCTGCTTATTTATTTTCAAGCCTTTAAGACCCCAGATGCTATATATTTTGTTAGCCAGGCACCATCAGCTTTCTTTACCACATTCGCATATGCAGCTATTTTTTCTTCAGTGACCATGTCGGAAAGTTGAGTATCACAGAATGCCAGGTTATTAGAACAAAATGTTCTTGCATTGAGGGAGTACATGAGTTGAGGCCCAATGTCCATCTGGTACTTTAATGCTTAATAAATAAATATATGTACATAGACTATTTCCCTATCATTATCTATAAATATATTTACATAAGTACATGTCTGTATTTAGACCTCTATAAATGTCCATTGCCTCCTAGTTATTTCCTTTGCATTAGAGTTACTACCCACCTTTTGGTGTAAGAATGATGATTTCTAAGTAGAGCACTAATTTTGCAGGTAATATCCCTTATTTTGCATTTCAGTGCACTTCTTTACTAAATGGTGATTTTTTTAAAAAGTCATTTTATTTGGAGCTCTTAAATATGTCATAACAAAATCATAATTCAATTAGATTAAGCATGCTTATACAATTGTTGCCATGATCAATTTCAGAATATTTTCAATTCTTCTTGAACTCCTTGGAATCATCTCCTCTTTATCTCCCCCCCCC
>NW_022103898.1:43162098-43177410 GCF_000313985.2 Echinops telfairi | reverse complement strand
CCAAGCCATTTATCTCTCCGCCCTTCAATTAGTCCCACGTGTTCACTGGCCATGTTGGCACAATAAGCCTGCCTATCACAGACACTCTCCAATATATCCATTCACCTACAGTCAGTAATTTGTCCTCTCCAGTGGATTATACAGTCATCATTGCTATCAGATCCCCTTCCCCACCTTCCTCTCCTCCTCTTTCCCTGCAGTCAGAGAATCATTATTCCCATTACTGTTTCTGAAGGGTTATCTATGTTGCCTTTCATGCATCACATAATCTTTATATACATGAGTATACTGATCTTGAACTCTCTTTTAGGCTTAAAGAGTGCCTCATAGCAATAGAATCTAAGGGAATCTTATGTTTTGTACCATTCCAATATTGTTTTATACTGTTCTAATTTATTTGGTGGGGGTGGTAGGGGTCGGCTGTCGGGGTGGGGGTGTTACTCATAATCTTTCTCACATCCTTCCTGGTACCACTTACTGTAACTTTGGTCAGAAAGGTCAGTTTAGGTGGGCAGGCACCATCTAGTTCTTCTGGTCTCATTATAGATGAGACTACAACTCATGTAGGCTTATTTGTCTTCTGAATTTTAGCTTATTTTTCAAATGCTCTCCTACTGGAAAATATAGATCTAGAGTTATGTCTTATTACCCTGGATACTCTTCAATTCACTAATTTACAGATTATAATTTTTGTGAACCAAATTATGCCAATTGTTTGAGGTTTCTTCTGGCCTACTTGCTATGTAAATAGACAATAAGAAAATCTTGCTTTTTTGCTGTGTCTGTATCCTGAACCTAGGTCATTGGCATCTGGTTCTTCAGACTTGTGCTAATAGCCTGCCATAGTGCCAGCCAATCTCAGGAGTCCTCAGTGCCCTGCCTGCTGATCTGTCAACCTTGATTCATTCACCTCTATAATCACAGGATTCATTTGGCTTTAGAGTCAGCAACTTGTGGGGACTTGGACAGATGCTGACTGCTTCAACAACGGTATGATGAGCCCTTTCCTTGACATAAATCTCTCTCTGTCTTTCTCATATATCATATATATGCCAATTATATATATCAATCAATTTATTGTATCTTGTCATATTATCCATTAAGGTATATATACTCTGGAAGGTAATGTTTCCATTTCTTTGATGCTTGTTAGAAGAATTCTGCAGTCTTTGATTTACATAATGTCAAAATGGCAGTTTGGCACCCTTAAGAGATTAAAATAATGTTAAAGGATTAAAGTGTGTTTAAATATCCTTGAGTTTGGGGCAATAAATAGAACTCTTAAGGGGCTTTAGAGTGGATAAGGTAAGGTTTTCCAATGAAAATTTCAAAGTATATGCTTGTTACTCACTGAGAATCAGCATTGTCCATAATGGGAAAACTTTTGGGGGGCCAAAATTCATTTCTCTCATCATTCTATTTGCTTGGAATTTTTTCTACACAAGTCTTCATGATTATTTTATTTCCTTTGAGAAAATTCACTAGAATGGCCCTTTGAAACTCTACAAAACTTCTCTAAGCTTCTTGGTAGATCTTTCTGATTTGAATTTTAACGATTCAGCAGAGAGCGTTGGAAACTAACATTTTGATTAGACTTTTTTGAAGGCAGTCTAATTAGACTAAAACAAGTGCATTTCTGAATCATCTACTAACCACAGACATATTTAAATATATTTTCTTTAAAATAAACCAGTGTCCATATGAATTCAAACCCTTATAGCAATAATATGTGGCTTAAGTATCCTTGCCTTTTTATAAAAAAGGGATTATACCCTGGTCCTTATTTCATTTAGCTCTATGTTCTTCAGGTTAGCTTTGTTATGTTTCCTGCATTCTTTTGAATCTGAATTGAGTTTCTATAAGTTTCTTCTCAATGAGCTATTGCAACCATTTGAATTATATTCAGTACATATTACTTGCTTGTGATATCAAAGATGTTAAATAATTTCTCCATTCTTTTCCTTCATCTTTTTTGTATGGGAACAAATAAGGATCTCTTTCAATCAGTTGACCAGGACGCTGTCTTCAAATTTTCTTATCATATATGAGTAGCCTCTTCTAGCATAGCATCCTTTTGCGGAAATAGCTCAATTAGTATTTTGTCAATTCCTAGAATCTTGTTTTGTGCCAATGCTTTCAGTGTCATATTTTCTAAATACTTTTACAAGAAAAAATATAGTAAATGTAAATATAGAATTTTCCATGGTTAGAGTCTGTTTAAAAAAAAGACAACAACAATTAAAAAAATACTGTTTTTAGAAAAACTAGTCTTTTGTTTCAATGTTAGGAAAAAAATCATTTGATATGGGGTCCAATGATAGAGCGATAGAAATCAACAGTACATTGTCATAAAGGGAATTTTTTCTTTTATTATTAATATAACATTCAACTTTTTAAAATTCTTAAATATATATCTAATTTATTACAAGTATATTCATATTTTATCTATCAATTAATCATAAATGTATTAATATATTCCAGTAGATACTAAGTGATAATATTTAATATTCATAAAATTTATATCATGAAGTTGTACAAAAGTTTGTTTTTTCTTTCAGTTTCTCAAGGTCTCATTTTATTCTTAAGCAAATACTGAAACATCATTGACTACATAGGTGTTACAAATATTTAACACATGATGTTGAAATTCAAAGGATTAAACATGTGGCACACAACAACATGTAATGAAGATGCTTTGATAATCACAGGGAGGTTGGTATGTGATTTAGAAATATAGAAGAACCAGTAGTTGTGAAATATTGCTTGATGATAAAAAGACTATGGAAATCATATGATAGGATTTTGTAAAACCAACAACTTATTTATCTTAAAAACCTTCCTTCAGCAACATAAATGGTGACTGTGCTGCAGCTTGCAAAACAATTCATAAGGAAGACAAAAGAACTGATGTCCTTGAATGATAGTGGTGGCAAAAATATTAAATATATCATGAGTTTCAGAACAAACAAATGTGTTTTAAAAGATGTATCACCAGAATGCTCCTTAGAAGCAAAGACAAGGCGACTTCCTCACATGCACTTTGGCCATGTTAACAGGAAGACCAGTCCCTGGTGAAGGATATACTGGCTAAGCAGACAGTCAAAAATAATACGAATGAAATGATTAACACAGTGTCTGTAGAAGTAAGCTTACATATATTGCTGCTTGTGAAGATGGTGCACGATCCAGGCAGTGTTGCTCAATATATTTGGCATTACTACGAGTTGGAAGCCTCAAAGGAACTTACTAGTAATAAAATGATATTCCAAATCCATTACACTAAACTAAACAAGTTAAGAATTGATTTTGTCTTTTGTTTATAGTATACCTATGTCTATTTTCTGTTCTTTTTAAAAAGAAAGGTTGTTTTGTCCTGCTAGAAAGATACAGTACATCCATTTTCTTTATTGATGTACAGCTTATAATACATAACTGACCAAAAGAAACTTCATTTCGTGACAAATCATATATAACTTTAATTTTACCCAACTCCTTATGGTAATTTTTAATTTACTTTTGTAAATTATCTCTATTGTATACAAATATGTTCTTTATTATTTGAGACATAAAGGACAGTTTAGTTAATACAATTTAAAGATATCTTTTAAATATTTTCATTGGTAATGTTATTGCAATTTTACCATTAAGATCTATAGACAATTAAATGCAGTATTTTGTATATATTCATAGTTCCATTTTAACAGCTTGTAGTTTAATAAGAATGATATTTAACCTGTCGGCCAAGTTATGTTATATTCATTTCAGATTTTGGTTTGAGACTATTTTTATACTGCATTAAGATATGTATTATTCTAGCAAACCTGTGATGGACATTCTGTTTTATATGGTTTTTAATAGTTCATATTAGTGTCTATCTCAGAGGTGCTATGTCATTGAGGGTTACCCTCTAGAAGGTGGGATATAGTCTTTCTGTTTTTCATTAAATGAAACCCAGGATTCATGAACCTACAGGGACAGCAAGTAGAAAAAGGATTCCAAGGGTGGGGCGTGGTGGAGCGTAAAGGGCGGGGGAGCAGGTAAAAGGGAGATGATGTCAAGGAACTCAGGAAGAAATAGTATGATTAGAAACTGATTATGGAAACGATGGAACAAGTCTGCCTGACATGATTGAATGAAGCAATGACATGACATTTGTATTAGCGTCCAAGTAACAATAAATTAAAAGAATGAAAAACATAAAACATAGCTCCAGGTTTTGGGCTTACACTAAATCCTAGCTCCAACTTAAGAACAATTAGTTCTTACATCACAGGCCTGCTTGATACTCACCCTCAGGAAGGGAACATAGGAGACAGGTGTTATAGCAAAATGTGGTGGAGAAATTAGATGGTGCCCAGCTATTAGGTAAAATGGTGTCTTGGGTCTTACAGACTTGTCTCTAAACAAGCAGCCATCTAAGTGAGATGTCAACTAAGTTCATATGAAAGAATCACACCATCATCAGTCACCAAAGTATTGTGAAGCATATAATCTGAAGTCTAAGAAGGGATTAGTATCAGAGCCTAAAGTATGAGAACCGGTTTGCAGAAGGCTATGGATGACAGTGGGAGCCCAAGATCCATTTGTGGAATTATATAGGAAATAAACCTCAGGTGATCTCCCTCTGTCCTTAATTGAAGGATGGGAGGAAAGTGGTTACTAAACAGAGTGATCAGAGTTGAGTAGAGAATATCAAAGGCAAACACTTGATTTGCAAAATTAAAACTTTGTCAGCAGCTCCCTAATGATGTATCCTGGACCTGAACTGGTTTCCAAAATTTTCAATATTTTTGCTTCCTATCCTTGTGTTTGTGCACATTAGGGTGTGTTTCCGAGGTATTAGGTTACTGGAGGTCACCCTCTTAAAGTTGTATTAAATATTTCTTTATATTTTGGTATATGAAGCCCAGGATTGATGAACCTAAAGAGAAAGCAAGTAAAATAAGAGTCTCCGGCAAAGAAGGGTACAGTGTGTGTGTGAGTGGGGGGGAGGGGCAGGATGAGAGGAGATGATGTCAATGTGTCCATGTGGAAAATGAATGTTTAGAAACTTACTGTGGTAGCAAATGTGCAATTCTGCTGGGCATGATAGAACTATTGAATGATATGACATATGTATCAATTTCCAATCATTAATAAAGTAATATATATATATATATAAAGTTTTGCAATAGCACCATACACAAATAGACAAAAAGCAATTGGTGTCACAATTTAAATGTAATCCAGAAAAAAATGCTGCCTGTCCTAATTATGCTACCCTCACAATACACATGAAATTATTTTTGCAATGTTAGTGTTTTCTACAATTGGTGGACAACTGTCCACACTTTTAGAATCAAATGATATAAACAAAACCATTTTCTATAACAGTAGTACTGCTAATAATATGTAATAGCTCTTAAAATATCGAATACATTAGTGGCAACGTTGTTGATTTTGTTAGATGTGTTTCATCAAGTTATTAAGACTCATACTGATCTTATGTACAACAGCACAAAGTATTGCCCAGCCTTATGCCAGCTTCTTACTCTTTCTCCTTGGAGCACATTGTTGCAGTCACTGTGCCAATCCATTTTACTGAAGGTCTTCCTCTTTTTCTCTACCCATCCAAAAGTTGTTGTTCTTGTTGCTCGGTGCCTTCGAGCCAGTTCCCTATTTATAGAGATGTGATGTGTAATAACACAAAATACCACCCAGCCCTACACCATGGGCAAATTGTTCTTATGTTTGAGCCATCATTGCAGCCACTGTGTCAATTGATCTCACCCAGGGCCATCCTCTCTGTCAATGCTCCTCCAGTTTACCAAGCACAATATCCCTCTTCAGGGACTGGTCTCTCCTGATAACGCATTTAAAGTTCTTCCCATTCTTGCCTCCAAGGATCAGTCTGACTGTACTTTGTCCAAGACAGATCTGGTTGGGTTTTTGTTTGGTTTTGGTGTTTGGCAGTTTATGATGCTTTCAATATCCTTCACTGGCACCACAATTCAAAAGCATAACATTTTCTTTGGTCTTCCTTATTCAATGTCCAACTTTCACATGCTTATGAAGTAATTGAAAATATCATGGCTTCAGTCATAGTAAACTTCATGCTATTCAACATTCTAAATAGATCTTGTGCAGCCGATTTGCCTAATGCCATACTCTCTTTGATCTCTTGACTGCTACTTCCATGAGCATTAATTGCAGATGCAACAAGACAAATCCTTGACAACTCAAAACTTTTCTATTTATCAGGATGCTATCTACTGGTCCAGTTGTAAGGATTTGGGTCTTCTTTACATTGAGTCTCAATTTATACGGTAGCCTGCAATCCCTGATTTGCATGAGCAAGTGCTTCAAGTCCTCCACACGTTCAGTGAGCAAGGCATTGGCAGATCACCGGTTGTTAATAAGACTGCCTCCAAACCTGATGCTGCATTCTGCCTCGTGTAATCCAGCTTCTCTGATGATATCAGCACACAGATTGAACTAATAAAGTGAGAAGGTACAACCCCAGGCACAACTGTCTTGATTTTAAACCATTCACTATCCCCTTGTTTTGTTCACGCAGCTGCTTCTTGATCCATGTACAGGTTCTTCATGAGTGCAATGAAATATTCTGGAATTTCTATTCTTCTCAAGACAGTCTCTAGTTTGTTATGATCCACAAAGTGGAGTGCATTTGCACAAACAATAAAACACAAGCAAACCTCTTTCTGGTATTCTCTCTTTTCAGTCTATAGCCTTCTGATATCAGCAGTGATACAACTTGTTCCAAGTCCTCTTCTGAATCTGATCTGAATTTCTGGCAATTCATTAGGAATGAACTGCTGCTGTCATTACTGGATGATCTTCAGGAACTTTTACTTGCAAGTGACATTAATGACGTTGTTCTCTGATTCAAGTGCTCTATTAGGTCACTGCGCTTGAAATGGGCATGGCTATGGATCCCTTTCCATCAGTAGCTCTCTTCCAAATGTGATGGCCTTCCTGGCCTTGATGAGCGAATGTTTCCAGTGCTTCAAGAGCTTTTTGAAACATTTCAGTGTTGTTAATCATATATAAACATTTTAATATGCCTGGTTGATGCCTCTAAAATAAGTTATTAAAATGGAGAGAATGGGGATTCAAAGTTAAAATTAGATTTCATGTTTAACTTAAACATTCACTTTAAGCTGAGTCTATCCCAGTGAATTTCAAGAACATCTCTAGAACAGATTTGAGGCACTGAACACTAATGACAGAAGGCCTGATGAGTTGTGGAAGGACATTCAGATCATCATTAATGAAGAAGTAAAAGGTAATTAAAAGCAGAGAAAAGAAGCAAAGTTTCCAAGTGTATGTCTAAAGAGGCTCCGAAACTGGCTCTTAATAACAGAGCAGCTAAAGCAACTGGAAGAAAGGACGAAGTCACGGAGCTGAAGAGAGAATTTCAAAAGACCACTTGACAAGACAAGGCCAAATATGAAAATGATATATGAAAAGCCCGAGATTTGGAAGACCAAAGGGAAAGTCATACTCGGCATATCTTAAACTAAAGAAAAAAAATCGAGCCTCGCATTGCAATGTTGAAATCTAATGTTCATATACAGCATATAGAAATAGAATGTGTAAAGCACATCACACAACCACATTAAACTGTACAAGCACATCTTGCCATTTCTCACAATTCACTGTGATAAGAGTTGTACGAGCCCCCAATAAAATGATTAAAAAAGAAAGAAAGAAAATCACATATCCAGGGTGGACAATAAGGTGAAAGGTAGGGAAACAATAGTCCTTTTGTGTCAAGCAATATTTTAAAACCCACACAAAAATATTCAAAAATAAAATATCAATCTTGATGTGTGTGGTAATGTTATGCTCCCAAGCATATTGTAGAAAGTGATTTTGTTTAGAAGGTCTACTAAAGCCAGGCATGATATAGTTTGTGATATAGGAAAGTTGGCTTCTGCATGTAAGACACATTTTATGGAGAAGAGTATTCAGTATTTTTGAAAAAGGATACATTGCTTTTGTAAACAGATATAAGGTATGGATAATTGTATGTGTTAATTTGGCTAGACACTGACACACATTTGTAAGTTAAATTCAAGTCTAGAGAGTGCTATGAATGCAATTACATAAGATTAATATTTACAAATTCTTGAGTTTTTAAAGAAACCCAGATGACCCTCCATATTTTGGGTGGGATTCATCTAAATTTAAATATCTTAAAAGAAAAACCCAGGTTTCTTGACTGCTTCAAGACTAACGTATTTATGTTGCATGAGTTGCCCATCTGACTTCCAGACTTCATTACAAACCTACCAGGGTTTCCAGCCTGCTACGTTTGGAGCTCAGTTAAATGTCTGAGTCCTCAGATCCTTCTCTCCATTCATATTCCTATAGTTTGGCTCCCAGGTAATATGATTTGTGATTAATTTATTTGCTTTAAATTGCACATTCATTGTTTGACGTTCTGGATTTAACCTATATCATGATTTAAAAGTCTGTAGAATTGAACTGTACTTTAAACTCGACTTTGGCCATGTTGGCACTTGAGCTTCATTGGATACAAGATTGCATACTATAATTATAGAGTGTCCATGAAGATCATCTATTTGACAGAAAGAAAACTAGAAATGAGAGTTAAGACTTAGACTTAGACTTTTCAGGTTATATGGTATAGTTAGCAATAATTACCCCATAACACATAAAATGACACTGTCATTTTAATGTTCATTTTGTTGCTTAGTAGCTGCCAAGAGTTTTTAACTCATTTTTTTCACTGTTAATCACTTCAATTTAGTTACACTAAGAAGAAAATTAACAATTTTTAATTTTGGAGAGTCATCCAGAGACACGTTTCATAACCAGATTGCTTGATTTTTACAACTCACATTTCAAACTAATCAGCATAGTCTCCCTCAGCCTACCCTGCCCTCACTGAAACAGCTTTGGCTCTTTTTCCTCTCGCTACGAGACACTCTACTGTACGATAACGACCTACAAAAGCACAGCTCAGTGAAAAGCACAATATTTGGTAATCACACATTTGTTAGGAAAACTTCAGATCAGGTTTAGGATATGAGCAGAAGCAAACAAACTGTACCATATATACTGCGGAAACCATGCACTAATACTTCCATCGTTTAACATGCACAACTGATTCTGCAGTGCACTCTGACTTATCTTGTCTCTCCAAGCGACCATTGCTTCTGTGTCTCGACTATCAATGCTATACATGATGTCTTCACTGTGCCTCTCTGCAGGGTAAGTTATATTTGGACTCTAATTCTGGATGTTACAAATTTCATATTAATTTTAATTCGCAATTGTACATAGTGTAATTATAATAAACTTAGTTTCAAAAAGAGAATCCCAGGTGGGTTTCTTTAAGCATCGGGTTGCTCAGCACAGGTTGGCAATTCAAATTCCAGAGCCATAGAAAGATGAGTCTGTCTGCCTCCATGAAGGTTTCCTTTCTTGAAACACGGAGGGAGCAGTTTTGCTCTGCTCCATCTGTTTGCTATGGGTCAATTTTGACTACAAGTAGTTTTTCTTTGTTTTCATTCCAAGAGAGCCTGAAACCGGGAAGGTCTAGGTTTAGGTTATATACATAAGTCAATAATGAAAAGATTGAGGATAATAAAAACATAAGATTTCAAGCGTAGGACAAAACAAACACAAATATAGCATTCAGTTCCATTTCTATACCTCTTCAAGCAAGCCCTGCATGTTGGATGTGGAAAAGAGCTTGGCTGATAACCAAAAGATTGGCAGCGTGATTCCACCATTGGCATCATCCTCTAGTGGAATCACGGAAGCATCAGCCATGGGAAGACTTACGGAGTAAAACACTGCTGGGAGCTGGGGTCTTCATGAGTCAGAAAATGGATTGCAAACTTGTTTGTTTGCTTTTGGTTACTAATATTTGAGAAAAAAATATTATTTAGAGCAAAAAAATCCAATAATCTAATACCATTAATTCTGACTCATAGCACATCAGAATAACAATTCTGAGACTGTCAGACAACGGGAGCAGGTAGTCTCGTCTTTCTCCTGAGTCCACTTGTGGATTTGAACTGCCAACCTTGCGCTTAGCCTTTCAGTGTCTATGTCACACTACTTCCAAAATGTTAATGAGGCAGGTTTTCATATCTTGTGTAAATGTATTATCCTGTACATCAGACAATAATGTGATCCCTACTTTTTTTGTCAATAAAGTTTTATTGGAACACAGTGGCACCAACCACTTATAAATTGTGTTTAATTGTTTTTGCAGTACAATGACTGATTTAAGTAGTTACAAGAGAGATCATATGATCCACACAGTTTAAAAGATTTACTATTTTACCTTGACATAGAATGTTTGCCAAACATGCTGAAACACTAAAATTTCAGCAACAACACACTAAATACCATGCTCTCCTTAAGGAGCCCTCGCGGGCTGTTGGTTATGCGTGGGACTGGTAAAAGCAAGATTGGTGACTCAGAACCAGTAAAGATTGACCGCATCAGAAACCCCTCTAGAGGTCGCTGTGAGAACAAATCCACTCAATTGCGCTGAGTATCGTGTGGGGGTGGTAGTCTTAGAGATAGAGTAAATTTTCTTTTATAGAATTATTTTCCGTTTTTGTGTGGCTACCAAATGAACAAATTGCTTCTCTGAGAGAAAAATAATGTCATTTTCAAATTGAACAAATGGAAGACAACAAGTTAGTGGTGAACAATTCATGCAGAATTGCAAATGAAATTCCTATACTGAATGTCAGAGAATAAACACATCACACTGGTGGACAAAAATATGAAAATGAATGCTGAGAGATGAGTTCCTTAGGAGACGGAGCTTGCATTTCAAGGGGATTGACAGTTTCGGCTTTCAGTAACCTGAAGTGACAGGCAGACATCTCAGTGGAGAGGTCCAGGGGGCAGCTACTTACAGAGGAGAACCCTTCACACACTTAAATGAATCCTCTTTCTTGGTCGTTGCAGCCTCTCTATTCTTGCAGAGGTTTACACACTGAAGAATCTGCATTATTTTCCCACTATTTTTTCCTTAGTACCTTCATTTTGCATGTTTTCCCACTTGTTTTTGAAGTTACCAGCCTGAAACAAACATAGTTTTGTATCTCCTAGAGTGCTAATTATGCTCCACAAGGGAAATGCATCCCAAATGCAACTGTCTCTGACAGTTAGCAACAGTTTTCTCCTGGGCTGTGAACTGTAAAATGAAAGAGAAAACAGTAGATCTATGGCACCTGCAATTTTCAAGCAGTTTCTATAATAAGTAGATGGACTGTTTCTTTTATTTCCCGGCTAACCATCAGCCTCTGCATAAAGAATATAACTCTTATTGCTTTGTTGTCTAGATGAATCGCCACTTTTTTTTTCCTTCTAGTAGTTGTAATACTATTGTTGACATGAATTAATTAGAAAATGTGCATTAGTCCAAATTTTGTCTTATCTTTATGTTTTTATTTTTTAAAATGCCTAATACAATTTATGGATTGTGCATAAAGCATCTACAGAACCACATTGTACACCCAACCTCTACACTGTCAATTAATGACTCTGCTAAAAGGAGTACGGAATGAGTGTCTTCATGATTCATTTCAGTGACTATACAAATATGCATTAAAAAAACCAGAATCCAACAACTAAGTTAAAATAAAACTATATGGAGTTGTTTGACAAAAGTATTGTTGAATGACACGTCAGATTAATATTACAGGATAATCTTTTTAGCTGTCAGTTTTCTTTAGAAGATCAAAATGAATCATAATGCTACCTTAAGTTTACATTTGACTATCATATATTTTAAAATAAGCACTTTTAGAGGCAAAAGTAAAAATTAACTCAATTGCTCCTAAAGTTAGTGTAGCTTGCAAAAGTGTGAAATTTAAAGGTCTGAAATAAGTTTGTTATCAAATATTATCTGATTACAGCACTGACTTTTGCTAAATGGAACAACCTGTTATGTAACTTAATAGCAATATATAACATTTAATGCAGTTTTCCTAATTTCCAGGCACAAAGCGAAACATTTTATAAGCACAATAAAACCCCTTTGTAGACTTTAAGAGGTGTGCTCCAAATTTAAAGACAAATGACCTAGTTTTTATGGAGGTCACCCATAATTTGCCCATGCTTACAAATCCATTTTGTATCTGAATCGAACTTTCAACACAGACATGTTGTTTCTGGAACTTGTATAAAAGACAGGCTTAATTGCATCTTTCACTCTGCTTTTAACAATTTTTTTATTGTTAGTTTCTATCCAGTCTATTCCAACCAATGGCAACCTCATATGGTCATATTGCTGTATAAATAGAGTTTCAAGGCTGTGACCTTGACCTTGAGCAAGTCAACCGCTAGTAGATGCCTCAGATCCCTCTTCAAACCTCACCCAACCTTTCACTCAACTCTGGCCTTTGATAACAGAGGGATAGCAGGTGTAAATTAGGTTAAGATTGTACATCTCATCATTTTATCCCCCTTTTGACTCATTTTAAATTTGTTCTAGTTTTTTATATTCTATGCTTTCTTTTTGATTGAAGATTTTCTGTTTTGTTATTGTTGCTGAGTTTTGTATGTTTTCCTGTATATGAAATTAAAGAGATAAATCTATAGAGACACGAGGATTAATAGTTTCTTAGAAGGATGGCAGGAGATGTTGGAGGGAGATGGAGAACTAATAACAATGAGTACAAAAGAACATGTCCTAAAATTGATTGTAGCGATGAGCAAAGAACAATTATAATATGATTGAAATATTATATGTGCATATGTCAATACACCTCTTTAAAAGAGAGAGACAACACAAATCTCCTATATCTCCATTACCCAGAAGATAGTTATACTTTAACCAATCCCAATCAGATAGTATTTGCTTTAGTTATTTAGCTTCTGCCAACAAGCCCATGTAGAATAGATATTTGATTTATCTTAGATTTCCAAGACACGTTTACCTTATATTCTTCCCTCGCTTCTCCTTTTGATTCCCACACATAAAATGGTAAGACATTTAGAGGCAAAAGTTTCTTCATTCTGGAAACCCCGTTAATTAGGTTTTATATTTTAGGGAAAGAATCTTTCACCTTAAACAAAATTCTTGAGTATTTTGTTAACATATTTTGGTCTTCTTTAGGAAAATATTTTTATTATTATTATAAGAATTTTAGAAGTGTTCACTTTATCATGACTCTGCTTTTTGAATACATTTTTTTTACCTTCCTTAACAATTGGTATTTCTTTTTTCCCAATATAGGTTTTGTAAATGTGTTTTAACTTTAACCTTCATTATTAAATTAAGTATAGAATGTTGTTAGCATTTAAATGTAAAAGCCTATTCAATTGTTCTCCTTGCAGATAATTGTTCTGGTTAGCAAGAATTGAGCTTAGGAAAAATATATCAATTCTCTTTAAGGATGTTTAAGTGAATTTTGACTTAGCAGAAGAACCAAATGAAGTGTAAATACAGACAGGAAACAAGTATTACCCTTGAAGTGTCCAAAAGTTGTTTTGTCTTAAGTGGCTTTAATTATTTCTATTACTCAATTGTTATAGGCTGTATGCTCTTAATTCTAAATTAAAAAATAATTAACTTTGTTACCTAGTGTTAATATATTATATGCTATTTTAAAAGGTGCAAAATGCATTAGATAAAATGTCAAGCTAGGAAGAAAAAGTTAAGACCATAGCTTTATGAGCTTTACAAATAGAAGATGAACGGCTGATCTAAACTCTCATCACTGCCTGCATCTATTTTAGTTCGTCTTGGAAGCTTTGTCTTGGAAAGGAAATAAATAAATAAATGCATAATGGAAAGGAATAAATAAATGCATAATATAGATATATATATTTGTGAATTTATGCGTTCCCATAAATTATGATAATATTATGTGCACATATATTCTGTAATATAAATATGTAGATATATTTCTTGGGAAATATACATATGTAAATATAACCACAATCCTAGGGTTTGAAGAAGAAATCCTTAAAATCATATAAGGATTAATTTCTATACTTATTCTTAATCTTCTAGAGACATGGGAATAAAGTATGTAATTAATTTTCATTCATATGATTTACCTATTTTGCCTTTTTCACCTATTTTCAAATAATGTGTCTACCTAGGATGAGATAATACTTCTTTTCATCATGTATTACTCCATTGTCAGCTCTATTTTCTATTCCATTTGGTTTAGTTTTAGGTTTCAAAGTTGTTAGCTAATATATATTAGTCATTTCACAACATTTTAGAGCAAAAGCAGAAATAATGACTGAGAAGTGTCCATAGGACAGAATGAACTTCTCAGGTGGACTCACCAAGGAGGAAATATATACCTTGCAATTAAAATAAAATCAGTTTAAATTTAGAGAAAGCAATCATTTAGTTTAGTGACATTTGACAAGAGAAACTAAAGTCATTCTCTGAAGTTTGATTCTTATGCCCTCTGGACCTTTGAAAACCCTTCCATATGATTTATCTCTCACAGGAAATCTGCTTTGATATGTCTTAAGGTTACCAAAGATGAGGATAGATTGTTTCAGTGCCAAGACATTTCTTCCTTCAACACTGGTTGTTAATATTCTGGTCAGAAACCATGACTAATTGTGTGTTCTCTATAGCATTAGGCCTCAATAAATGTCAGATGACATAAATAACGGAAGGAAATCTTGGTTCTCAGTTTTATTGTTAGACTGTGTAGACACTCCTTTACCTACACAATCGAATAGGAAATAATCCATACATATTTCTACTATCTTTGATTTGAAGTTTCAATATGAGATGAGAAATAAAGTTATTTTTAATTTGATATCTCCAAAATAGTACATTGCAACACTAATTAGAAACCACTTAATTGAAGGTTATTTATCCTTGAGCTTGTTCTAAATTTTGCAATTTTTGTATTATATATTCTAATGCTATTAAAGATGAACATCCCTTACTTGTGTGACCTTGGACTTAACATAAATGGTGTACAGCTAGTTCTGAATTATATAAAAATTATATAAAAGATGGCGTATTTTCCTTCATTTTCAAAAGGCAGTAAGCCACGGACTCAGAGGGTGGTTGTGGGCTGGCACCGGACGGAATGTGCTCTGTTCTGTTGAGGGCGGGGTTGCTATGAGCTGGAACCAGCGAGATGGCACCTAACAGCCTCCACAATCCGCATGGGCGAGAGCCAGGACAAAGGGTGCCTGGCATTGTTCCAGCTGACACATGCTGGGGCAGACTGAAGACAAACATGCTTAAAGGTGTTTCTTTGGTGAGAGAACTGCTGCAGAAAGGTTCTCTGAGTAATACGCTTGTTTGGGGCTCGTCTGGTGCTTTCA
>NW_022103898.1:43158669-43161746 GCF_000313985.2 Echinops telfairi | reverse complement strand
ATGCAAAAGCTCTTGTTTTGATGTGCTATAAATCAAAGTTTTCAGAATTCTTTGTTGAAGTCTTCTAAAAAATCTCACTGACATAATGTCAATTCTGACTCTACTCTATAGGATGGAATAGAACTCCCCCTGTGGGTCTCTAAGGCTGTAACTGTTTATGGGAGTAGAAAGCCTCATTTTTCTCCTTCTGAGCAGCAGGTGGTTTCAAACTGCTGACCCACTACACCACCAAGGCTCCTATGGGGAAGAGTTAGGGAGATGGTATCAACTTTTTCACAAGTATATATAGCTAAAATAGGGTATATTGAGAAAAGTATCTTCAACTTTTGATATTTTGCCTAATGAAACTTTCTATAATTTTGTAGCCATATTTTTTATCCTCATAAATATACTAATATACATAATGATGAGCAACTAAAACTAGGTTTATATCCAAAATTGTATAAATTTAAATATACTTTTAAGTGCCATTGATCTAATGTATATATCAACATTACTAATAATTTACAGTAAAATAATATCAAGAAGTAGGCAGCTATATAATATAAAATAAAGCCAGTGATTTACAATGAAATATGTATGTTGGAAGTGATGGAAATTCATAAATAATTAGATATAGTGTTTAGGACATTCATAATTGTGCCTCTGCAGAATAAGCATACTTTTAATAACTAATGAGTGCAATTGGGATTTTCACCTATGGTAATTGGTCTTTATTTTAAATATACATATGCATTAAGCATTTAGATTAATAGGTTAAATGCAAAAATTACAAAAAGCAACACATGAGAAATTATTTTCTGAAAAATCATCTCTGTAGAATTGCATTATACAGAACTTCTTTATATTTGAAATGTGTTGATCAATGGCATTTCCTTGAACTCATAGCAAAAAACAGATAATTACTAATGGAAGTTAAGTAATGCATTATTGATTAATTCATTCATCAACAAATATCTATTAAATGTAACTATGTTTAAAAAAATGTTCAAAATGCTGAGTATACAAGAAATAAAATAGGCTGTAACTCTGCTTTCATGGAGCATAGTTTTGTATACATTTCCTTTTATGATAGTAAGTGTTTGGGATATTATTGTACATATCTTTTTAATGTCTCAAAGAAACATGTGCCAAACAATGCAAATATAGAGAATAAGAGATTTGACTAAGAAATGAACCTTGATAGAAGGCCCTTAACTGCTATTTGTTCAACTAGATTAGTTTTTCTTCACAACATACATATTTCCAATTATTCTAGAAATCGTTTTTTTTAGATATGTGATGTGTGTAATAATCAAAGTAGTATTATCAGTGTGTGTTGAAGTGAAATTATTTGGTATGATTCTTCTATCCATAATCTTTATAACTCCCACCAAATAATTTACTAGTAACATGAAAATAAGATGTAGAGGACACTAAGTTTGAGATAAATCAGTTTTAAAATTCTGGTGGGTATAAAATTGGGCCCTCACAGAAGGAAGGACAGAAGAATCCCCTGACCACCAAGAAAGAAGAATCGTGGGAGTGGAGCATGTGAGTTCCGTGTCTGACGTGCTGGAAGGAGCAGAGGCACCACAGAGCACAGTACCAAGACTAGGAGGCAAAGCAATTGGCTTCCTGGTGCATAGAAGTAAAGTTTCAGCAGGAGGCTGGCTTATAGAGTGATGCCCTTGTTGGCATTTCCCAGTGCTAAAGGAGCTTTGTAAGACTTACTGGATCAGGGCAGCAAGTCCTGGGGACCTAGTGTGTGAGAGGATAAGAACCATGGAGACAAGGTTTTCTGGATGGCGAAGAAGAGGTGCTGTGCACAAAATGACTCTATCTTTAATGTTTGCTGATCCTGACTTGATGTAACCAATTAGCTTCCTTAATAAACTCTCACAATTATGAGTTCTGTCTGTAGATCGATGTGGCCGCTGAAACAAATGATCAAACTAAACAGAGAAGGAGAGGGCCTTGGGAGAGAGCATTAATGTTTAGCAGTGTAAAGAAATTGGAGGGTAGAGGACCATTGCCACATCGGAAGCATCCTTGGGCAGATGTAGAGCTGGATTCCCCTTCTCACTCATGCAGCTGGAAGAAGTCAGACGCGGCGCCCAGGGGGGAAAAATTATTCTGTGATCCTCAAAAATATTTCTTACACTGTGACATTATTTCCCTCTAATATGTATTGTTCGTATGATTTTGAAAGTTGGACAATGAATAAGAAATATAGAAGATGTATTGAGTTACAGCCATATATTAAAGAATATTGAATATACCACAAGCTGTTAAAAAATAATAAATATCATACACACACACACAGAGAATGTTCCTTGTATGCAAACTTGATCAAATTTCATCTCACATACTTTGTACATGTCATCAAGAGTGATTAGTTCCTGGAAGAAGAGATCATGTTGGGCAAAATAGAAGGTCAGAGAATAAGAAGCTAATCTACAAGACAGATCGACATTATGTCTGTAATAATGGGATCAAACATAGTGATAATTATGTGGCTGTCATAGAACCAGGCAGCGTTTATTTTACTGAAGGCCACTGCAAGTCAGAGTAGACATGACGCACCTATAAACAACACCACAAAGGACTCACTTTAAATATAGGCCCCACAACAAGATTTTAAAATAGAAATGTGTGCGTGTGTGTGTGTGTGTGTGTGTGTGTGATCATCCTAGCTTTGTTGTTTCTGTTTGGTAGCACTGAGTCAGCTCTGACCCAGAGCACAAGAGCAGGAAAGACTACACAGTCCTCTACCATCTCACAATTGTCTTATGCCTGACCCCAATGTTGCAGCCACTGTGCTAAAACATATCCTTGTGGGTCTTCCGGTCTTCCCTTTCTCTGCTGCCCCTGTACGTTTACTAATTATGTCCAAATTATGTAAGATGAAGTCTTGCCCTCCTTGCCTCTAAGGAGTCCTCTGGTCTGCTTTCAACCCAGATCGGTTTCTCCTGTAAGCACTCCATGTTACTTTTTCAGGACTCTTCTCCAGCACCACAGTTCAAATGGATTGCTTCTCCTCAGTCTTCTTTATTCAATGTCCAACTTTCACATGCATATGAGGCAATGGAGAATAC
>NW_022103898.1:43156844-43158569 GCF_000313985.2 Echinops telfairi | reverse complement strand
AGATATAGATACAGATACAGATATAGATATCGTGACTGCTGATTCCATGCATTGATTGTGGATCCAATCAAGACAAAATCCTTAAAAACATCCACCTTTTCTCCATTTCTTATGATGCTAACTAGTGGTCCAGTTTTGATGATTTTTATCTTCCTTACATTGAGCTGTAATCCATAATGAAGGCTAGAATCCTTGATCTTCATCGAGTGTTTCAATTCTTCCTCACTTTTAGCAAGCAAGGTTATATCATCTATATACTGGAAGTTGATAATAAGTCTTCGTCCAATCCTAATGCCACATTCTTCATCATATAACCCCGCTTCTCTGACAATTTGCTAAGCATATTGATTGAACAAGGATGATAACAGGATAGAACCCAGACACATGCCCTTTCCTGATTTTAGACCACGCAGTATTCCTTTTTTCTGTTCTTATAAATGCCTCTTAATCTATGTTCAAATTCAGGTTAAGCACAATGAAGTGTTCTGGAATTCCCATTATTCTCAAGGTTATCCACAGTTCATGTGTTAGTCTGGGTAGACTAAAGAAATTCATAGACACTCATATGTGATAGGAAATAACTTTATATATACAAGAGCAATCGAATATTAAGAAAATATCCCAGCCCAGTCCAGATCAAGTTCATAAGTCCAACATTAACCCATATGTCCAATACCAATCAATAAAGTCCTCTTCAGACTCATGAAACACATGCAATAATGCCAATGCAGGAAGATCACAGGCCAGTGGCTGGGAAGTCTTGTGGATCCAGTGGCATTGTAAGTATCTCAGAGATGTCAGGGGTCTCCGTGTGGCTTCTCCAGCTCCAAGGCTCTGGCTGCCATCAGCCTATCTCCATGTGGCTTGTCAACAAGAATGTCTCGCAGGGACTGAGCCTGTGTCCTGCTTCCAATGAGCTATTTATCTCCTTAGTGCCTCCAAATGAGGTCATCAGCTATGACCTGACTGACGGGCTAAACTTCATCCCTTCACTCGTAGTCCTTTAAAATTAACAACAGATTATATAACTATCACAGTTTATTATAACCAACACAGTTGAATATCTTTGCACAGTCAATGAAACATAAATAAATATAGTTTGGGTAATCTCTTCTTTGAGCCAAGATCCATCTGTCATCAGTAATGATGTTCCTTGCTCCATGTCCTCTTCTCAATCTGGCCTGAACATCTGGAAGCTCCCTGTCAATGCACTGCTGCCACTGTTGTTGAATGATTTTAAGAAAAAAATTTACTTGTGTGTGATATTAATGAATAATTCTATAATTTTAGTTCTCTTGTCTCACCTTTCTTCTGAAAGGACACAAATATAGATGTCTTCCTGTCAATTGTACAAGTAGCTGTCTTCCAAATTTGCTGGCAAAAATGCGTGAGTGATTCCACTGCTTCTTCCACTTTGAAATATTTCAGTGGATATTCCATAAATTCCTAGATCTTTGTGCTTGGGGTTAATAATCTAGCATAACGATAACCACTAAACTGACAGACACATATGCAAATTTTCTCACTTTTCCTCTGAGCACACATTATTTTTTTTCAATATCTATCATCCACGTCCCTCCCTTTACCCCTGAGCCTGCCAGAAGTCAGATTATATTTGAAAACTATTGAAAATATAAAGCTGAAAGGATGAAACAATTATATTAGTTCATTATGTAAAAAAATAGTATAGAAAATCTACAGTGTGGATTTCACCTCCTCTATTCC
>NW_022103898.1:43151030-43152851 GCF_000313985.2 Echinops telfairi | reverse complement strand
GACGCCTTACCCACTGAACAGGGGACCCTTCACCCCTACCGCGGCTGGACCGCGGCAGAAAAGATTGCCAATGTCAAGGAGTTTGTCTTTATGGGATCCACAATCTCTGCTCGTGGAAGCAGCAGTCATTTGGTAAATCTGCTGCACAAGAGCTTTTTAAGGTGCGGCAGAGCAAAGATTTTATTTTGAGGACTATGGTATTTTCAAACACTTGATTTGCATTGAACGTTAAACACAGCACAGGGAAGACCAAAGAAGAGTCCAAGCTTTGGAACTGTGGCCCTGGTGAAGAATATTGAAAGGACCATGGATCACCAAAAGAACCAACAAATCAAAAGAAATAAATCCAGATTATTCCTTGGAAGTAAGGATGGAAAACTGTCTAACATACTGTGGACATGTTATCAGGAGAGACCAGCCCCTGGAAAAGGACACCATGCTCGATACATAGAGGGGTATTGAAAAAGATGAAGGTCCTTGACAAGATGGATTGGCACAATGACGGCAACAATGGGCTCAAGCACAGGAGTAATTGTGAGGACGGTATAGGATGAGAAAGTCTTTCATTCTGCTGGACACAGTGTCACTATGGGTTGAAATCAACTCTATGGTCCCTAATAAAAGCAAGCTGATGGACAATCTCATCAAGAGCTCATTTATATAGGACATCAAAGAGACTTTTAGAAACATCCTCCCATGGAAAACTGGGACCAGTGAGGCAACTGGACAGAATAAATGATCTACCAGGGAGTCAGGGACTTTAGGATTTAACAGAAGGCCTTTCACCCCGATATGTCCCACGTGCCCACCTTGTTTGAAGTAAAATTTCCATAGAGTATAGGAAGACTGTGAGTTTTATTTGACAATGTGGTAACATTGAGATTCTTATAAATTATGGGGAAACAAATGGTACAGCTTGGCTAACTTTAAGAAACAACACAAAGATGACATTACTTTTATGCTCAAATAGCATGTTTACAGTCACATATGTCTCCTGTTTGGGGAGCCAGCTCTACTCTACAGTTACATACTTAATGATGAATGTGAGTGAGATGTCCTCAGATAATTTTCCGAAATGCGTGGCTGACCTTTAAAATAATATTCACAAAAATTCTACGAAATCTGGATTCATGTGAACCGATTAATGGTAAAAGCTAGAGAAATTGAGTCACATAAACCTAATATCGTTGTTGTTATTTGGTATCATTGAGTCTGTTCTGACTCATTATTTTAGGTGGATCATCCATCTCAATACGTGAATATGAAAAAGAAGACAGGGGGGACAAATATAGAGGTTTTTCTCACATAGAAGAGTGATCCTTCTTTTACTAGGGAGGTCATTATGGAAATGTTATTTGCACTGGGAAAAAAAGCAGGCACCCAAATTTAGACCAGTGTGTGCTATGGCTTTTTTGACAATTCAAGTGCCACTTTCGTTAAGTATTCTTACCCCCATTCTGAGAGTATATTAAAGTCTCCAGTATTATTCTCTTTTAGCGCCCTGTTCCTGTTAGGAGCACTTATCACCGTAGTATCTAAATAACAGGCAAAGTATAATATTTTGATGGTTCCTATCACCCATAACCTTCACCGTTAGGAAGACCGACTTACGTCAAACCTGCTCACATTTCATCTGCATTTCTTGGCACAGTATCTGGCATGTAACAGTTGAATACATGAAAAAAAAAATAGAATGATTCCGTATTTCTCAAATTTTCCATCCAGTGCATATATTCATACAGCTACCCGGGTTACTCACCAAACACAGACAAAATATGAATCACATCATGTGTAATTACTGGCTGAAAACAGCGCGCGCGC
>NW_022103898.1:43148482-43149963 GCF_000313985.2 Echinops telfairi | reverse complement strand
CATGTTTTTCCAGGGACAGGGCTTACCTGAAAACATGTACGGAGAGGAGTTGGACCACCATGCTTCTAAAGAACCTTCTGGCTAATATTCTTTGTCAGCACTATAATCCACATACATGAATTCTTCTATGGTCTTCCTTATTTGATATCCAACTTTAACATGCATAAGAAGCAATTGAAAATACCAGAGCTTGAGTCGGGCACAGCTCAGTCCTGAAGGTAACCTCCTTGTGTTCAATACGCTAAAGAGATATTCTGCAACATAGGTACACCATGTGATGCATCATTTGATCTCTTGACTGCTGCTTCCATAAGCATGGATCACGGGCAAGACGAAATCCTTGACCACTTCAGCCTTTTCTCCATTTGTCATGATGTTACCTATTGGTCCAGTTGTAAGGATATTCTTTGCAACCCTTGATCTTATTCTACAAGTGCTTCAAGTACTTCTCACTTTCAGCAAGCACATTTTTTTCAATATCCAAGAAAGCACCCATTCAAAAAAAATGATGACCCAACTGAATGTGAAAATTATCAAGCAATATCATTAATATCACATGCAAATAAAATTTTGCTGAAGATCAATCAACAACAGTTGCAGTAGTAGATTTACAAGGAGCTACCAAAAATTCAAAACAGGATGTAGAACAAAGGGTATCATTTTTTATATCAGATGGATCTTGGGTCAAAGCAGGGAATACCAGAAAAAATTTACCTTTTGTTTTATTGACTATGCAAAAGAATCCAACTGTGTGAATCATAATGAACTATGATAGCATTGAGAAAGATGGGAATTCCAGAACACTTCATTGTGCTCAGGTGGAACCTGTATATTGATCATTTGATATCAAGAAACGATCATTTGATCAGAACAAGGGTTCTGTATAGTTTAAGTTCAGGAAAGTTACATCAGGGTTGTATCCTTTCATCATAATTATCCAGTTTCTGTTGTGAGCAAATAATATGAGGAGCTAGATTATGTGAAGAAGAATGCAACATCAGGTTAGGAGGAAGATTTATTAACTTTTGATATGCAGGATTTATATAATATCTAAATTCCTCAATAACAAGTATTCATTATAATTTTTTAAATATTGAAATGTAATGACATAAAGTGTGTGTTCAATTTCACACAACAAATCCTTGAGTTAATTGAATACTTGATTTACTCACTCTTTCACTTTTAATTATGCCCTATCAAATATTCAGTTAACTAATGTTAATTGTCAAAATTACTGTAAACAATGTTATGATTTTTTATGAATGAGGGGGAGTGCAGAGTGGGGACCCAGAGCCCATCCGAGGGAAATTGGACAACCCTTGCAGAAGGGCTGCAGGGAGGAGAGGAGCCAATCAGAGTGCAGTATAGCAATGATGAAATATGCAATTTTCCTCTAGTTCTTAAATGCTTCCTCCACCACACTACCATGAACCCAATTCTACCTCACATATCTGGCTGAACCAGAGGATGTACACTGGCAC
>NW_022103898.1:43145475-43147420 GCF_000313985.2 Echinops telfairi | reverse complement strand
AATATTTTACCAGAAGATTAGTTATTGACATAAAGAATTTCAGGACATATTGCACACTAAAATGTCATTACAAAATTGTCTTCTGACCAATCATGTAAATATTATATGGATATATAAAAATATATAGTCATGTACATTACAAAACAGAGGTCATTTTTCTGTAGTAAGATTAAATACAGAAAAGCCATAGCTACCTATAATAGATAAATCAATAAAGAAATGTAAGGACCATTACAGATCTAAGGAGGAAAATAATAAAAGAAATATAAGCACTGGAAATGGGAGAGATTGGCTAATAAAGCTCGGGAGGAGTTAGGGCATGTTTTTGTTGCTTTTATTATAAAAAATCTTATGGTACGTATTTTATTTTTAAGTGATTTGGATATAGATGTTGTGGAAATCAAACAAAACTGGGATAAATTGTATTTTATCTTAAAAGAAAGCCATTTCTCTAAAAAGGAGTATATACTTGGAACTTGTTACAAAAATCTCAATAAAGTACACAACTAACTAAGAGATTGCTTTCCCCACCCTTACCCATGGATTAATGATTTCGAATTATTTTTTATAATCTGTGGAAATATAGCTTGCTTTGTTTTGCAAAAGAAGATGAAACTGACACTAATATTTGTGAAACATGTCTGTGGTCACCGCATTTCAAAGGCTCTCGTTAAGGTGGGGTTTCTATTTCAATTGCTCATTATCACGGTTTCAGAGAGGTTTCTAGGAAGGTATCTCATCTTTAGTTGAAATTTCTTTATTCCATTTGTGTCATCAATTTCTGTGCTGATGTTTTGTGAGACGAAATGATGTAAGCAAAACAATGTAAGCCTACCTTGCTTTAATCTCTTCTGCTTACTCTATTTTTTTTATCATTGAAGACAGGAAAATAGACTTCAAAGATGAACTTATTGTGAATAATAATATTTATGTGACTATTTTTAGTAAATCCCTATCAGCACAAAGACACAGATGTACATACAAGTAACTGAACTTGACAGCTAACTAAAAATGTCAGTGGTTTGGACTCACCGAGAGCTGCCCAGGAGAAAGTAGTTGCACTTGATTTCTGTAAAAATTTCCAGCCTTGAAAATCCTCGGAGTTCTACTCTGTCCTACATAGGAATAATAACCAAGTTGATGGTGGTTATCAGATATGGAAACTACAAAATAGCTTTGATTAAATACTAAAAATCATGAAATTATAGAAATTATCAATAGCTAAAATGCATGTTTTGAATTATTCACTAATGAAAATGTTTGGTGACTGAAGCTGTTAGATATCTAGCACAGAGTACCATAACAAAACGTACATTTAAAATCAGTCCTCCACATATGGAGTAAGGTAATATAAGATTTTCATGTTCAGTCTTATTACTCCAAGTCTAACTTTAATATCAAAATTAATGGAATCAAAAGAATGACACATTATTGGAAAGATTATTCCACATATGAAATAATACAATATAGTCAAACATCAAAATACTGTATTTGTAATCTATTAAATGAACAATAAAAGAAAGACCCGATAAGATCATGTCAATTAGTACACAAACATACTTCAAACTTTTCAGTCATTTTGAATGTAAAATCTCAATAGTCAAAAGAAATTTACATTTGAGAGATTATTTTAAATTTGCTGTCAGGAACTATAAGAGCAGCAAGTTTTGATTACTGTAATTCAGTGGTGGTCAGGAGTAAATTAACACTGAAAGCTAAGCACTTAAAACCTGATTCTACACTTGGTTTAAATAAACCTTACAAATAAAATATATAAAATTATCAGAATTATGAAGAAAATTTGAGAAAGTAATTGAGCAAAAAGTCAAATATACAATGTCCAAAATTTTCTTATCACAAACCACAAAGAAATAAAAATCTTTTTTAAAAATTCTATTCTAATGGTTACATGAAGGTCAGCAGGTTAAAAACCATCAGCCCCTTC
>NW_022103898.1:43142618-43144684 GCF_000313985.2 Echinops telfairi | reverse complement strand
GTCCATTCTTCCTCTGATCCTCCGCTTCACTACCAATGACATCATTCTCTCTGTCGATATGTCAAAGTATGTGAGACCAAAATCTTCTTCCCTTTGTTTCTGAGGAGCCTCCTGACTGCATTTCTTCTGAGACAGACTTGTTTGTGCTTCTGGCTGACCATGGTATTTTCTATATCCTTAGCAACACCACAGTTCAAATGCATCCCCTCTTCTCTGTTCTTCAGATACATTGTCCCCTTTCATATGCATATGAGGCCATTGAAAATACTCTGGCTTGGGTCTGGTGCACCTTAGTCTTCAAAGTGACATTTTTGTCCTCCAACAAAATAGATTTGCCCAATGCAATACATCTTTTGTTTTCCTGAATGCTCCTTCCCTAGTGTTCACTGTGAATCCAAGTAAGATGACATCGACATCTTCAAGTGTTTCCTTATGTCCCATAATGTTATTTCTTGGCACCCATAATAACTATATAAAACTCCAGAAAACAATCTCACTGCCATCAAGTAGTCGACTCATAGCAACCCTATAAGACAGTGTAAAACCGCCCCTATGTGTCTGAGATGGTAACGCATTACCAGAGTAGATAGCCCGGTTTTGCTCCTGCGGAGCAGCTAGTGGTTTTTAATTGCAGACCTTGTGGTTAGTAGCCCAACGTATAACTACTAGGCCACTAGAGCTGTTCCAAAAATCAGTAAAATGACATAGCCCACTGTGGGAAAATGGAGTTAAAATGTAATGAAATTTACCCACAAACCTTTTGAAGCTCATATATATAGGGTTAGATTGAATAATAATAGGGCAGGATTTATGCAGTTTCTGTTTGTATGTTGAATATCACCATATTTTCAGGATTAGATAAACTAGACTATTTTCATATGGGAGAACAAATGACTCAAAATGCCCATTAAAAGGAATAATGGCAATAAAGGGAAATGCACTTGTCTACCAGATGGTAAGGTTTACAAGACATATTATAATCACATAGAAGTGTTATCATGGACATAAACAAATTCATTAGTTTATAGGATGAAGATTCATCCTGAGATTTCATTACATAATATTTCAAAATGTTCTATAAATGTACAAAGTTAATTTAATGGAAAATGAGTCATCTTCAATTAGTGCTAGAACAATTGAATTATATGCAAAAATAGGGAAAAAAATATACAGACCTAATTCCATTTACAAACTGAATTGAAAAAATGACCATAGGTCTAAATGTAATCTGCATAACTGTGAAACATCTAAAAGAAAACATTCAAAAATGAAAGTGCCTTGTTAAGGGCGATGAGTATTTAGATGTGACACTAAATGCATGACCTATAAAACAAAAGTAAACGAAAAAGGTAGACTTGTCTAAAATGGACAACTTCTGCTCTACCCAAGACAATTTTACAAGAATAAAGAAGCCTCGAAATGGAAGAAAGCATTTGAAGAAAATATCAGTTAAAGGACTTTTATGCAAAATATACAGAGACCATAAATGTCAATAAAGAAAAGTAATAAACAACAATAAAAGCAAACTATTAAACAGAAATCTCACCAAAAGACAGATGGTCAATAAACACATGAAGAGGCTTATTTGTCATCGGGAAAACGTAGTTTAAACTAGAATTGGAACATACTACAAGTTTTCTTGAAAATTTAAAAACCCTCCAAAGAAAAACACAAAGAAACAAAAATCAATCCCACCTTTTGCCATGAATGGTGAATGGGAGCAACAGACCCTCAAAATCTGCTCTAGGAATTGCCAGTGTTGCCAGCCAATTTGTAGGAGTGTGGCAGTGTTGGTGCAAATCTACCATAGTCTTCCTATACAGTCCAGTACTCAAGCTATGAAATACCACCCGACTAATTAGAAAAGTGTTTGTTCACACAACGAAAAGCTGACTGCTAAGTTTGTGGCAGCATGATTCATAATCAATAGAAAATGGAAGCAACCAAGGTGTTTTCTTATTTTTTTTTAAATCAATTTATTGGGGGCTTATACAATTCATCACAATACATAGATCAATTGTGTAAAGCACATCTATACATTTGTTGCCCTCATCATTCCCAAAATT
>NW_022103898.1:43140481-43141592 GCF_000313985.2 Echinops telfairi | reverse complement strand
TTAGCTGAGCAAGGTGCTCTTGTATTAGGGGAGTGTGCATGAGGAGCCCAATGCCCACCTGCCACCCTACTACCAAACCTATAATTATTTGCACCAAGGTGTTTTCAATGGTTGAATCAATTGATAAATTTTAGTGTCGCCATATAATGGTAATAGTATTCAATGATACAAAGCAATACAGTCAAACCATATAGGATATGGTTATTTTTAAATGTGTATCTATTTATCAGTTGAAAAAGTCAGTCTAAAATGTCTAGAAGCTTTATGACTCCATTTACATGAAATTATGAAAAGGGCAAATCTGTCCTATCAATGGATGGGGGTAAGGTTAAAAAAGAGAATTGTTTCAGACAATGAAGTGACTCTATATGATATCATAATTGTGGATATACAATACCATATAGTTTCCAAAATATGTACCCTTCATACATGCATCTTTTAAAATATTATTTAGGAAGTTTGGAATATCAGGATAAAATACATAATGTGACAAATCTAACTGTGTATTGAAAATCTAACATTATTTTGATCAAAGAACCTATCAAGTGGGTAGATGAAGGGGATAATACACTTAATAGTGGAAAGGAATAGAGTCTGCAAGACGAAAGAGAAAAGAAACTATTCTCTACTTTAGAAATCTGTTTTCCATAAAGTGTCAATTAGCACCTTTACACACACACACACACACACACACATACACATGGAGTACCTCCCCAAAAGTGGAAATTTTGTTCCCAATGCTATGTATTTAATTTTTTTTTTACAAAACAATCTTATAACCTTCAAAATATTCTCCATTACACACTTAGTACACTTGTCAAATCTGTGATTCCATTCTTGGAAACATTTTTCAAACTCATCCGTATTGATGGCTGACAGCACCTCCCTCAGTTTTTTCTTCACCTCTTCTAAATAGTCAAATTTCTGTCCTTTCATGTCTTCTACATTCACAGAAACAAAAATAAGTCACATGGAGCGAGGTCAGGAGAGTAAAGTGCATGGGACAAGAAATCCCTGCTGTTCTTTGCCCAAAACTGGCGCACTGAGATGGCTAGATGAGCAGGTGCATTGCCGTGGTGACAAAACCAGTCCCCTGTCTGCCACAAAAAAA
>NW_022103898.1:43131946-43136004 GCF_000313985.2 Echinops telfairi | reverse complement strand
GGTTTTAGGATATTCCCATGAGCCATTCATTCAGAGGTGCTTGTAAAGGAAATCATCATAAACACGCAGGGTAGATTGAAGAGTACCATGCTTAGTTGGTATTTACATGAAGTTTTTTACACACAGACACAGAATATTGGTCATTGAAAATAAATAGTGTGGGGATATGACAGGATGAAGATTGTGACTTTCTACAAATTTCCTCAAATGTTCATATTTATTTATTTATTTATTTATTATTATTTACAGTATACCTTAACACTTGCAAGCATGTTGCATCTCTAATGACTACAGGCATATTCTCTGAGAATGGACAGAATAGAGATCATATCTGAGAAAAAAGCAAGTTACCAAATGGGGCGCCAGCCTACATTTCATCCGGATGCCTCAGTGATTTTTAACTGACTTCCTAATGCGTCAGATAAGTGGAGAAACTTGTTTCTAGCTACTTGGTGAAATACTGTATATACTCATGTATAAGCCAAGTTTTTCAGCACATTTTTTAATGCAGTTTTTGTAGTAAAAACAGGTGCCTTCTCTGATATTTGGGTCAGCTTATACTCGAGTTTATATGGTATGTAAACCAATTAAAACTAATCTATGATTTTTAAATAAAATTTTACGTTTTAGAATGGATGTGGGTTTATATTATACTTGTTACCATGCTGTTGTTACTGTTAGGTCCTGTTCAGTTACTTCTGACCCACAGCTGTACCACACAACAGACTACTGCCTTGTTTTGTGCCATCCTTATCATTGTTCCTATGTTTGAGTTCATTGTTGCATGAGTTCATTATTGCTGACTCAGTCTGGCTTGTTGAAGGGCTTCCTCTTTTCTAAGGACCTTTGAAGGTACCAAGCACCAATCCCTTCTGATAACATGTCAAAAGTGCATGAAACAAAGTCTCCACATCCTCACTTCTAAAGAATATGCCAGTGGTACTTTTACCAACACAAGTTTATTTCATTCTTTCATGTCTGAGAATTGCATATTACTGAAGTCTTTCTTAAATCTTATGCTGTTTTGCAATGAAAATCCTGTATTGTGGGGGGAGGTCAGATGCTTACAGACATCCTCCCTGGAGGCAGTTAGTCCCCAGACTACATGGCAGGCCCCGCTCCCTGCTGTTAATGACAATGGACAGACCTGCAGTCAATGATTTGGTTCCTGTAGGTGGTGTTACATCCAAAGTTTGGCTGCCTTCCTGTATCTAGGATCTGCCCTTGTCACATGTATACCCCCAATCCCTCATCTTCCTATTGGGTGTATGTCCCTAGATTGTCCCCCTCTCATTGCTTTCTAACCTCTCATTGCTGTCTAACCCTTCCTGTGATGTGTCTTTACCTGACATTAGTGGGCTTGCACATCCCCAAAGGTATATAGGCCTGGGCTAGCAATAGAGCGGTCTCTCGGCTCCTCCCTTGGCCTCTGGTCAGCTCCCCTTCTCCTCTCAGTCCTTGTTCCCTTGTTCCCTTTCCCCTTGTCCTCCTTCCCTTCCCCCTCTCTCCAAGTGGACCACCAAGCGGGGCTGAGGTGATCATTGCTACCATGTGTCTGACTCCATTATGTCTCTCTCTCTTCTATCGCTCATGCTCTCTATGACTTTACTATAATCTTTACTTATTATCACTGTACAATTGCACCTACTGGACCCATAATGATGTGCTAGGGGATGGATTCCCCTGGCAATGTATATGGATGAGTGTTCTCAGGGTAGAAGTGAGATGATTATTTAATAGCATTAACTTGAGAAATTATAATATACTATTATTTATTAGTAAAGTTTACCTCTTATTGGGCAGTACTATAAACTAACATCTAAACTACTCTAAGATAAATAAAATGCAGACTATACCCCAGAGCCATAGATGTGCCCATACTTGTTCCCTGGTCCTTTTCTCTTTTGAATCCTTTGTTCTCCCATGCTCTTTGGGACCTGTACTATGAAGTAATTGTTTGTGCTGTTCCCCAAACACTCTAAGCTTTTCTTCTTAAAGGTATATGCTCGAACTATTTGCCCTAGCAATGATTTCTTGCTTGGCCAATGGAATGCAATTAGAAGGGATAACTTGGACCTTTCCAGAAGAGACATTACACATTGGAAGTATGCTTTGTTCATTTTCACAACACATTCAGCTCAGTTATCATGCAAACATTGAAAAACAAGCCTATATACTTGAAAGAGAATGAGACAGAACATACTTGAGTGAGAATGAAGTAGGCAGCTGGTTCCAAGACACAGAGTGAACCAGGAATAAATCTGTCTTTGATTATGATGATTAATTTTATGATTGCAGTTATAACCTCTCCAACCTGGTACTTCTTATTACTGTCTCCTGAGCTTCCTCTTCTGACGGAGGCCACGCTATATGGAGCACTTCGACTTGACCTTGGTAGTAACCAATTAGAAGGGAAGTGCACCTCCTTATTCAGTTTTATCTGTTATAAATCTAGGGATCTTCAATATAGTAATATCCTGAGCAAAGTAAATTCTCCCCCCATATTCCCAAAACTCTGGTTAATTTGACTTTTTATAGTGCCTAATTTCTTCCTTCTAAAGGCTTTTTCACCAGTTTGACTTATTAACCCCCGAGGTTGAAGTAAATTCTGACAAATTATCAGCAATTGTAGAGAGAAATCATAATACATGGATAGAAATATTTTCAGAATTTATAGGTTTGAAAATAATATTTCAACTGTGATTACTAATAGCTCCAAATCTGTATTAAACCTTCTAATACCAAGAATCTATATTTTATACCACCTGTCAATGTCAGCACCTCTGTGTCACATGGTGCCCAACTGCTCTTGCTCTCAATCTTTCCATCTGGGAGCAGGTACAATAATAATAAATGTTTCTCATAAAAAAATATTTTGCAGACCCAGCATAAATATATGTAAATATTAGTTAGTCTCTTTAGGCAAATAACTTTGTATATAACAAATTATCAACGCATGAATTAGTAGTTATTAATTGTATATTATTATGTTTTTCATAATTTGGAAATTCAAAATCTTATTTTGAAGTCTTTATCAGTCAATATTAGGTATTACTTGAGCATCACAATTTCTGATTTGCCCTTTATAACACTGTAAAATAAATAACACTAAGAATTAACGGAATGAAAAACTCTCCTAAGGTATACATGAGTTAGTATTTGCCACTTGATAAATGTCTTTTGAATAAATAGCTGAGTTGTGAATTAATTCGTTCAGCTTGGGAAATCTTGATTAAGAATCTACTGTATGCTATTACCAGTGATGAGAGCAGAGATCATGAACTAGAACAAAAGAAGCAAAGCTAGCCAAGGACTAAGCCTGAGGGCCCAGGCACACACACAGCAACTCCTTCAATTCCATCAGCAATCTGATCTTTCTGTGGCATGTGAGTAACTCAAGAGGATTTTCCTCTGCAAGAAACTTTTAATTTGTGAGCATAAAGACATTTCTAGCCCACACTCTCCATCTGACAAAGAATAAATCTAGGTGTAGAGCAGCAATCTGACTTAGGGCTACACAATGACTTAGTAACTCTAGGAGTTCCGAATCCATTTGGATTTATGAGGATATTATGAGCTCTCTTCAGCTATATCCAGATAAAATTATGCCTTCAGGGAGAGAATATTTTGGACATGTATCTGTGTGATGAAGAAGTTAGTGTCAGTATATATTGAACCCATTGGTTGGTGCATCAAACCACAAAAATGGCTTATAGTATTATTTAGTAAATGCTATTCTAGAGACTCACAGGAGATAAAACATCTCAAAGAAAAAAAAAGTACCACATTTCCAGCATTCTCTAATAAGTCTATTACAATGAGCCTTACACAGAGATTTATGTGTATGCAAATTACAATTTTAACTGAGATTTTACTCTGGGTTCTCAGAATTCTTGTTAGTATAATTCCTCAGGATCAACAGTTTCAGGGAACATGGGAGAGGGGGAAGTAGAGGGAAAGGAAGTGATGTTAACAAACCCAGGGACAAGGGAACAACAAGTGACCCAAATTGGTGGTGAGGTGGGTGTGGGAGGCCTGGTAGGGCATGATCAAGGGGA
>NW_022103898.1:43126090-43130164 GCF_000313985.2 Echinops telfairi | reverse complement strand
CATGTGAAACATGCTATAATCGAGGTTAAGTACAAGGTTTTATAGAAGCAGAGAGAAAGAGCAATTCATTCCAAGGAGTAAAATCACAGAAAGTTTAATATAAATGCTGATAATTGAGGGGGCCTTCAAGGATAAGCTTCCCAAGGAGAGAAAATGAGGGAGAAAAAGATAATGAGTATGCGCTCAGGCAGGAAGCTGGTATGTGGCACATTTGAGGAACAGAGAGTTTGTTTTATGATCTTACAGGTGATGTTTAGGTATGAACACAATCATTTCATGACTATAAGTTTAATGCTGATACTTCACAGAATTTCCTTAGGGATATCTTTGAAATTTAAAAAAATTCAACCTGAATCTCAAATAATCTGTTATTTCTCATTGGTAAAATCAGAGTATTCTTGAGATACCACCAATCTGGGTTGCATCTTATGGTCTAGGTTTTAAGTAGCATGTTTAATTTTGGAAAATGTATAAGAAAGATGTGCATCACCAAAATAAATGCAGATATTACTCAACTCACTGTCATTGAGGCACTTATCACTCATAGACTCATAAGAAAGAATAGAACTACCTTGTGGGCTTCTGAAACTGTGACTCTTTGGGGGAGCAGAATACTTCAGCTCCTCCTGAGAAGCCATTGGGGCTCCCGAGAAGTCGTGTGAACCGCTGACCTTCTTATGGTGAGTCATCCAATTTGTAGCCCACTGCACCACCTGAGTTCCTCCAACTGTCACTAACATGATTTAAATGCCATTACATCGATAGTATAGGGATTCTACATCAGACATCTCCTCCTATTGTATGGAATCACTTCATGGAATGCATGCTTTAATATCCTGTCTACCTCCAGCAATGTAGTCTTAACTCGGAAGCATGGTATAATTTTAGTTGAAAGTTCATCAAGTCACTCTATAAAACTCCTTGTTTCCAATGACATAAATTTATTCATTTGTCTATTAGTGCACTAAAGCTAATTAGAAAAAGATAAATAAAAGCAATTGACTCAATAATAAAGATAAAGATTGATCAAGAGAAACCACACTATGACGATAAATATGAACCAACTATAGACAATTGTTTGCTTTCCTTACTGCAGAAAAACTAACAAGATGTGAGCTCCTGAAAGACTTAGAATGGTGCCTTCTAGTTGGAATAAGACATAACAGAATCCCACTTTTTGAAATTATCTCTGAGTATTAAAGTTCTAAATCTGCATAGTAGTAAAATATCTAATAAGAGTCTCTCTCTGATGATTTAAATTATAAGAACCAGTTGTATAAAGCAGAAACATTATTTTGTCTTTATTTTTATATTATTGAAAATAGATGCAGGCTCATTTTTAATGTAACCTTTCAAATAACTAAGAAATGAATTCTCTGAATAAAGATGTATAGGCTAAAACAGAGCCATAGATGTGTATGCATCTATACTGCTGTGTGTGCTGCCAAATTGATTCTGGTTCACAGTGACATGATAAGGAACAGAACCCCCCACATGGTTTCCAGGACTGCAGCAGCAGGGGAAGTAGCTCTTGTGCCGGTGTTCGGTAAGCATTGGTAACCACAGTTGGTTGTACAAATCCACAGGAGAAAGATGAGGCTGTCTAGTCCCATAAAGATTTACAGTCTTGGATAACCTATATTGACTAACACAGTGGACATGCGTGGGATTTCTTAGGGGAGCAGATCATCAGAGCAAAATGTGAGTGCAAACAATCAATCTTTTGGCTATCTGCTGTGTGCTTAACCACTGCTCAATTGTTATGATTGTTAGGTGTTAGCCAGTTCACTCTCATAGCACACCCATGTATGTAACAGAACAACCATTGCCTGCATTATCCTCAGACGTGGTGTCATGTTTGATCCCATCCCATAGCCTCTATGCCAATTGATCTCATGGAGGGTCTTCCTCTTTTTTATTGACCTTCCTGTTCCAGGGACTGCTGTCTCCTGACCCCGTGTCCAACAGACATGAGACAAAAAGTCTTGTTATTAGCTCTTTTAAGGAGCATTTGGGCTGTATTTCTTCCAAGAAAGATTTGTTTATTCCTCTGGCAGTCCATGATATATTCAATGTTCTTTGCCAAAGCCCTAATTCAGATGCATCACTTATTGGGTCTTTTATTCATTATTCAATTTCCACATGCAGAAAGGTGATTGCAAATATCCTGACTTGGCTCAGAGGCACCTTAATCTTTGCAGTGACACCTTGGCTCTTCACTGTAAAGAGTCCTTCTGCAGAAGACTTGTGCAATGCAATAAATCCTTGGATAGTTTGCCTGCTGTTTGCATGAATGTTTATTGAGGGTCCAAGTAAAGTGAAATCCCAGACAATTTTAATATTTTCTGTCTTTAGCATCATGTTGTCTACCAGAACAGTTGTGAAACTTTGGTTCTTTATATTGAATTATAATTCATGCAGAAGGCTGCAGTCTTTGATGGGCATTAATAAATGACTCCTTCATGTACCTTTACATATCCTTAAATCACAGTCAATTAAAAAAATAAAACAATGCATTGAGAAAATAAAGGAATATTGCCAACTGAAACTCTAGACCACAGTAAAGTCTTAAAGTTCTTAATATTAGTTCATTTTATTTGGAATGTAGTTTTACAACTATAGCTCCACATTCCATATCCTGTTTTCTTTAACTATTTTTTTTATCACCTGTAAGGGTGGTTAATTTAAGCATCATGCCATGTCACATTATCACCATCATGTGCATTTTTAGTAGTATTAGTCAGTATTTATAAAAATCTTACTCGATGAAAGTCCCTGGACAAGACAGATGGGCACAGTGGCTACAAGAATGGGCTCAAACATAAGAACAGTCGTGAGGATGCTGCAGGACCAGGCAGTGTTTTGTGCTGTTGTACATTAGGTGGCTGTGAATCAGAATCAACTTAATGGCATCTAACAACAGTCTATTGTTAGATGCATTTTCTCATTACAATTTGATTTCCATATGAACGAAATGTTCTAGGGACTAATATAGGAGCTTTGGTGGCATAGTGGTTAAGAGTTGGGCTTCTAACCACAGGTCAGCAGCTCAAAACCAGCAGCCACTTACAACTCCTGTAAAAAATTACAGACCAAAAAAAAAAAAAAAATTACAGACCTGGAAACCCTCCGGGGAAGTTCTGTCCTGTCCTACAGGGTGGGGGAGGTTGGAATTGACTGGATGGCAGTGAATTTGGTTGAATTGATGAACTCACATCCTATACATTTCTTAATTATTAGTTCCTATGTCTCCTGGTGAATGTTCAGTCTCATTTTATAAATCATCTGCTGTAGCAGCAAAAAAATAGATAATCACTAAAGTTGTTCAAGCTGAATATGATATCCAAAGAAAATATTAAGTCAAAACTATATTTTAATTATAACTCTATATACTTAGAATTAAGAAAACAATTAATGATGTGTAAATAACGACATATGTTTCATACTTTCTTCATTTAAACCATTGTTTAATTTCTCATATATCATATTATTACTTTGAAAATGTAGTTTATCAGAATATATATTAAATGATAGATAAAATGTTCTGATATTTACAATGACAGTGTGTTACAACTAAATATGCAACACTAACTTAATATATCAGAAACACGCCTTTTCTGATAGTTTTTTGACTTGCACTTTCAAATATTACAAGTTACCTCATGTCTTTTTATTAAACAACACAAAATTTCCAACTTAAATTAGGAAAAACTTCTAAACTAAATTTGTTTAACGTGATTTGGAAAAATATTTTTAAACAACCTGTATTATTTTGTGTTGCATAGAAAGAGAAAAAGTTAAAGGAATAAAATTTAAAGATGGGGCATATAATGTGAAAATCCTATTTAAAAATGGAAAACTGGTAAATGTGAAGAGAAATGGGCGCTTAATATATTAAAGACAATAAAAAGAAAGGAAATATTGAACTGAGTAGTAAAAGAAAAGAAACAAACATTATTTGACATGTAAATATGAGGACTGCATGAAGTAAAATTACAGTCGGTGCCGATGCTCCCAGCTCTCTCCTTTCCATTCTTTGTTCATGAAACGTCTTCCTCAAATGGGTGCATAAGC
>NW_022103898.1:43123018-43125402 GCF_000313985.2 Echinops telfairi | reverse complement strand
TGGTACAAGCCCCCAATAAAGTGATTAAAAATAAATTAATTAATTACTTAATTAAAAAAGGAAATGTCTTCTTGACTAGTTTTTCTGTTAGGTAAAATGGCATTGGAAAAGTAAACACTAGGCTTACCCCTTTAGTGTTGTGATGATCAGAAAGTATTTTAGCCGCTTTCTATTTTTCTGTTATTCCACATATATCCCTTGTATTTATATTTTTTGGTCTCTATTTCTTTATTTATATGAATCCACTAAGCTGGAAAAATATGCTTATATGGTATGGTCTCATAATGCCAAAATTTTAGTGTCTATCCTTTTAGTTGAATAGTCTACTACTAAATATTCTTTAAAACCTAGTATAAAACAAGAGCATAATAACATGCATATTAAAATAGCAATGTTCATATAAATTTATATCATACAGCTATATATATATAACTATACAAAACTATATATATAATAGTAACATTTTCTACCAATAGTATGTAGTAATAATTACATCATCTGTATCATCTCTCTCCCTTATACTATGTACTCTTTCATTTTATTTTTGTTTAGTAAGAAGCTTAAAACTAATTGAAAGCATAACAGTCACCCAACATTGACTGGATATCCAGAGTTTCAGGACTTCCTACTGAAGGAGTTATGAATGGCCAGAGACTGTCATTTGCCATTGACTGGCTAGTCTAGGAATATAGTGACTAGAGACAAATTTTCTGCTATGGTCCCCATCTTCAACACTCCTAAACCTACTCAGTTTGATGTTAACTCTGTATCAGTAGTGACCACTTTTGCTCTTCAATTAGTCCTAAAAACAACAAAAACAAGAAAGTGATTGTCATTGAGTTCATTCTAACGCCTGGTTAGGCCAGGAAACTATGTTATTCATATAGTGACTTGAAGGCTTGAATGAGACTCTTGTGGGCTAGACTATGACGTGTGTCTGTTCTAGAGAAGAAGTGATGCAGCCTGCACACGTTTGTACCGAGAGTAGCTAGCTGTGGTTCTAAGTCATCATGAGCCCACGTCCAAAAGAACAAAACAACCCCAGTATTGTGTCTTCTGCTCAGTTGCTGTTATGTTTGAGCTCATTGCTGTAGGCATTGTGTCACTTCATCCCTGTAAGATCTTCCTCTTTTTTGTTATCTACTTTCACAGGCATGCTGTCTTTTTCTAGCACGATTACTTATTGATAGTAGGTCTGTGTTAGATTGGGTTGTCTAGGGAAACAAAACCAGTGAGCCTCATATACTCCTGGGAAAAAAGGTTTATAGCAAGAAGCAATCTTAAATCAAGAAGGCATCCTAGCGCCATCCCACTCAAGTCCATAAATTCGAGGGAAGTTCCCAGTTTCTCCCTTGTAAGAAGGCCACATCCCAAGGAGGCATTCTCGGGCTGTGACCTAACTGACAGGTTAGATACAACCCGTACACTTACATACAAATTCCAGTTGACATAAAATCTAGCTGATGCAATGTCCAAAATACGTGGGATAGTAAGTCTCACTGTCCTCACTTCCAAGGAAAATGGTAGTCATATTTGTACAGGTGTATTTGTTCATAATGCTGGCAGGACATATGTGTCATATCAACTCACAGAGTTGTAGAGTCAGGTAACTTTCAGTCCTTGGGACAAAGGTCAGGATGCTATCTGTAGAGGCCATTCATTCCAAGTTTGTCAGCGAATATGTCAGGCTGTTGTCTCCAGTCCAAATTACTGGCGTTTAGATGATGGGCAAGTTTGACGATCCAGACTCAGCAAAAAATATGCAAGCTTTTCCACAGCATCCACATATATCAGAAGTAGGACACACCTCTGAGGAAATTTCATCAAGTAGAAGTAGCAAGTTTTAACTGTTAAATGACTGAAAATCTTGGCCCTGCCAATTTGTACAAAACCTTCCCTATCACCATAAGGCAGTGAACAATGACTTAATAATGTGGCATAAATCTTAAAGCATGTGAAAAGTGTAGAAATCATGAAGTAGACATGGAAATACTAAAGAGGATTATAAAATGTCCATTTCTAGATGTTTACATCGCCGAAAGGATTGCTTATGCTCTTATCTTTGGAACTTTGCAGACATTTCTGGAATGTAAAGGTTTTTTAAGCGTTTTTAGGTGATTATTAGTTTTCAATGCATTGAGCCATTCCCTTTCATTTTTCTTTGATAACTGCTGTCTTTTTTAAGAAATGTGGACACTTTACATGAATAAATTAGTTGTAGATGTAATAATTAGGGCATTTCAGAAAATCTATAGTGGTGTGTGTGTCTTTGGTGTTATTGACGTTTTTCTTTCACTAGCAGGGGAAAACAAAACAAAGTAAAATAAAATGGTTCAATATTTGAAAAGAAAATTGGGGTTCTATGTTCAGCAAAGGACAATATG
>NW_022103898.1:43120747-43122918 GCF_000313985.2 Echinops telfairi | reverse complement strand
TTCACTAGCAGGGGAAAACAAAACAAAGTAAAATAAAATGGTTCAATATTTGAAAAGAAAATTGGGGTTCTATGTTCAGCAAAGGACAATATGTTATTTCTCTATAGGAAAAGCTCTTGAATATGCTGGCATTGGTAAGCAGAAATCATCTGTAATCACAATCTTCCCATGGTTTGATGCTGCCAGAAAGCACTAGAGAAAAATATGAGACCTTTCAGGAAATGTTCTCCTTTTGCTTGCTTCTTCCAACCTGAAGAATTTTTTGTATGTTTGTTGGTTGCCAGTAGGGTTGTTTAATTTTGCTTTGTTTCATTTTGACTCAGAGAGGAAATAACTGGTTACACCATCTAAAGAATATAAAAAGATTTTCCATGGAGTCCAGGGGGGGTAGCTCTCTAAGAACAAGATGAATTTTAATACAAAAACAATAACTAGATGAGAGATATAAAAAAAAGTTTTTTAAATCTATTAAGTAATAAAATATAACATAAACTTGAGTAATCATTATAATACAGCATAATTTTAATTATATTTTGCTGTAATATTACTAAGTTACTTAACTGACTTGGTAAAGAAACACTGCCATTTTATGAAGGGCATGAAAATAAAAGTATTAGAACATTTCTTTGAGGGTTAGAAACAATTCTAAGTCAAATAGGAAGGAGAAAAGACAAGCATGAGTAACACTATCCTGGCGTAGACGATGGTTTAAACTGGGGAAGTGACTTATGGGTATAAGAGATGCCATCTTGTTTGTGTATTTGTATGAGAATTGTGTGTGTGTCCTGACACTGCAACTCTATGCTCTTCGGGTTTGAAGTTCTTAGTTCCAAACCTTAGGGAATGTGCCTGAGCGCGCGTGTGTGTGTGCGCGCCAATGAATGTTAGAGGCCTCGTGAAAGGCAGTGAAGAATAATTGGAAAATCTATGTTATAAAGGATCCCTGGTCTCACAGCTGTTATGTGGTTTGCAATCACAAGCCATTCTTTTATAAGAAGATGAGAAAGTCTGCTTTCAAAGAAGATTATACATTGGAAATCCTATGGGGCAGTTCTACTGTGCCCTACCAGATCACTATGAGTCAGAAATAGCTCTTTATTATAACTCAAAACATTGGTAGTGATCCTTGGTGCTAATATTTTTCATTTTCCAAAAGGTGTTTTTAACCTTTATTCTTGTGTGAGGCTGGGTTTTCTAGAGAAACAAGACCAGTAACTATATCATCAATATCTATATATACCTGTGCATATATCTCTATCTATTTCTCTTTATCCCGCTCTCTCTATATATATACATATATATAGAGAGATATCTAGATAATATAGATAACAGATATACCTAGATAATATATATATATTGATATCTAGATAATATCAATATCAATATGAATATATTGATATTGATATTATCTAGATGAGAGAAAAAGGATATATTGAGAGAATGAGAGAAAAAGAATATGAATATATTGATATTGCTATTATCTAGATGAGAGAAAAAGAAATTCACTGGATATGCCTGCTTCTACAGTTGTGTGTGCTATTTCTTGGAATCTGTTTTGTGTCTCCAGGTGGGAGTTTTCCTTTCTTTGAACTAAGACCTCCAAGCCTGAAGAGCACAGATTTGCAGAGACAGACCATGCAAATGTTTCTAGCAAGTTACTCGGAGTAATAGCGAATGTCATCACTCCTTTTTCCACAGCACATTGGCACAATTGCTCATTTGGCTATTTCTCCTTTCAAGCAAAATGAACAATCAGGTGTACATCTCAGAATTGTGTCCAGTAGGATGATTTCCCTTCATCAATATCTTTCAGCGATGTCTCAGAAATGGGTTAAAGTGCTTCTGCTGTGAGTTTTTGAATGACACTTGCATATCCTGCTGCACCCTGTAAGTCATGCAACAAGCTTGTATCTTCGAGTGTTTGTCAAGCAGGCTCTCTTATAGACCATTTCAATGTAATGATGGAGTGGCTGTGTGTGCATGGGTGTGTGTACTCAATAGGTTACATAAGACCCAGTTAATGATGGACAGCTCAGACCCCATACTGATGTGGTGTCCCATGGTGAGGTATTAGGCTTCTATTAAGGCTCAGTAACAAAGCAAAAGCTGTTTCTCAAAAGGAACTTTTGAGTAGTGATCTGAAGAAGATGGCGGGTCTTTGCTCCCAAATC
>NW_022103898.1:43115927-43120096 GCF_000313985.2 Echinops telfairi | reverse complement strand
TAGATCAAGTGCTTAAGTCTGATATTAGTCCTAATGTCCCATACTAGTGCATAAATTCTTCTTCAGACTCATGAAACACATGCAACGATGCCTAATGCAGGAAGATCACAGGCCAGTGGGTGGAAAGTCCTGTGGATCCAGTAGCAGTGGAAACATCTCAGCCCTGGTATGGGTCTCCATGTGGTTTCTCCACCTCCCAGGCTCTGGCTCCATCAGCATAGCTCCAGGTGGCTTGTCAATATGTAGCAGGGAGAGTATGTGTCCACCTCCAGGGAGGAAGACAGGAGTTCCCAGAATCCCCAGGAAAAGGCCATGCCCACACAGAGGCCTGATTGACAGGCTAGACTCCACCCCTTCACTCAAGTTGGCAGTAGATTATGTAACTACCACAGCCAGTTCATTGAAGTTTATTACATCAGGTTAATCACCTCATAGGAGATTACTAAACGTTACCACCAAACTTCTAAGAATCCTGATTCAGCCAAGTTGAACTATCACAATTCCTACAGAAAATTTCTAATTTGAAAGATTTTCTTTTAATGATACATCTCAAAGAATCATAAAATTATACTCTAAACTTAATATCCTTTAGAATAAACTTTATAAACTAGTTTCAATATAAGAATTTGAATAGTCTACATAGCTTTGCTCAGCAGGACTCCCCAAGGTGGCTTTCTAAGGTCAGAAATGTCTGTAGAGTAATTAATTGTATTATATTATCATGATTAGCTGCACCACTTATCATTATTGTTGAAGTTCACCTCAATATTTACATTCACTCACACAGTGGTTAAGTAAATCAATTTAACATCCACATTATCTCAATTAATGGTCTCTATTTTAGCTCTCGGGGTTCCAATATTCATTGCAATGGATATACAGAACTCCGGGAGACAAAACTGATGTTAAAGGGTTTATTAAGGAAGTTAACAAGTTTTAAGGTCAGTGAGAAATGCTCAGGATGTTTTTCCATCAGGATATGTTACAAAGTTCTTTCAGGTCTGCTAATAAATGCCCCAAAGGGCTTGCCACTCAACCCAAAGGCATTCAGCTCATGCTCCCTTGTTCAGTAAAACCAGTTCCCTGAATTAAGTGCCCAGAGGCACCTCACTTCTCTAAGTCTCAGCCAGAAGGCACTCAGCTACACTTCTGTGAGTCAGCAAGCCGAGCAGCCTCATTTCAGTGCCCAAAGGCAGCCCACTCCACAGGCTAACCTCCTGCAGAAAATCGTTCATCTTTACTTGCTCCATGGGCTGGGCCTTCCACCACTCTGTTCCATGCTCTGATTCCTGGTTCTGTTGCTGCTCATCTCAGGTTAGAGTTGTCTTGTAGCTCCAGGAGGTTCATTAAGCAGGGAGCTCATCTAAAAAACACAGTCCGTTTCTGGCTCTTGCTGGTAATGAGACCTCTCCTTCTGCTTCTCCAAAGGCTCATTTCATAGACAGCAGGATTGCTTTCCAAGGAGTTCTGCTCACAGTTATTCACAGGTAAATCCTATCAATAGCTTTCCCACACCATCTTACCAGAGTCATGCAGGGCTAGAGTAACAACATTAAATAATTTAGTATCTCTATAACTCCAATAAAATCATAAGCAGAATTGTGACAATTTTCAAGGTCAGTGAGGTAAAAGACCATAAATTATTAAAAGAGTTAGGTAATTGAGAAAATAAAGGACTTGATCATCTTAACAATGTGCATAATTAATTTGTGATTCAATTTCAGCTTATTATTTTCAATCTGGGACTTGGTTTAAGTGAATATAGGATATAAATATATTGTTTTCAGTTACCCTTGATCTAGCCTCCCAACTCATGATGACTCCAGGCAAGATACAGCCTAGTGCACCCCAATCCTGTGCCATCACCCAGAGTACTTGGAGACCACAACGTTCAGATCCACAGGGTCTTCACGGTCTGATTCTAGGACTAGATGTCTGGCCTCTCTTCCTAGTTTGTACTAGTCAGGAAGCTCTGCTGAAATCTGTTGTTCTGCATCATAACTAATGCAATTTTCCACTAAAAACAGGACCCCGGTGTTGAGAATTCTATCATGGCCCCTTCTTCATAATGAAATAGTTTCCATTTAAAAAGAAATAGGTCAGCCCCAAATAAAACGATTAAAAAAACAATCAAATCAATAAAAAGAAATAGGTGATACATTCATATTAATATCTAAATTAACCACAATCTATATTTTATTAATTTTATCCATATTTTCAAAAGAGTACATTTTCTGAAAACATGTGATGTTAGAGACTGTTTTCTCCCTCTCTGGATAACACAGTGTGTGAAAAACCCAATTGGTGCCATAAAAAACAAGGTTTTTCTACACTGCCTGTTTAGATCGATTACACACTTTAATGAGCAAATAAGTATCTCTATGAACGACCTTTCGGGCCAGCTCCATCTGCTTTCATCTTCTGAACTGCCTGGTGAAGCAAACAGAGATAGGCAGGTAATAAGATATTTGCCTGAACCACTACTTTTAGGGTGCCACCAAAATAAAAGGTATCATGGTGATATTTAACATTGGAATTTAAACTTAGAATGGCTTATTCTGGGGAATTGGAGTTTCAGCATTTTGTACCAAAATAACAGAACTAACTAAACACATTTCATAAAAGATTTGCTTCTGACAATATAACACAAATATTAAAACACCAGAATTTTAAGAATTTTTAGCTAAAGGTATACATGGAAAGGTATTAGAGGTTCTGATGATTTTGATGAGTCAAATTATATTCAGTAGGTGGCAAGTATAATTCAATCGATATATGAAAAGTGGTATTGACGAAGATTTATATTCAAGAAATTCAAACAACTCTAAGTTAGGACCATGGTCACTGTCTTAAATAGACTATCTTAGGCTCAAAGACTGACACTCAAAAATCTCCAAAGCCACTACTAAATAATTGATGCCAACTCCTCCGACCCTGCAGGGCAGGGCAGAACTGCCCTCCGAGTTCCCAAGACCGGAACAGTTTCCAAGAGTAGAAAACTGTCTTTCTCCTGTGGAATGCCTGGTGGTTTTGAAAGGGCAACTTTTTGATTAGTAGTTCATTGTGCAACCCACTACTGGTGTATAATATGTCTGACCATTAACTGACTCCTAGAAACAGTGTCTTCAAGGAGCCCTGGTGGCGGAGTGGGCTACACGTTGGGCTTCTAACTGCTGGTCATCAGGTAAAACATCAGCCACTCCCTGTGAGACAGGTGACTTTCTACTGTGGTAAAGCGCATCCTGCTAACGGATCTCAACCGGTGGGTCGCGACCCCTTTGCGGGGTTGAACAACCCTTTCACAGCGGTCGCCCAATTCATACCAAGAGCAAAATGACAGTTATGAAGTAGCAACAAAAATAATTTTACGGTTGGGGGGGGTCACCAGAACATGACGGTCACGGCATGAGGAAGGTTGAGAACCATGGTGCTAGGGAAGCAGGGCAGCGCCCCGGTGCCCATTAGGGGCTCTGCAAGTCAGAACTGGTTCTATGACAAATAAAAATGAGTTCAGTTTGGTTAGAGGTCGAATTCTGAAGAAGACATGGACAATTAAATTGGATTAAATGGCAAATACATCATACTAAAGGCTGCAGTTTTTGATCTTCATCAATAATGGCCTCAAGGCCTCTTGAATTTCAGCTAGCAAGGTTATTTACATAGCTCCGGTTGTTGAGACTCTCACTGACTCTGATGGGGCGCATTTCTCCATAGAGTCCACACTCTCATATGATATGCCCAGCACACAGCTTGAATAAATCAAGCACACACCTTCTCGAGCTGAAGCCAGGCAGTATCCCCTTGTTCCGTGCCTAAGACTGCGTCTTGGTTCGTGTTGAGGCGCCTTGTGAGCACCTGCAGTGTCCTGGAACTCCATTCCTCTCGGTGTGCTCCATGGTTTACTATAATCCACAGGGATGATTCTTTCGGATGGTCAGTGAAAGACTAGTTAACATCATTCTGGTATTCTCTGCTTTTAGCAAAGATCCATTTATTAGCAATGATAAATTTACAGCTATGTTTTAATTTCCTGACTGCTGCTTCCATGTTGATGGATCCAACTAAAACGAGGCCCTTGACAACTTCAATAGTTTCTGTTTATACTATCATTGCTTTTTGGTCCAGTTTTGAGGGTTTGTCTGTGTCTGGTTTCTTTTTAAGATTGATCC
>NW_022103898.1:43113300-43115656 GCF_000313985.2 Echinops telfairi | reverse complement strand
TATTCACCTTCAGTATTTCACATGCATATGAGGCATTTGAATATAATATGGAGTCAGGCATATCTTAATCTTCAAAATTGCATCTTTGCATTTTAACTACTTAATGTAGTCTAGCAGATTTGTCCAATGCAATATAACTAAAACCAGAAACCTTTCTAAAAGGGCAATAACATACATGATAAGCCATTAATATTGTGGAATCAGTGTGTCAATGAACAAAAATATCTATATCAATATACTAGCAGTAGGAAGGTTGAGAACCACTGGTTTACAGCTTTTGAAATCCTATGCAACCCAATGCACTGTGGAGCCACTATGAGTTGGAATCCATTTAGCAACACTGAAATGTATTGTGCCACTCATCTGGGATACACCTGGATATAATTTTTCCTATAAAATATGAGTGTAACAAGTCATACTTGCTTCTATTCTCTAGCTTCAGGAACTGATGAGTGCAGGATTAACATGAATACCACGGGGTGCAGATACATTGTATTCTAAAATCACTACATCAGACCTGTGATTGGAAAGGAGAATGAATACAAGGTTGACAGGCTGGATGGCAGGTCAGATGGTAGGCTGGTGATGGTTTTCAAAATCAGCAGGCGATACCATGACCTGTTGACTGAAGTCCAAAGAACTGAAGCACAATGACCCAGATGCAGTATCCAAACCCTTCACAAAGTAAGCACGCTTTCCACAGTGTCTATTGATATGAGAAGTAGGTCAATCCTCAAGGCAATGTCCTTTGAATTGCATCAGGGCTGTGCCATAAGAAAGGGGGTGGTATTCCACCTTAATCTTCTAACAACTGCTTGGTTACTCATAATGGATGCCATCATGAAATCGATTACAATATGTTAGGTCACATCATGAGAAACTACTAAGCCACAAGTGCCAAACTACTGAGAATGCTGATCCAGCCACTTTGGACATGTTATCAGGAGAGATCAGTTCTTGGAAACTAATATCATACTTAGGAAAGTATAAGGGCAGTGACAAAGAGGAAGATCTTAGACAAGGCGTTCAAAACATAGACACATTTTGTCTTCCTTGCTTCTAAAGAGTATGTGTTTGTATTCATTTCAAGACAGATTTGTTTGTCCTTCTGATTGTCCATGGTATATTCAATATCCTTCGCAAATACCATATTACAATTATATCAATTTCCTTTGGGCTTCCTTATTCACCTTCAGTATTTCACATGCATATGAGGCATTTGAATATAATATGGAGTCAGGCATATCTTAATCTTCAAAATTGCATCTTTGCATTTTAACTACTTAATGTAGTCTAGCAGATTTGTCCAATGCAATATAACTAAAACCAGAAACCTTTCTAAAAGGGCAATAACATACATGATAAGCCATTAATATTGTGGAATCAGTGTGTCAATGAACAAAAATATCTATATCAATATACTAGCAATCATTTATTTGAAAATGAAATTTAATTTGTATTTTCATTATATTTTGTAATATTTTTCTAATTTTGCTCAATCCATATACACTCATCTTTTTATAAGAAGACAATTCACTCCAATTGTGATTAAGAAAGAATACTTACTCTTTTTAAATGTCTATAAATTTCCCAAATAATGCTTGTGATAAATTGGACTACATAGCCATCAAACTATCAATAGTCAATTATCAGGTTAATATTATATACATCCATTTAGGACATTTTGTGGAAATTACAATGAATTATATTCCTGAATGCTTGCTTTATTTAAAAATGTATATATTTAAACAATGTAATGAGAGTCCTTTACTAGCTATATAGCCTCCTACTTAATTTTGGTCTTTTTAAAATTTCCTGTTTAACTTCAGATTGACATTAGCAAAATACATACCCTAGACAGGGCCTTCAAAATGTACTATGTTACATGTTCAAATGACACCTATGTTTAATAATATGGATCAAAAACATGGAGAAATAAAACAGACTGTTGGGCGTCCTAACGGTGCCAGTCGGTCTTGGCTCTGATGGTTCTTACAGTGTCCTCATCAGCAGCCCTCCCCTTGGCTTCTGTCACTGAGTAAGCAGCTCACAGAGTAAAGCCAAAACTGAGGTGCAACATTAGATACCATCTGTGTTTTTCCTCTGATTTCATTCCAAACTGTTCGCAGTTGAACAACCCTTTCACAGCGGTCGCCCAATTCATAACAATAGCAAAATGACAGTTATGAAGTAGCAACAAAAATAATTTTATGGTTGGGGTCACCACAACATGATAACTGTATTAAGGGGAAGCAGCAGTAGGAAGGTTGAGAACCACTGGTTTACAGCTTTTGAAATCCTATGCAACCCAATGCACTGTGGAGCCACTATGAGTTGGAATCCATTTAGCAACACT
>NW_022103898.1:43110909-43113200 GCF_000313985.2 Echinops telfairi | reverse complement strand
TGAGTGTATGTGACGTGCACACACACATAAACACTAAGTGGGGAAAAATATTCTTGGCATTCTCTTCCTCTTTTAAAGAGGTTCTCTTTGATTGTTTAAGGAAAAGTCCACAGATTTTAAATTATGATAACATGAAATACTGGTATGTGTCTGCGCCATGTACAATTTAAGTTAATTCTGAGATGTTTGTGTTTCAAAGTAACTAGGGACTATTTTGTACTAGTTTAAAAGCAAAAAGCCAGTGTTTAGACTTGTTCCACTGACAGACATCCCCTCTGCAAGTGAATGCAAGTGAGCTATCTGCACATCAAAACTCGCCCAGGGCTTGAATGAAACTGGTTACCAAACTGAGTGAAGGAAGACAGGACCGGACATCAGAATGAGAAACCTGAGTTGATCAGTTTAAACCTTGCCAGTTGATCCCCACTGTGATGCACATTGAGACTAATCTGGTTATTAACATTTTCTGTGTATTTTTTGTTTTCATATTAGGTCTAATCTCAGATGTTTTGGTCATTGAATTTTTGTTGTATGTCTTTGTTTTTCAGTATATGAAACTCAGGATTAATGAACTGATTGAGACCGTAATTAGAATAAGGATTCCTGGGGAGCGCAGTGAGTGGTGGTGATCAGGTAAAGGGAAACTGAGGTCAGGGAGTTCAAGAATGAAGAGAATGTTTTGAAACTGATTGTGGTAGCAATCCTAATGCTGCTTGATATGACTGAAATGTGGAATGATATGATGTCTGTATTAGCTCACATTAAAATGGTTTGGGGAAAGAAAACAAACAAAAATAAAGTAAAAACAGTTTCTCAAGAAAACAAGTCACATGATTCTGTTTTATTTCGGTTAGTTTTTTTCTCTGTCTACTTTGTGCTTCCTCTTAGTGTGTTTCTTCCCAACAAATTTTGAGTAGTGTTCTTGAATAAGGTCAGTGGTTGGAAAAATCGTATGGCATCAAAGAACATGAGTTATATGCGAATTGATATTTTTACTATATTGGATAATGTTTATTTTTATGCTTGTTGTTGATAGATAAGGATTCATTCTAATAGTGACCCTACAGACAGCCGAAAGACTGCCCCGTGTCTGAGCCCTTGTTGCAGCCACTCTGGTTGCAGCCATACATCCATTCAGCTCCCGACGCGCCTCTCTTTTCAGCTGACCCTCTGCTTTGCCAGAATGCTGTCCTTCTCCAGGTTGAACCACCTGACAGTATGACTAAACTACCTGAGATTCAATTTTCTTATCCTCTCCTTTAAGGAGCATTCTAACTGTACTTCTTCCAAGATAAATTATTTGGCAGCCGATGGTATAGTAAATATTCTTCACCAACATCACAATTCAAAGAAATTGATTTTGGGGGGTCTTTCTTATTTAGTGTGTAGCTTTCATAAGCATCTAAAGTGGATGAAAATGGTATAACTAGGTCAGATGCACCTTAGTCTGCAAAGTGGTATCTTTGATTTTTGGCACTGTGTACAGTTCGAAAGTGCAAAAAGAAGACCCCAATCAGAGGCACTGTAGCAATGAGCTCAAACAGAGCAACTCTGTGTTAGTGACCCAGGGTGGGCACTGTCCTTGTCAGGATCACGACGTGTTGGACTGACTTGCAACAACAGCAGAGGTCTTTGGGAGCAGATTCGTCAAATGCAACACATCTCTTGATATCTTGGCAGCTGGGTTCATAACTGTTGATCGTGTATTGGAGTCAAATGAAATCCCGACTTGTGCCAATTGTCTCCGTTTATCGTGATATCACTTATCGGTTCATTTGTTAAGTCTTTGTTTTCTGTCTGTGAGTTGCACTTCCTGGTGAAGGCGGCAGTTTTTATCTCCATTAGGAAGGGCTCCACGTCCTTTTCATTTTCAGCAAGAAAGGTGGTGCCATCTGCACATCACAAGTTATTCATGAGTCATTCTAAGAACTAGTGTATTTTTTAGGTTTCATTTATGTGAAAGACTTCATAAGAGATGAACAAACATTACTGTTTTGTACTAATAAGCCACATAACTTTAGGATTTGAAACTTGGTCGGCGTATGTTACCTAATCAAGTATATGAAACTCTTTTGTACGATTATCATCAGTCCTTGGACTCCACACACAGTTAAGTACGTGACAACTAGCTCAAAGTTTGGTATTTGAACTTAGTAGAGAGGCTTCCAGTGACGGCTCTGTAGATCTGCTTCTGAAAAATCATAGCTTTGAAACCCTGTGAAGAAGTCCTACTCTACGCACACAGGGTCACTAGGCGTCAGTAATTATTAATTAACATGATACTATTAACT
>NW_022103898.1:43108657-43110015 GCF_000313985.2 Echinops telfairi | reverse complement strand
TGACCTACCATAATGTAATCCACTCCATGACGTGACCTACCATAATGTAATCCACTCCATGATGTGACCTACCATAATGTAATCCACTCCATGATGTGACCTTTTGTGAGCAGTCAAGAATGTGTGGGAAGTTTAGGGTGGATTTCAACTCTCTTACTCAGGTCACAGAACTAATGCAATTGAAAGTGAAGTTTCTTAAGGAGGATTGGATGGCTTCCTATACAAGGATTCTGTATAAAGGCTTATTTGCCTTTGGGGGGGGTCTCAAATCTACATCTGGCTCATCGACCTCTAGTTCTTTGAACTTGAGCAAACAGGATGCCTTATTACCTACAGATCCCAGGAGTCATCGATAGCCTTCCATGTGACCTGCCATCTCACCTACTGACCATGGATTCATCCGACAGTGTGGCTAGCAGGCTTAGGGACTCCGACAGTACTTGTTCACTTCTACAATTATTCATTTCTACAAATTCAAGTCTAGAGTTGCAATATTGAAATATTCTATGAGTAAAATTCTGAATTGTTCAGAAAGCATCAAAAGCAGATGAAAAGAATACACAGAGACACTGTACTAAAAGGAACTAGTCGACATTCCACCATTTCACAAGGTAGCACATGAGCAAGAACCAACGGTGCTGAAGGAAGAAGTCAAGCTGCTCTGAAAGCATTAGACAAAAACAAGGCTCCATGAATTGATGGAATATCTACGGAAATATTTCAGTCAGCATTTGTGAGTCTGAAACCACTTGTCTATGATAGGAATTGTGGAACTCAGCTACTTGGCCAATTGTGGGGAAGAGATTCATATTTGCACACATTCCAAAGAAAAGTGACCCAACAGGAAGCTCGAATTATAGAACAACATTATTAATATCACATGCAAGTAAATAGTTCTGAAGATCATCCAACAAAACCTCTTTACAGTGTTGAAAAATATAGAGGTTACTTGGAGGACTAAGGTGTGCCTGACTCAGCCCATCCTATTTTCAATGGATGTCAAAGTTGGATATGGAATAAACAAGATCTAAGAAGAATGGATGCATTTGAATCATGGTGCAGTTCAATAATTTTCAAAGTACCATGAGCTGCCAAAAAGGCAAATTTGTCTTCTAAGAAGTACCACCAGAATGTGCCTTAGAGGCAATGATGTAGAGACGTTATCTTACATACTTTGGACCTGTTGTCAGGAGATGCCAGTCCCTAGAGAAGAACATCATACTTGGTAAAATAGAGAGGTAGTGGAAAAGCGGAAAGCCTTCAATGAGATGGATCGATATAGCGAGTGAAACAGTGCACTCAAGCATAGGAACAATCGTGAGAACGACACAAAACTGGGCAGTATTTTGTTTATTTTG
>NW_022103898.1:43106446-43107915 GCF_000313985.2 Echinops telfairi | reverse complement strand
AGTGGGTGGAAAGTCTTGAGATCCAGTGGCAGTGGAAGTATCTCAGTGCTGGCAGGGGTCTACATGTGGATCCTTCAGCTCCAGGGCTCTAGAGTAGCTCCATGTGTCTTGTCTGAAGGAATGCCATACATAGAGTGAGCATGTATCACACCTCCAGTGAGCTATTTATCTCCTTAGAACCTTCAAATGAGGTCATCAAGCTGTGACCTGATTGACAGGCCACCTCTTCACTCTTCAGTCTCAAATCGACTACAGATTATGTAACTACCACAGGCACCAAGAGTGTTTCTAAAGAAATGAAAGGAAAAGCTATTGTATTTGTAAATACATCTGTAAAGGAGGCACAACACTTTGTGGGCCACTTTGGATTTTGGAGTTAGTTTGGATGTGCTACTTAAGCTTATTTATCAAGTGATTGATAACACTGCTAGTTTTGATGGTGCCCAGAATAACAACAAAAGGCTCGACAGCAGGTTAATTATGCTCTATAGCGAGCATCTCTGATCACTAGGCCACATGATCCAATGGTGCTTGCAGTGTCCTGGGCAGATAGTGATGGAGTTTGGAGTTTGTGACAGGGCCCTATTAGTGAATCATAGTGTAACAAATCCCTGTCATCCTTCATGGGATCTATGCTCCTTTTTCAAAGACAGCTTTTGACATGTTACTGGGTTCCCATAGAGTCCTAATACCTTACCATGAACCACCAAAACACTATGGGACTGAGCTTCCCATCATGAACTTGGTGTTGTAAGACCCATAGCATCATACAGTTGGATGTGCCAAGCAGAAGTCCATTATTAAATGAAACTGATATAAAGAAGATCAAGTTAGAATAGGAACTTAAGATATAAGTACTTTACAGTAAGAGGTAGCTCAAATGCCCATGATCTAAACTCCTGCCACTGCTCAATGGGCTCATGAATAAAATATCAATGGTGGCCCATTTGAAAGTTATTTGTGGGCTCAGCAGCATGGACTTACTTCAGTGCATCAAGGGCTGCTTGACTGCTTTCACTTCTGAGGGTCCAATCTATCAGCAGCAGAGACCAACAATGGTTCCGGAATACAGCACCATTCCTCCAGAATATCAACCAGCAACTTGGTGGCAACTTGTTTACATAGGAACACTTCCTTCTAGGAAAGGGTAGAAATGTATTCTTACTAGAATTGAAATTTATTCTGGATATGGTTTTGCCTTCCCTACATGCAAACATTTTTCCAAAACTAACAGCCACCAATACGGTACCACCAAACAGAAAACATCAGACACCGGGACTCACTTTGGAGGCAAATTAAGTGCAGTAATGGGGCCATGCTTATGGCATTCGCTGTGTTTTACCATGTCCCTCAACACCCTGAAGTATCTGTCTTGACAAATGACAGAATAACCTTCTAAAGACACAATTATGGTGCAGCTAAGTAGCAATCCCTTCCCAAGTAGAGAACCATTCTATGGGAGCTCTATC
>NW_022103898.1:43103411-43104740 GCF_000313985.2 Echinops telfairi | reverse complement strand
ACCACTCTCACTACCAACCACTGTTAGCTGCACTCCTATGTGGTGGGAACAGCAGTTAATTTCTGAATACCCAAGTAAATAATGTAATACTCTGAAAAAAGAGACCATGGAATTGCCCAAAATGGAATTCAGAAGGATGATGTTAAGATGCCTTTAAAAGATATAGGAAATGCTCATGAGAACAACAGATAAAAAAAGAAAAAGAAAAACTAGAAGCCCTATACCAAAAGGAATACCAGAAAATAAACAATAAGATGACATAATTATACAATACAGTAAAATAGAATGGAAGAACATTAAAACTGAATCAATAAGATTTAAGATAATTACGCTAACTATAACACCAGACTGAAACAATCAACAAAAAAGCAAAGAAATCCTGATAATTATGTGAGATACTATCAAGAGAAAGATCTTCCATCTCATTGGGTTCCTAGAGCAAAAAGAAACTTAAAAAGTCTACAGATAAAATGCTAGCAGACATGGGAGACAATTCCCTAACATCACAGAGAAGTAGAAAATACCTGCTATTCAAGAACCTGTGACTACACCAACCAGGACAGATCCCAGAAGAAAAGCATTGTGGCATAGCATGGACACACTCTTACCTGACTGGAAAGATCCTGAGTGGAGAGAGTGAAAAGAGAAGTCATCTACAAAGGAAAGCCAACAAAGAGGAGCTCAGACTTTCAACAGAAGCCATGCAGAAGAGAGGACAGTGGAGCGACATACAAAAATTCTGAAATAAATCCTGTCACTAAGAATCCTTTATCAAGCAAATATTTCTCCAGAATGCAATGGGAAAATTAAAGTGTTCTTGACAAGGAAAAATTAGAAATCTTAAAACAAGGTGACTATTATGAAAAAAAAATTATTCAGATCACTATGGACAGAGAATTAACAACAGAAGACAAACCTGAAAGTATCACATAGGACAATATTACTCAAAAATCAATGCAATAAAAAAGTACTCAAAACAACACAGAATTAGCGCAGCAGCAAAAACACTATTAGATTCCCTCAATGCAAGAATACTTTCTTCTAATAAATTGGCATTCTGTGATGCTCACCTTCCCGACACAATCGCTGAGGACAAAGCAGGTGAATAAGCAAATGTGGTGAAGAAAGCTGATGGTGCCTGGCTATCCAAAGATATAGCGTCTGGGGTCTTAAAGTCTTGAAGGTAAACAAGCGGCCATCTAGTTCAGAAGCAAAAAAGCCCACATGGAAGAAGCACACCAGCCTGTGCAATCAAGAGGTGTCAAAGGGATCAGGTATTAGGCATTATCAGAACAAAAAATAATATCATTGTGAATGAGTGGGGGAGTG
>NW_022103898.1:43090586-43102137 GCF_000313985.2 Echinops telfairi | reverse complement strand
TCAGTGGGTGCCCACCTTCCTGATACGATCACTGAAAACAAAGGTGTGCATAAGCAAAGGTGGTTAAGAAAGCTGATGGTGCCTGGCTATCAAAAGATATCGTATCTGGGGTCTTAAAGGCTGGAAGATAAACAAATGTCCAACTAGCTCAGAAGTAACAAAGCCCACATGGAAGAAGCATACCAGTATGACAAATCTATAATAATTTATGAATGATGTAGGGTTCAGGAAGGAGGGGGGATGGAGGGGGGAAATGAGCAAACGATATTGAGGGCTAAAGTAGAGGGCAAATGTTTTGAGATTGATGAGGGCAACAGGTGTACATATGTGCTTGACTCAATGGATGTATATATGGATGTGATAAAAATTGTACGAACCCTCAATAAAATAATTTTTAAAAAAAGAATAATGAGGATAACAAATGTACAAATTTACAAATGTGCTTTATACAATTGATGTATGTATAGACTGTGATGAGTTGTATGAGCCCCCAATAAAATGACTTTAAAAAATTAAAATAAAATAAAATCCAAAATAGTAAAACAAACAAATGCACAGCAAAATGACAGCAACACATCCATATATATCAAAAACAACATTGATGGCCAATAGATTAAATGTTCTGATCAAGAGACATAGAGTAGCATACGCAAACATGTGCTGCCTACAAGAGACAGACCTGCCTAAATCAGACACACAGAATACAAATCAAAGGTTGGAGAAAATTTTACTAATCCATTGACAACCATGAAAAAGTAGAAATGACAAAGTTAATCTCAATATTGAGATAATCCAGGCAAATACACAAATAAGCAATAAGAATGGGACTATATAATGATTAAATAAATAATAGAAAAATAAAAAATATTCATAATAAATGTATATATCTTGTGACACACTTTCAAAATGCATTAATCAAAGATTTACTGTCAAAGAGAAAAATAAGCAGCTCTACAATACTAGTAAAGGACTTCACTATATCACTCTCAAGAAAAGACAGATCATCAGGAATAACAAACTCAATATAGAAACAGAAGAGGTAAACAGCACATTCAACAAGCTCAACCTCCTAGATATACATATAGAGCACTTCACCTGGCAACAAAGAATTTGTTATTTCTGGTGTCCAGGGAACATGCTATAGAGAAGATCATGTGCTGGGCCAAAAAGCAAGCCTTAATAATATTAAAAACACTGAGATCCTACAAATCAGATTCTCAGACCACAACACTATAAAACTAGAAACCAACAATAGCAAAAAGAAGAACATAATTCCATACATATGGAAACTGAACAACATTCTCCTTACAAATGACTGAGTATCAGATTAGATAAGGAATGAATTTAAGAAATTCCTGGAAGAAAATTAGAATGACAACACAGCCTATCAAAAATTTGAGATAATTCAAAAGCAGTTATCAGAAATCAATTTTACACCAATCAACACCTATGTGATAAAAGAAGAAATCCACAAACCAGATGTCCAACAACTAGAAAAGGAACAGCAAGATAAAGGCTCCAGTAAGAAGAGAAAGGAAACCATAAAGACAAAACAACATATACAGATGGGGAAACAGGAGAACCGCTGGGGAAAATGGACGGAGTTGGTTCTTTGGAAGGTCTAACAAAATTGACAAACAACTGGCATATTTAGCCAAGGAAGAGAAAGTGAAGACAAAATATCTAGAACTGGAGATGGAAATGTCAATATCACTATGGATCCAAATGATAGAAAAAGAATAATAATATACTACTGTGAAAGATTGTGATCCAACATGTTTGTTAACCAACAAATATTAGAAATACACTACATACCTTAATTAACACAGACTGATGTAGACAACTTCAACAGATTAATTACCAAAGAAGAAATTAAGAAACTTCCAAATAAGAAAACAGCCTGGAATAGATGTTTCATAGGGAAGATCTAGCAAGTACACAAAGAAGAGCTGTCACCCAGTCTACGCAGACTATTACAGAGGATAAAATAGGACACCACAAACGCATTCTATGAAGCCAGCAAGAAACACCAAATGAAGTGATGCCAAAACAAGGAAGAGACCCCCAAAGACAGAAAACTCGGTACCGTAAAGGGGAAGCCAACAAGTGATGGCCCTCAAAAAGATGGGTTGACACTGTGAGTGCAACAATGGGCTCAAACACCAGAAAAATTGTGAGATGGTACAGGACCAAGCAGTATTTTGTTCTGTTCTATTCTACAAAGTGTCCCTGGACCAACTTGAGGCGTCTAAAAACAGTGAGTCAGAATCAACTAGATGGCAGTGAGTTTCATTACCATAAAATTAAAGATAAAATGATGTGATCTGTAGAAATGCAATTGCTGCATTAAAATCAATTTGCAATTTGTATGTTGATTGCTTTCCTTTATTCCAGGAACTTTTCCCAAGGATATATTATATAGTATGAGTGCCATGATATCTCTGGTAATGACTACAGCACATTCACTGATGTCAGAGAACCAATTAAAAGGCAAAGAAAGAGAGGGAGAGAGAGAATTCTATTACGATATGGCAAGCGGTGCATTTATACTATGAATGATGTACAAGCAGAACAATATAGAAGAAAACTGCTAATTATTACAGTGAAGGTTTGAAAAGGGCCAAAAAGTGAAGTTGCACAGGTGGGGCTAAAAATCTGGAAAGGAATTTCTATAAGTAGATCAAAGAGAAGGATATTTGAAAAAAAATAGATATAATATTATATATTTTACTACAGATTTATTTTGTAGTTTAAATATAAAAAGAATGTATACTAAAGAGCAAAAAGGATTAGGTTTTCAGGAATTGAAGTTCCTTCGGGGGTTGATTGGCTTTTGGCCGTTTTTTCCAAGGGCCGTTGGTGCTTGTCCAGCACAGGCTATGTGGAGCTGTGGTGCCTGGAGAGAATGTAAAAGCCAATAATTGCTATAGTAATTACTATGTAATTGCTCTGTAATATAGGAAACCTCAGACTAGCATATTTTTATTACCTACACTCTTAATAACAGCATTTTGCCTAGAAGAATATACACATTCATTCAAGATTAAATCCACAGCAGTTCAGAATCATTCAGGCTCCCTTCAGGCAGTTTGGAACTCCAACTCCTGTGGTACTGCATGTTCATGTGCTTAAATAATACATTAGAAATAAACAATGCTTGCACAGTGATTATAAAGACAAAGAAATAAAAATTGTGCTACTGCACCTCTATTCTGTGACTATTTAGAATTTTTATTTCTATTTAAAATTTAAAACAGTCATTGCAAACCAAGGGTATGATAGTTTTCTGAGCTAAAACAATATAATTAAAATTAAATAAATAAAAATTGTATGCTTTTTACGCTCTAATTGCTTGTGATAAAACAAAAATTAAAACATTTTACCAGTAGTACAATATGTTATTTACCTAAAATATATCTTTCACAGATAATTTAGTTTTCATAAATTGACCTAAGAATTACTGTAATGTTATTACTGATGAATTTGGCAGAACTATAATAGGCACATGTTTCTTCATTAAAAATAACTGATATAATTTAAAAAATGAAAGTATTATACTTCTCCTAGCTTATAACATATTAATACATTTACTTATTTTTTTCTGCACTTATATTCTAGGAACTATTTCTATCCTAGCTGTTACTAATATTTCTGTCATAATAGGAGGGGTTAAGTAAAAACTGATTTGCTCTAGTTGTCTCATACACGATATGTATTTCACAATGGCTGATAAACTTTTGTGTGGGGGGGTGAGAGAGAAGGACTAATTGGTAAATAGCTTAGGTTTGCAGGTCTGACTGACATGGGTCTTCAACTATTCCCCCTCTTCTATCATGGAAGGAGCAGTAGACAGCACATAAATCAATGGTGCCTGCTTTTCAGTAAAACTCTATTTACAAAATAAACAGCAAGTTGAATTTGATCTTTTGTTAGAGTTTTTTGGATCCTGTTCCAGAATGTGAGTGGTGGATGTGAATTAATAATGAACCACTTTGTAAATAATTTTATTGATCTGGTTTAATTGTTTTAATTCTAAAAATGGAAATGTAACTAAGTACTGCCTATTCAAAATTTCTTCTTACAAGTAAATGTCTCAATTTAATAAAGTATTTTAAATTGTACTTTATTCAGGAAAAGATTCTATATCAATTTCAATATTCTTTATTATTTTATCTGTGAGGAGTACATTTAACTAGATAAGTTCAGGTAAATAAATTTACTTTCTGACATATGTTCTAGTAATGTGACTTTTTACCAACTGATGGTATAATTGAAGAGTTTAAGCTATATATAAATTCAGGATTTAATATCATCAAATGTAGTTTAATCTTCTAATATATATTTTATATCCTAAGGAGATTCATATTGATGTAGAATCTTTTTCTGATTAAAGTAAAATTTACAATATTTTTTGTGTGCTGACAATGAAATTTATTTATTTATTTATTAATAGTTTTATTAGGGGCTGATACAACTCTTATCACAATCCATACATACATCAATTGTGTAAATCATATTTGTACATTCATTGCCCTCATCATTCTCAAAACATTTGCTCTCCAGTTAAGCCCCTAGCATCAGGTCCTCTTTTTTCCCCCCATCTCTGCCTGCTCCCCCTTCCCTCATGAGCTCTTGATAATTTATAAATTATTATTTTGTCATATCTTTCTCTGTCTGACATCTCCCTTCACCCACTTTTCTGTTGTCCATCCCCCAGGGAAGAGGTCACATGTAGATCCTTGTTATCGGTTCCCGGTTTTCAACCCACTCTCCCTCTATGCTCCCAGTATCACCACTCACACCACTGGTCCTGAAGGAATCATCTGTCCTGAATTGTCTGTGTTTCCACTTCCTATCTATACCAGTGTACATCCTCTGGTCGAGCCAGACTTGCAAGGTAGAATTGGGATCATGATAGTAGGGGGCAGAGGAAGCATTTAGGAACTAGGGGGAAGTTGTATTTTTCATCGTTGCTACATCGCATCCTGTCTGGCTCGTCTCCTCCCCGAGGCCCCTCTGCAAGGGGATCTCCAGTGGCCTACAAATGGGCTTTGGGTCTCCACTCCGCACTCCCCACCCCCAATCTCTGTGGTAAGATGTTTTGTTCTGATGATGCCTGATACCTGATCCCTTTGTCAGCTTGCGATCACACAGGCTGGTGTGCTTCTTCTATGTGGGCTTTGTTGCTTCTGAGCTAGATGGCCACTTGTTTATCTTCAAGCCTTTAAGACCTCAGTGGACTGGAAAACACTCCTAATGTTTTCTAAAGGATCAACAAATGATCCTTGAACTAACTACAAGCTTTTCTTTCTTGTTGTGTTGTGTTTTGTTTTTTTGTCATTGGTTTGTTGTTGTTATTATTTTGTTGTAAGTTGTTGCTTGGTTTTGCCCTGTCTTGTTTTTGTGCATGTTATTATCTCCGCAGGTCTGTCTAAACAAGATAGGCTGGATGAACAATTCGGAGGAGAAAACAACAGGACCAACAGTTCTGGGGGGACATGGGAGAGGGAGGTGGGGGAAAGGAAGTGGTGTTAACAAACCCAGAGAAAAGGGAACAACAAGTGATCCAAGTTGGTGGAGAGGTGGGTGTGGGAGTCCTGGTAGGGCATAATGAAGGGCAATGTAACAAAGAGGAACAGCTGGAACCCTCGTGGGGACTGAGTATGATAGTGGAACAGGAGGAAAGTCAAGAGAAATACAGGAAAGAGCTGGGAGGCAAAGGGCATTTATAGAAGTCTAGATAAAGACATTTACATATGCAAATATATTTATATATGAGGATGGGGAAATAGAACTATGTGCATATATTTATAGGGTTAGTATTAAGGTAGCAGAAGGATATTGGGCCTCCACTCAAGTACTCCTTAAATGCAAGAATACTTTCTTCTATTAAATTGGCATTCTATGATGTTCACCTTCCTGACACAACTACTGAAGACAAAGTGGGTGAATAAGCAAATGTGGCGAAGAAAGCTGATGGTGCCCAGCTATTAAAAGATACAAAACTTTCTAGTTATGGTTAGGCAAACTCTTAGTTTATATGTTGGAAATATGAAGCAGGAATAAACAAAAAATCTACAATTTGATAAAGAAACATTTTTTTAGGTTTACTTCCTCCCTATCATACTTTGCATTAAAAATGCATTTATTTGGAAAGTGAGAATATTTTAAGTAAGAAAAAAATATCAACCTTACCTCAAACATAACAATTGTAAGAATGGCACAGAATTGGGAGCATAGCCTTTCCTTCTATTTTTGTTCATAGTGTTTCTATAACTCAGAACTAACTTGATGGCAAGCACCAAAAAAAAAAAAAAATACTAATCAACAGTACCAATTTTATTATAAGCTTGACATTTCCTATACTTATTTGTCTCATTTTCTGGATTACTCTCTAGAGTTAACATAATAAAATTACTTTGTCTGAGGCCTCACAAGATTAATTTTAAAATTCAGGGTCAAACTATCAAAAGCAGTAGGATATAAACACATTCTTAGACTGCACACCTATAAATTGTACAATAGCATATTTGGGCTATGGATTAGAATCTTGATTTTCAAATAATGATGGTAATCTATGAACCCAACATGATGAACTACTTAAAATCTACAAAACAATATACAAGACGCTATTATCAAGGTCAAATCTGCAAAACGAATTTAGTCATTATATAAATACTTAAAACATTTTTGTTAGTTTTATTTATTTAGAGAACCTGGAAAACCAAATGTGTAAGGAATGAGTTCTTTTCCTTTGTAATCATTTGAAAAGACCAAATAATAATGGGGAGAAATTATGAATATTTTATATATTATAACCCCAAAGCTAATTTAACTTATTTGGGTACATACACAAATTTCAAATTTATTATTGGTATTTGTTATCGATATTTCTGAACTCATAGTTTATTATGCAGCCTATGCTGACATACATTATTTTCTCCCCTTATGCTAAAGAAAGTTGCATGTTTAGGAATACCACGTATGTGATTAAAGTTTATCTTACCATAGAATTTCACAAGTTTATTCCTATCTTATACTATTATGTACCAAGCATAACAAAAAAAAAGAACAAGATGTCCTTGTCCAAGGAGATTCATGACCAATACTTTATCTCTGAAGTCATGGAAAATAATAGGGAAGATGAAATAAATTTTATTATTTATTTTTTATAAATATATGAAGTGAGCATAAAAGAATGTTAATGAACAGAAAGCATATTCAGTCATTTTCATCTCACACCAAATAAAGTTTATTGCCCAGATTTCACACCACAGACTTATAGAATTGTATCGTCTCAATGATCTTGAATGAGTATAAATGCTTCATTAAATTTAAATATAGTAACCTAAAAACAGTACTAAAGTCAGAGAGAATAATGATATATTAAAAAGAGAAGCATACCACCTCAGAATATATTAAACTTCTAGACAAAATGCAAAAATGTAAGTGTATAATTAATATTAAGAATTATGAAAAGACGTAAATATAATGAATTAAAATTTATTTGAAAGCTATATTGAAGGTAAAGATTTATTTTTCAAATACTATCTTAAACGATAGTTTGCAAGGAAGATGAAATAATTTTGTTTCCTAGGTCACTGGCTACTAGGTGGATAATGGTAAACGTCATTAAAATGAGCACTAGAAAAAAAGCAATAAGCCAAAGGCACTCGCTGTCATTTAGTTGCTTCAGATGCATAGCGATCCTACAAAGGGATTCTAGGCTCTAAATATCACCTAGAAAATAGCCTCATCTTTCTCCCATGGAGTGGCTCATGTTTTGAAACTCCAACTTTTTGGTTAGCAATCTACTAGGAAGAGGAAGAAGAGGCATTCTAGGTGGGGCGTGCAGATAAAAGTTAACATTTTGGATTGATGAGTTTAAGGTACGTGGAGGCAGAAGGGATACGCAGAATAGGATATTTACCATAGGAATCTGGAGCTGAAAGGTTGGACTGGAAATATCTATTTCAATGTTTCCTAAGCTTCAGATATAAATTGCCAATTCTTATTCAACATCTTTCAAAAGCAATGAAAATTCAGTAAACTAAATGCATAAGCAAAATATTACTCACCAAAATATAATTATAACTCATTGTTTTCCATTTCATCACTAACTAGAATTTATAAACATCCAGTTCTACAAGAAAGAAATTTAGGAATTTTTTTTTCCTGGAAGCAAAATACTTCTAATATATTTTTTAAGTTAGAAGTTTAAAAATCACAAGAAATTCAAGAGACATTACAGATAACTCTCATTTTCTCTGTTGCCAAGAGAGACAAAGTCTGTCAGTTTTGCCATTTGAATATAAATGAAATCCATAAAATTTCTACATCTCAGTCTTCACTTTACTAATGTAATAATCCCCTAAATGGTCTCTTTTAATCTAGTCTTTCTGATTGAAATGTAATTTCCTAATTGAATCTGGAGTCAGGTTTTACAGCCACGAATCTGAACATGCTATTCTTCTGCTTAAATATTCTATGATAATGGATTCCCTGAGATTTTTATGATGAATATCTAATCATTATATTAAGTGACAAATATTTATGATTAATTCTTTTCTTATTTCATTATTTTATCTTTTCCAGATCCTCCTTATTCAGGAGTATCTATCTATCTATATCTACATATATCTATATCTATCTATATATAAAACTTATCACTAAGTATCTTTCTACCACTCGTCAACCTGTTTGTCATACTGTGTTGGCTTCCTTGTGACTGTAATTCTGGAAGCTATGTCACCAATGTTTCAAGGACCATAAGGATCACCTGTGGTTTCAGTGGAGCTTCAGGCTAAGAACTCTTTGGGAAGACAAAATAGGTTGTCTACTTGATAGGGATTAGCCACTGAAAACCTTATGCATAGCAGTGAGACATTGCCAGCTGTTGTGCAGGACGTGGAGCTCCTCAGAAGGCACTGTGGAACCACAAGTATGTTGATATTGATGACAAGTATAGAATAACGCTTCATCAGCTGGTGGGACAAAATGCAAAATTAGAAGAAACAGCTGCAAATATTCACTAATAAGTTTAATGTAGAACAAATATGTGAACATTGAAAGTTGTCAGGAATTAAATAGAATGAATAAAGATATATATTCTAGAACCTAGTGGGCTAATGCTCACTAATTAGTAATTTAGTGAGGTTATTTTGAGTTGGGAAATCACATGGTTTATTATGCTGGGAAAGAAAAATCTAAAAGATATGCATTGCACTGTATTAGTCTGGGTACATTAGAGAAACAAATCCACAGAACCTCATGTATATGAGAGAATTTTATATAAAGGGTAAGTGCACATCAAGAAAACATCCCAACCCAGTGCTGCCTAAGCCCACAAGTACAACATTAACTAATTAACCCATATGTCCAACACCAATCCACAAAGTCTTTCTCCATCTCACAAAACACACACAAGATGCTGACTGCAGGAGGGAAGCTGAGTCAGGGAATGTGTAAACATCTCAGTGCTGGCAAGGATCTCCACTCAGGTACTCTAGCACCCAGAGCTGCATCAGAGTAGGTCCATGTGGCTTCTCCTTGGGGATGACTTGCAGGAAGTGAGCCTTACCAGCTGAACCAGGGAACTGGCTAAGGCAGCTGCACCCTGGTCCAACCATCACAAAGCAAGAGACCCGAGAACTAGAAAGGGGAGGCTCACCAAGTCATTTATCTCTCCATCCATCAATTAACCCCACATGTGTTTATCAGCCAGGTTAGAGAATAAATTTTAACTAACTCAGCATTTATCATTAAAAAGAATATTTTAAGAATGTTCTCAATGTACAATTTTGTCTGTAATAAAATAAGAATACACCTACAAGAAAGTTCAGTTAATAAAGTACTCAGGTTTACATACAAAATATTAAAGCTACTGGTAAAGTTTGGATGATTCTACCAACTTTTCCAGTCTGAAAATTATCCAACATTCTATCAAGAAAATGATAGAATAGGCAATCTATTGCTGGAAATTAGAATGTGAAAATTGGAAACAAAGAGAAAAGGCCAGTATTTGAGAAAGTATGGCCAAAGAAATTAAGCTGCAGATCACATGTTAGAATTTTGCAAAACCTGCTTCTTCATCACAAATACTTTTAGCAGACCTCTGGGAAGTTGGAGACGGAGTGACACATACCAGAGGGACTCTGCAGAATTCAGTCCAGGAGAGTTGCTTAGAGGGAAATTCAACGCTGCTGGAATGCAGGAGGAGCATCATAAAAATAAGTAGGCACAGACCCACTGGGTTTTGAGGGACCGGGGGCTTTTGACTTACCACAGTGGAGGCCAGCTGGGGCTTGGCCTTGGCCCCTCCAGTGTCTCTGCTGGAGCCGGGACTATTTGGAGCTCATAGGGGGGCTTGGTCTCAACAAAGCCAGAGTATCCCGCTCCCTGCTTTGGGGCAGGGAATGGACCCTTGCAGCTCCATGGGCAGGGATCAGGGTTCAGCTACATTGTTACTTTTGTTCCCATCTCTTCTCTCTATCTCCCCATAGTCTTGGAGTGCTGCACAAGGGCTTTTTCTCAACACAGCCACAGCTTGCTGCCGCCGGCTCCTTGGACAGGGACTTAACCCTTGCTGCTCCACGTGCGGGGATCGGGACTCAGCCATATTGTTGCTTTTGTTTCCCTCTTTTCTCTACATCCTCACACAGTTTCAGCGGTTTTACTTTATAATGTTTTTCTCCTCTTTGTCTCTTTCCTGTTCTCTCACACTCCACTGCTGACCTCCAGACCACTCCCCTTAGCTTAGAGCATTTACGCCTGCACCACACCTATCAAAGTGAGCGCCACACTGTGCAGCTAGCCCGAGGCTGGGGAAAGCCCTGAAGACCTCCACCAAGGGATACTCCGCCAAAATTCTTAATGGGGAATTCCTGCCTGTGTGCCTAGGGGGTCTAAGGCAGTTCGGCCAACACTCATCAACATTCCAACTGCTGCAGGAACCTCTGACCAACTTCTGCAACACCAAAGCAAGCAACCCACCAGCCTTCTGGGGCACTCCCCTGAGAGGGAAGCCACAGGAGGATAAAGTGGTAGGTTAATTTCATAGTGAAATTAGCTGTAGGCAGTTCAAAGAAGCATTCCTGCAAGTCTCCCAGAGAAAGCCAGTGCTCTTCGACTCCCTGGAAAATGGCACCTGGCTCCTCTGAAACAACACAACGCAAACAGCCATCAGCCCCAACGACCTCAATGAAAAAACAGGAGAAACACAAGGCAATGCCAGACGATGTCCTGAACATAACAACGTGCATAGAAGAAGCAGACATTGAGCTGCCACAGAAAGAAATTTTCAAAATGCTGCTTGGAGTCATACAGGATATGAGGGAAACAATACAGGAAAAGGATGAAATGATAGAGGAGATAAAGGCCATACACCAAAGGGAAATACAGGAGCTTAGGGAAGAGATAACAAAAGCCAGTAGCAGAAATACAGACCTCAAGAATTGACAGGAGGAAACATAAAACCGCATCAGTTACTTGGAGGACAGCCAAGCAGACTTTAACAAACACGAACAAAAATCTAATAAGATCATCAGAGAAG
>NW_022103898.1:43083837-43086638 GCF_000313985.2 Echinops telfairi | reverse complement strand
GAGTGGAGACCAAAAGCCCATTTGTATGTCACTGGACATCCCCTTCCAGAGTGGTCTTGGTGAGGAGACAACCTAGTTCAGGTGCGATTTAGCAACGGTGGAAAATACAACTTTCCTCTAGTTCCTAGATGCTTCCTCCCCACCCACTATCAGGATCCCAGTTCTACCTTGCAAGTCTGGCTAGACCAGAGGATGTACACTGGCACAGATAGGAACCAGAAACACAGGGAATGTAGGGCAGATGATCCCTTCAGGACCAGTGGTGTGAGTGGTGATACTGGGAGGGTAGAGAGAGGGTAGGTTGGAAAGGGGGAACCAATTACAAGGATCTACATATGACCTCCTCCTTTGGGGAAGGACAACAGAAAAGTGGGTGAGGGGAGACGTTGGACAGGGCAAGATACGACAAAATAATAATTTATAAATTATTAAGGTTCATGAGGGAGGGGGGAGCGGGGAGAGAGGGGGAAAAATGAGGAGCTGATGCCAGGGGCTTAAGTGAAGAGCAAATGTTTTGATAATGATGAAGGCAATGAATGTACAAATGTACATTACACAATTGATCTATGTATGGATTGTGATAAGAGTTGTATGAACCCCTAATAAAATGATTAAAATAAATAAATAAAGAAAGAAAAACCTAATACTTTTTGCAACAATATATACATGAGCTTCATAAATGGAATATAAAGGAATCAAATAGGCTGTATCTTTTATAAGAGACAATGGAGAAGTTCAATTTTATTAGCTGAAACAAGGCCTGGAGCTTAAACCATCATTTGTTCATATAGCTCAGGATAAAGCTGAAGATAATTAAAACGAATCCACAACAGGCAAAATATAACTTTCAGTTTATCCTACCTGAATTGAGAAAATACATCCAGAACAGATTTGACTCATTGAACATTAATCAATAAAGACGCGAGGAGGTTGGGGAGGACATCAAGAACACCATACACGAAAAAAGTAAATAATCATTAAAATATACAGAATAAAGAGAATATCAATCTGTCAGATGAGACTCTGTAACTTGCTTTTGAACATAGAGTGGTTTGAACATGAGGAAGTTGGAGGCAGGAAAATCACAGGCTGGTGAATTTTCATAGGATTCTTTCATCACTAAATTCAGTATTTCGTGTGTAAATCTGAAAAATAGTTGTAGTAACTTGTTTACTTTGTAGAAATATAGAAATTCCCTTGAAGGCATGCAGAAGTTATTTTCTCTCAGGCATCATTTTACTTAAAGATAGTTCTTGAAATGCTCTTTTTGATCAATGTACGGCCGGTCCTATTGAATTTGCCATTGTCAGCCAAATAAACATTAAGACTGTGAAATGAAAGAATGGCATTGTCTAGTTTATTTCTCATCACTTGTCTGTCAGTTTGTAGGACTGGGATGGTTTGTGTGTTGCTGGGATGCTGGAAGCTGCATCACGGACATTTCAAAGGCCATCAGGGTCACAATGTGAACATCTTGCATCACAGTTTCCAATTGAAAAACAGACAAGGAAGAGTATTCAGTTCCCTGCTTCTGTGGAAGAAGACACTGAAACCCTTATGCATAGATTCCAAGCATTGTCAAACACCGAAAGCCTAAACAAAGGGAAGCAAAACATTGTCAGACAGTTGAATTGTGACTAAAGAGGAGCGGATTTCTTAGAGTCTACCAGGGTGATGTGAGTCAGCTAAAGGCTGTGGCAGCAGAGCCTTCGGGATCATCATTAGCTGATGGGGCACAATTCAAGGTGAAGAGAAATAGCTGCAAAAATCTACTGATGATCACTACTTGGATTGTGTGATGTATGAATTCATAAAAACTGGAAGTAGTCAAAAATGAAATGGAATTTATGAAGATACATATCCTAGGCATTAGTGAGCTGAAATAGACTGATAGTGGCTATTTTGAATAAGATAGACTATGCCAAGCATGACACAATCAAGAGGATTGGTATGACATTCAATGTCAGAAAGGATCTTGCTAAATCTATCATGAAGTACAATGCTATCTGTGATCTGATTATATCTATCCACCTTCCATCAAATCCAATCGATACAACTAGTATTCTACTTATGCGTCAACCACAAAAGCTAGTGATGAAAAAAATTGAAGAATTCTACCAACAACTTCAGTCGAAACCTTCAATCAAAGCGCATTGATAATTACTGGTTATTGGAATGCCAGAGTTAGGTAGCTAGATTTAGGGAAAGGAGGGTGTCCCTCCTATGCCCGAAAAGGCTCCATAGAGGAGGGTTGGAAGGAAATCAGGTGACCATGATGGAGACCTCAAACTCCTATTTAAGCCCCTGAGCCAGCTGGGAGGTGCACCTGGGTAGTCCAAATTAGGTCCAGCCTCATGACCTCACCTACCTGGGCTTAACCCAGCCAAAACCTTCAACCATGGCTCCACAAGGCAGGGTGTGGGCTAGGATAAAGGCAGGAAGTACGCTCTGGGGTTTTTCTCTCACCCTCTTGCTCTCTGGTCCCTGCTTGTGCCACAGTCTTTCTAGCCCCCTGGCTCTCTGGCCCCCGTTCTGCACGTGGGGGTGTTCTTTTCCACATGGTTGTTCCTGGCCAGTTGTGAACTCCAGCACAGCTTCTGGATGAATTGGCAAGCATCCTAGAGATAGTGGGTACCCTTTACAGACTGTAGAACCTGCAACTTGTCCTGTCCTTCATAAAAACCCACTTGTATTACAAAACGGGCATTGGCGTGAATTTTTTCATCATGTGAAGTCAAGAACTGAGGTATGACCAACTCAAGAAACCTTACATTGTGGTGTCTTGTGACTCGGATGGAAAC
>NW_022103898.1:43073617-43083498 GCF_000313985.2 Echinops telfairi | reverse complement strand
GATTGTTCCGTGTTCCTGCCAGCCAACTGCTGTGATGGTCTCACTGCAGGATGCTGGTTCCCCATGCTTGCTCCCCTCTGACCCCCGATTCTGCTGGACGCTGCAGGCCCCATTTTCTTGCAGGGTGGTTCAGACACATGACTTTCCCAAGCCCACCAAGATGGCGCCTCCCAGTGTCTGCTGCCATTTTGTTGTGGGGCAACTGAGCATGTGGACTTCTATTGACCTCAGCAAGATGGCGTCCACTGTTACGAACAAGTGGAGTGGGTGGTACTTAGTGGCTAACCCGGCTCAGTTCCCAGAAGCTAGCCCCGCCCAGTTCCCATGGGGGTTGGCCTGGGTTTTCCCATGGGTGTCCCACCAACTGTTTCTCCTGTTTACAAACAAGTAGCCCTGTTTGTGTTTGCTTTGGCTTTCTGCTAGGTTGTTGTTTTGGTTCTCTTGCTGCCTGGTTTTCCTTTGGCCAAGCCTTCTCAAAAGGCATTTGGAAGCCAGCCAATCGATCACCTGCTAACCCTGCTGTTTTGAAAGGCTTTCAGCACAACCGCCTCTGACCTCCAGCCTCCAGGCCATTTACATTCCTGGTACAGTTCCTCTGTGATAATATGTGTCCAACCAAGGATCCCAATTTCCCTAGAATGGCTGAATGTATTTTGAGCCAATTGACAGGTCTCTCATGCCCTTCAAAGGTTGCAAAAAGGCCACTCATAAGCCAGTGGTCACCTTTGAAGGCAATTGTAAGGCCACTCCAAGCAGTCATACCTTCGGAGGTTCAGGTGAATTATTCATGCCAGTAACTCTCTTCTTGGCCCTGTAAGGTGACCCGAACCAGTGACCCACCAATCCCTTGCTTGCTGTCTAGAAAACAATCAGGGCTTACCTTGCAGGCAGAAACTGGGTCCCCTGACCCCCTCCCTTAAACAGGGGTAGTCAAGGCTCAATTCCCACTGCACCACATTTAGCTGTGGTACACACGGGGACTCCAGTTATGACCCTGAGACACCACGCTCACCTAACTTCTCTATTGTTGTGTTTTCTAGATAGGTACTGAAGACTCTGTCCCCAAGGGATCGGTGCTATGTTGTAACCTGTCTAATTAGCATAGATTTGACCTACAGATGCTCGAGAAATGGAGACTCATATCCTTTTGTAACACCATCTGGTCTCAGTGCATTCTAGTGATGGGGAATCCTGGCGGAGAGCTGCACACGTTCCCTTCAAACCCTGCCTTAGCTAGAATGTTTCTGCAAACAGATAGGGTGGTGGGCTGAGTGGGCAGAGTTCCTTATGTTAAAGCATTTTTCCCCTGAGAAGCAGTAAGGCCTTTGTTCCAAGTGTACCAAGGACCTTCTAAGGGGCCCTGAAGGTGAGGCCACTCTACCACCAGCTCTGCCACACCACCCTCAGTCCCTGAACCTGTAGGAGCTGGGGGACAGGTGGCCCCATCAAAGTTTTACCCTTAATAGAGGTGGCTGGGGAACTTGGTCCTCGCGTCATTCACAAGCCTTTCATCCGAATTGAACTCAAGCAGATTAAGAGTGGCCTAGGAACAGACAGTCCCAAACAATACATCGAGAATTTTCAGCACCTCACCCTAACCTATGACTTTGCTTGGAAGGATGTAATGATCAAACTGGGACAGACTATGACAGACTTTGAGAAAGAGCAAGTGCTGAAGGGAGTTAGCAAGTTTACAGAAGGTTTACATGTAATGAATGATAAGTATCCAATAGGAGAAATAGCTGTGCCTCTAAATGATTCCACCTGGGATTATAACGATCCCTAGAAGAGATGGTCACTAGTGCCAAAGCAACCTTTTACAATAGGGGCGAGGAGTCGGAAGGCAATGTTCAGAAGAAGGAGGTAAATAAGAACATTAGGCATGCGCAGGTACTGGCCACCATTGCTAACCAGCACCCATAGACTGCCTCCCAGGTTTCCAAGATTCCGGAACAAGGAACCAAGTGTCATGTGTGCCTTCGGCCGGGTCACTGGGTAAGGAATTGCCCTACTGGAATGTCCTCCACAAGGGCCATGCTATCACTGCAAACAGTGGCCGTTGGGCAGCGCTCTGTCCTATGGGGGACATCTAGGAGTGGAGGCGCCCTCAGGCTAGTGTGAAGCTGCTAACTGAGGACAGAAACTGTGTGGCCTGGACAGCCAACAGCAAGAGATCGCTGTTACTGGTCTGGAGCCTTGGGTGAGCATAGATGTGGCAGGTAGGTCTGTAAGTCTCCTCTAGATACTGGGGATGCCTCCTCTGTCCTTACCTCCTTCCCCAGACCCCTGGCATGCACTTACACCATTATGGGAGTGTCAGGAAAACCCCTAGTCAAACACTTTACAGAACACTTACGGGGCTTCTGGGACAATTTTCTCTTTTCTCATAGCTTTCTAGTAGTCCCTGAATGTCCCGCTGCTCTTCTAGGTTAAGATGTATTGTGTAAACTACACACCTACATAGTCATAGGGCCTCATCCGAGTTCCACTATAGCTTTCCAAATATTCCTTACCGTAGAGCAGCTGCTAAGCCCCACACAGGAACAGTGAGAAAGTGCCACAAACCCTGGGATTCCCCAGCAGAGCTAAGTATGCAACCCCTGCAAAGATTTTCTTAAAAGACCACACCCAGTTTCCCTACCACCTGCAGTACCCTTTGAAACCTGCAGCCATCAAAGGATTACAGCCCCTTATTAATAAATTCCTCCAGCAAAGGCTTCTGGTCCCTATTAATTCTTTGTATAAAACCCCTATATACCAGTCAAAAAGAAAGATGGGGCTTATTTGCTTGTTCAAGACCACAGCATAATAAATAAAGCAGTGATCCCACTGCACCCAGTAGTACCTAGCCCCTATCTATACCCTCCTAGGGGAAATTCCTAGCTCCATACAGTGGTAATAGTATCCCGTACTTAAAGAAAGACCTTTTCTTCATCCCACTGAACCCACAGAGCCAGTTACTTTTTGCTTTTGCGTGAAAATCACAACAGGGACAGTCACACCAACTTTCCTGAACTGTGTTGCCAACGGGCTTCTCAGATATCCCCTATATGTTGGACAAGCCAGGACCTAGCTGGTCTTATTCTAGAGGGGTCACAGTCCTAGGATAAGTAGATGACCTTCCCATTTGCTCTGCCACTTGGGAATATTCTATCATTTATATAGTACAAGTTCTAAACTTCTTGGCCGAGAGAGGCTACCAAGTCTCTAGAACAAAGGCACAGCTAGTGCAACAGGAGGTAATGTACCTAGGACTAGCCTTATCAAAAGGAAAGAAAGTGCTTTCCCCAGAACAAGTAAGGGCAATTGTGGAGCTGCCTGAATCAGAAACGTGGAGACAGCTATGAGTGTTTCTAGGCCTTACTGGGTTTTGTAGAATCTGGATTCCCAACTATGGATTCCTAGCAAAACCCCTATATGAAATCCTAAAAGGGAGAGGTAACTTAGAACCTCTCCTATGGGACCCAGAGCAAAGAGATGCAGTAGACCAACTTAAGGCTCTTCTGCTCCAGGCTCCAGCACTGGGTCTCCCAGTCCCTACAAAAATGTTTTCCCTCTATGCTCATTAGAGAAAGTGGGTATCCTTGGGAGGGCTAATCCAGAAGCTAGGACCCCTGCCTCAGCCAGTGGTATATTTATCAAAGAGGTTAGATCTTACCACAGCCTGGTGGCCACCTTGTTGGTTTGCAATAGCGGCTGTGACCCTCTTATTCCAAAAAGTAGTTAAGATCACCAAAGGAGGAACTTTAGATCCTGATTTACCATAGGATCTCCAAAGAGCTACAGACTAAAGGCTATAACTGGCTTTCTGACAGACACCTATTGAGGTACCAAATCCCTGATGTCACCATCCAGATTTCTAACATCCTTAACCCAGTTACATTCCTCCCTGACCTTGGGGAGGACATTAAGCCCTTCCATTCCTGCTTTGATCTACTGTCTACTAATAAATTGCCTTGCCCAGACCTTAATTTAAAGACTAACTGCTTGTGGTAGCACACTGTGTCTGGTTCTCTAATGGTAGCAGTTTTGTGACTGATGGAGTGCACATGGCTGGTTATGCCATTGTTTCCCTAAACCAAGTCACTGAAGCCAATTCCTTGCCCCCAGTAACTTGAACCCAGCCTGCTGAACTCATAGATTTATCACAGGACCTTGAGCTGGCAGACAGAAAGAAATGAGTATTTTATACTTATTCTAAATATGGAGTTTTAGTTCTACATGCACATTCTTCAATCTGGCAGGTTGAACCCCCATGGAAACCCCACTAAGTGCAGGGGCCAAATTAGGGCACTCTTAGAAGCTGTCCAAAAACCTGCTGAAGTGGTAGTAGTGTACTGCTGAGGGCACCATAAGAGCAAATCAGAAGTCACTGCGGGCAACCAAGAAGCTCACGGGACAGCCAGACAGGCAGCCCAGGGCACGACCCCCTAGCCTCCATAAATGCCTTAATTCACCCAAACCAGCTGCCTCTTCCAGATTCTTCTCCACAAGAAGTGGAACAGGCTAAGATTCAAGAATTCTGCCTCAGCCTGATGGATGGTGGGAGAAAAACAACAAACTCCTATTGCTACAAAGACTATGGTGCACAGTTTTAAATTTCTCCACATGGCCACCCACCTTAGCTATAAACCCTGCTTGATCCTGCTCACTCAACAGTTCTGTGGGGTCAACTTAATCTCAACTATCAGGTCAGTAACCTCTCACTGTCCCACCTGTCAGATCAGCAGTCCCCAGAGGGTACTTAGAAGTCACCTAGTCCAGCCTGCTCAGTGCCATGGATCCTACCCTGGGGAAGACTAGCAGATAGACTTGACCCAGGTTCTAGTCATCCAAGGATTTCAATATCTTCTAGAGATCATAGACACCTTTAGCAGGTGGATTGAGGCATATTCCACCCGCACTGAGAAGGCTCACCAAGCGGCTAAATGATAACTTCAGGAGTAATCCCTCAATTTGGTCTTCCCAAATCACTGCAGAGTGTTAACAGGTCTGCTTTCATCTCCCAAATCACTCAGACATTCTCTCAACACTTAGGAATAACCCTTCATCTCCACTGCACCAGGAGGCCATAGTCCGAGGCCACAGTCCTTGCGGTAGGTAGAGAGAATTAACCAACACTTAAAGCTCACCCTCAGGAAACTGACACAGGAAACTCAGATGAACTGGAAAGATACACTGCCTATAGCTGTTATGTCTCAGAATCACCCCATGGCAATTTATGTGTTTAAGCCCCTATAAAGTTTTATATGGGTGACCTTTCCTTGTAACAGAGCCAGCTATAGACTCTGAGGTGGCTTTAATGCAGCAATTTGCCACAAGAGTAGTCCAATGTCAGAAGGCACTGCATCAGTGTGGGCTCATCCAGGCCCAACAGGAAGAAAAGCTACACCCTTGTGCCAGCCATGAGATCTAGTTCTTATAAAAACTTAGAAGGTTGGGTCCCCCAATTCCCAGCTACAGCCAGTCTGGAAGGGTCCTTTGCCAGTAATTCTCTCTACCTCCACTGCCATTAAGGTTCCAGGGATAAGTGCTTGGATCTACCATTCACAGGTGAAACTGTGGAAGTGATTACAATCAAACCTTTTAGAAGCGGAACAAACAGACAAAAACACCTGTGAACCATTGCATGGTCTTAAGATGGTGTTTCACCAACACCCCAAGACAGTTAAGTGCTCCTCAGAAAACCCTACCTCAGACTCACAACAATCTTTAAGCTAGGAAATGCTGTCACACAATTCTTGTAATGAAAGTAATCTGGCTCCCATGCCTCAGTCCTAAGATTTATTTTTCTAATCTTCCAGCGAGACCCATACCTCCAAGGGCACTGCTACCTCACAGCTTTGCCCCAGCCTAACCTAAATTGTGCACATGTTTTGTTTCTTCTGGAAGTTGTCAGGTTACCAATGACCCTAAACCAAGTGTGCCACCCCAGGATCACCAGCTCCTGGATCACCCCAACCTCATCCAGGGTGGGTCCCTAAGTGGACAACTCCTCCCAACAGAGTAGGAAGAGTGTGGACCCCAAAGTCCCATGTTGTGTCCTTTTTGTGAGCAGGAAGCATCCAGAGATGCCGTCTCCCATGACTCTCAAAATTTGGGTCCGTACTCCTTCAGTGAGAAAACATTAGGTAGCTAGATTTAGGGCCAGGGGTTGTCCCTCCCATGCCTTCAAAGAGCCCCTAGATAAGGGTTGAAAGAAATCAGGAAACTACTAGATGCCTTTGAAGACCCCAAACTCCTATTTGAGTGCCCGAGTTATGTGGGGGCTATACCTGGGTGGTCCAAACTAGGCCCAGGCTCATGATCTTACCTAGATGGGCTTAACTTGGCCAGGCTCAACCAACACCTCCAACCACACCTCCCCCAGCCAGGGGGTGGGCTAGCATAAAGACAGGAAGCATGTTCTCGTACTTTCCCTCTTACTCTCTTGTCCCTGTTTGTGCCACAGCCACTTTGGCCTCCTGGCTCTCTGTCCCCCATTTTGCACGTGGGCATGCTCTTTTCCATGTGGTTGTTTGTGCCCATTTGTGAACTCCAGAGCAGCTTTCACACAGTTTGGCACACTTCCCAGGGGTAGGGGGAACCCTTTCTAGGCTGTAAAACCTGCAACTTGACCTGTCCTTTATAAACAGACTTCAGTGTGAATTCTTGCATTGTGCAAACCCAAGAGCTGAGGTATTACCCACTGGAGAAGCCTTACAAACGTAAGAAACAGAGGAAAGAGCAGTAGTTGGGAAATATGGACTTGGTGATTGAAATTAAGCTGGAGACCCATGATATGGTGGGATCCAGCCCCACCATTGAATGGGGCCCTGGAGGACAACAGCGCAATGATGGGGGAAAGGTGATAGACAAAGCGAGCACAAGAGGCCTGCCAGCCTCTGGTTAATACATGTACAATAGAATGGGTGATGTGTGAATCTTTGATAACCTGAGGATATCCTAGGGGGATACTTTAGGAGAAGTACCAGAAGTCCTTGCCAATAAAGATCAATATGTGTAGCCTTCAGTATGGATTACAACTCAATGTAAGGAAGAAAAAAATTCTCACAATTGGACCAATATATAGCATCATGTTAAATGGAGAACATTTGAAGTTGGTAAGGATTTTGCCTTGCTTGAATCTACAATCAATACTCATGGAAACAGCAGTCAAGAAATCAAAAGATGTATTCAGCTAGTCTAGTGCACCAGATGTCTTTAGAGTACTGAAGAGCAAGGATGACGCTTTGAGGAATAAAGCTTGCCTGACCCAAGTCATGGTATTCTGCATTGCTTCGTATGGACTCTGAATACGTAGACTCAGAAGAATAGATGCACTTGAATTGTGGTGCTCAAGAAGGATACTGGAAGTATCATAGGCTGCCAAAAGAACAAACCAAATCTGTTCTGGCAAAAGTAAGGCCAAAGTGCTCCTTAGAGGAAAGGATGGGAGACTTTGTCTAACATACTTTGGACATGTTGTCAGGAAAGACTGGTCCCTGGAGAAGGGTATTATGCTTGGTAATGCAGAAGGGCTGACAAAAAGAGGAAGGCTCTCTACAAGGACAATTGATATTGTGACTGTAGCAATGTGCTCAGGCAAAGAACAGTTGTGAGGTTGGGGAGGGGCTGTGTAGGTTTTTGTTCTGTTGGGCCTGGGTTGGAGCTGACTTGACATCTAACACCAGTTTATTCAGTTCACTGTTTCCCAGGATTCATGCCATTTATTCTAGATAACGTCCAGTTTTTTCTAGATACTTACTCTCTATATTGCATGGTCTGATTATAAATGATTTTTGAACGGCATTTTCTCATTTTGAGTCTTGGCCCTTCAGCAAGTAGAAGTCCTGAAGGTTTTTCTACATTTTTGTCGTTCAGGTTGACTGTACTCAGAGGTGGCTGCTCTCCCCCTGCAGCATTTTTTTTGTGCCCTTCAACTTGAAGGATTCATTTTTTGGCACTATACCAGACAACATTTTCAGTAGCTAATTTTTCTGAAGTGAACCACCTCTTTTCTTCCTAATCTGTTTTCAGTCTGTATCCTGCTGAAACCTATTGACCATAGCTGATCCTGCCAGTATTTACAGTACTAGTGGACAAAATGATACAACAGTTGACTGCTGTTCCTTAAAGAGCCCACTCAAAGTCAGGTAAACCACTTTAAACATACTGAGTGTGTATACTGTCTTTAAATAATAAGTCTACTTATTCTTTTACTCAGATTCTATTTCTCAAGCTACTTTCATGGTTATATGATTGAGTTTAATGAACATATCCCTTTTGCTTAAATTGTATCCCAATTAATAAACAATGGACTTACCACAAATTGAGTCCTCAACAGACAACAAACTAAAAGGTGAAGTAATTATCTAAATGGATGCTATTTAATACCATGAGAATGAATGAATCTTTGAGGTTGTTTGTGTAAAACAAGCACGAAAAGTCCAGGTTGACCCATAAAAGAAAAACATGCAAGCAAAAGCTCCAGGTAGTAGCATGAACCAGGATTCTGGTTAGTAAAAGGAGACAAGAGACTGTTTATTTTTAAAAATTGTTATACCAAATGACAGTGACCAACAATAGTTGTGTTAGTCTGGGTAGACAAGAGAAACAAATTCATAGAGACTCATATGCAAATAAGAAAGAGGTTTATAGACAACAACAATTGAATATTGAGAAAACATTCCAGCCCAGTCCAGATCAAGTCCCTAAGTACAATATTAGCTCATATGTCCAATACCAATCTACAAAGTTCTCTTCAGGTTTATGAAACATATGCAATGATGCCAAATGCAGGAAGATCACAGGCCAGTGGGTTGGAAGTTTTCCAGATCCAGCGGTGTTGTAAGCATCTCAGTGCTGGCAGGACATGACTTCTCCAGCTCCAGAGGTCTGGTTATATCAGGGTAGGTCCATGTGGCTTCTGCAGTTCCCAGGGCATAGTACAATGTGTCTTGTCAGTAGAGCATCATCTCAGAGAGTGATCAGAGAGAGAAAGTCTCTCCTGCCTCCAAGAAGGAAAAAACAGGATTTCCCAGAATTCTCATGAGAAGGCCATGCTGATGCAGAGGCCTCATTGGCTATGATCCCTTTGACATACTAGACTCCACCCTTTCGCTCTTAATTCTCTCAAGTCCCAAATTGACACCAGATAATGTGACTGCCACAATAGTCAAGGGCTAAAAGAAAGTGATGAGTTTGATCAGAAGAAGGTTATTAGAAACTTGATACTAAGGGCTCAAATTGAAAGAAAATGGTTTGAAATGATCATGGCAATATATGCACAAATATGATTTATACAATTGATGTACGGATTGTTATAAGAGCTGTAAGCGCCCCCAGTATAATCATTATAAAAAGGAAAGAGAAATCTACCTAGAAAGACCAGAAACTTGAGAAGAAGCTTAAAAAAGGAATGGGATAGATGAGAACATAGATCCAGAGGATATCCATTGTTTTAAAGATAGTATGCAAAATCATAGAAAATAAAGCAGTAGTTGAATAGTAAAATATTATAATGAAATATGCATTCACCCATAGGCAACTTATATTGACATAGGGCCAAAATGCATGAGGTGGGAAAAGAATTTCTTCAAAAACTAATGCTGACAAAATTGGATTTTCACCTGCAGAATGACCTATGTCTCACAAAATGGACACAATAGGACTCATAAACCTAAACATATATCCCAGAACTATAAAGAGCATCAATTAGAAAATTAGGACAAACTTAAGAGCCCCATTGCAGAGCTTAACCATTTTATCAAATATGACAAAAGAAACATGCACAATAGAAGGTAAAATAGATGACTGAGATCGACTGAAAATAAGACACTACATACATCAGAAATCATCATCCAAAGAGTACAAAGAGAGCCCCTGGACAGGAAAGAAAT
>NW_022103898.1:43070930-43072943 GCF_000313985.2 Echinops telfairi | reverse complement strand
TGAATGAAGCCAATGTGCCAAAATTGAATCTGTAAATGAATGCATAACTCTTTTTGATATATATAAACCTCATATTTAGATTTTGTTAATTATATGTCAATAAAACAATTTAAAAACAAAAATGTTTATTTAGTTTCACAATGGAAAATGAGTCTTATTTATCCTTGTCTATATAAAAGCTAAAGACCTTACTAACAGACAGTGTGATTTATTAAATTGTGCTAATTTAAATAGAAGCAACACAATGTAAGATGCTATTTATTTACAGGCATTTTAATAAATTATTATTACAAATATAGTAGTAGTAAAAAACAAAAGAGAAACTATTCCCTATGCTGGGTAACTTTAATAGAATAATTAAAATACTTTTGGAGCTTAACTTCATTGAAAAAATGCCATATTTTTAAATTGGGTGGCTGTTTGTGTTATTGTAAAACTTAGAATATTGTACTCAATAGAGTGCCCATCTTAACAAATTTGTTTTCTTTTTATCTGGAAAAGTAAATTAAAGACTAATGATCTCTTTGTTTTTGTGTTTTGGGGTCAAAATTTCAAAACAGTTGAAGAATATCAATAAGAGTAGAGAGTAAAAAGGTTATATAAAAGGGAAAATAACAATTTCCTTATTTCTAGATGATTGTGAGAATGTGATAAAAGGATAGCATGAAAAATGAACACTTGTTAATAAGGTTCTTCAAAACACACACATGATATAATGATATTTTCAAAATAGCGCATCATGAAAGAAAAGAGCTACAGATATATACGTTATTATCATGGGTCTATTTATTATTGATGAACCCTGTAGCATAATTTTTAAGCATTGGCTGTTAAGTGAAAAGTTAGGCAGCCGCAGCCATTAGAGCAGTGTTTCCCAAGGTGGACAATGCTGCCCCCTGGGGGCGTGCTTGAATGAGCTAGTGGGGCTGTGAGAGCACATACCTACACTTTATCTTGGATTATGGGCTATAGTACAGATTGTTTTAATTGGGGAAGGGGGTTGGGAGGGCATTGAGCCATATTCTACTTTTGTGAAAAGACAAAAATAAGACAAATAAGTTTGGGAACCCAGAACTTGCATTCAGCCTCCATAAAGACTGTAGAAAATTCTCTGGGCAGTTCTATTTTAACACATGGGGTTAGTAAGAGTTATAAGCTGCATAATGGTGTACAAAAAACCCAATAACACCCTTATTTAAAGTGTTTATTTAGACAAGTAATTTAAATCTTTGTTTTCTTAAGAGTGAAGATGAAATATACTTCAAAATAAAGCAATTCTGAAAAATAATTCTAAATGAATCACATATTAGAGCAAGAATAAGAGTTATTTGGGGAACAAAGTATGACAACCCATAAAACTTTTCTTGAAATCATAAAATCCTATGCTATCAAAATATAACTTAATTGGATATAAAAAACTATCAAAAATAAAAAATAAATCATTGATACATTTGTAAAGAAATAATAGCACACTAAAAGATCAATCACTTTACAGAATCTAGACAAAATTCAGGTGCCAAATCCCTAAATTTCTAATTTTAATCCATTTATTTTGAAGCTATAAAAAGGTAAGCCAACATTGATTTTATCAGCTCCCTGAGAGTTGGAGAGGGTATAATTGTTTAATACAGTGACTTCTTTTTTTTTTTTATTTTTTTTTTAAGATAGCATCTCCCCCTATCTTGTCCAGGCTAGAGTGCAGTGGCTTTTCACAGGGGAGATTCCTCTACTGATCAGCAATGCAGTTTCAACTGCTCCGTTTCAGACCAGAGTCAGTTCACCCATCTTTTAGCAACCCAGTGGTTCCCCCACACCCCCCTCCATTCCTGGGAAGTCACTATATTGATGTCGAATTCCAAGCGGACACCTGATTGGCATAGCGAGCTACAGCCCACAACTCCTTGAGTGAAGTGATCTTCTAGCCTCAGCCCAAACAGTAGCTGGGACTGTAGATGTGTGCCACCATGTACGGCATAAATCTTGAGAAGATATATAAATATAGTTGGGAAAATT
>NW_022103898.1:43062288-43070143 GCF_000313985.2 Echinops telfairi | reverse complement strand
CCATAATTCAAAGACCTCAATTCCTCTCTCTTTTTCTTTATTCATTGTGGAATTTTAATATGCACGTGAGACCATTGAAAATGCCATAGTGAGAGGCAGGCACACTTTAATCCTCAAACTGATAGTTTGGCTCGCTTACACTTTAAAGACCTGTTACAGATATGTCCATTGAAATATATTTGATTTATTAATTGCTCCTTCCATTAGTGTTGATTGTGAATGCATATAAAATAAAATCTTTGAAAACTTTAATCTTTTCTCCATTTATAATGATGCTGTCTATCAATCAAGTTATGCGGAGTTTTGATTTCTTTACATTGAGTTATACTGCCTGCTGAATAATAACTTCTTCAATTTTCGTCAGCAAGTGCTTAAAATCCTCTTCACATTGAACAAGGATGTGCCATCTCCAGCTAGAAGGTTTTGAGCAAGCGTTCCGCCAATCCTTGGGCAAAGTTCTTTTTCATGTAGCCCAGCTGTTCAGATTCTTTGTTCAGCACGTATATTGAATACATATTATGGCGAACTACAACCCTGATTCACATCATTCCTGACTGAAAACAAGTGATAGCCGTTTGTTCTATTTCAATGACTGCTTCTCATTCTGTGTACAGATTCCCAGGGGAACAATAAGTTGTTCTTAAATTCCCATTCGTCTGAATATTATTCATAGTTTGTTGTGTCCCACACATTTGAATGCCTTTGCATAGTCAATAAAACACAAATGAATCTATTTCTTGTATCCTCTGCTTTCAGACAAGATCGATAGGACTTCAGCAGTGATATCCTTCATTCAACGTCCTCTTCTGAATCTGGCTTGAATTTCTGGCATCTGACTGTAGATGTAACTTCTGTGACTGTTGTTAATGATCACTAAAACCATTTTACCTGCATATTGATAATAATGTTATGGATGCATAATGTCGGCATTCTACTAGTTCACTATTCTCTGGAATGGGCACAGACATGGATCTCTTCGAGTCAGTTGGGCATTCAAATGTCTTCCCATGGAAGACTGAGTGCTTCTAACGTTGGGTTAGTTTTTTAACACTCTATTTGGTACCCCATCAATTCCTAGATTTTTGTTTTTCACAAATTCCTGCAGTGCGTATTGTACTTCTTCCTTCAATACCAAAGGTTCTTGTTCATGTGTCCTCCTGAAATGGTTGCATATACACCCATTGCTTTGGGTTCAATGATGGTGTATTCATTTCATCTTATGTTGACTCTTTCAGAATAATTTTACCCATGGAATCCTACAATATTACAATGCCAGAGTGAATTTTTCTGAAATCCTTTTAGCTATAAAGGCTGAACATGTTCTACCCTTTTGTCTTAAAGGTTTTGCATATTTCAGTATTATACTTTGCTTTCTTGAGCTATCATTTGAACTTTTTTATTGAACTATTTTACTCCATCATTTTTCCATTAGATTTAACTACTTTATAATCAAGAGCCACAGCTTGTCTGTCCATTTGTTATACTCTGGGGCTTGTGTGTTGCTGTGATGCTGGAAGCTATGTCACTGGTATTTCAAATGCCAACAGGCTCACCTTGAACAGATAAGAAGGGCTCACTTCCCTACATTAGAAGATGACTCCACTGAAAACCTTATGCATAGTTTTAAAACATTTTCTGATATTGAAAGCCTAATGAATGGAAGCATAACATGTGGGGGATAGTACAAGAGGATGAGCCCTGTGTTAGTGCAGGTAGACTAGAGAAACAAATTCTTAAAACACTCATATGTGTATAAGAAAGAGCTTTATATAGAAGAACAGTTGAATATTGAGAAAACATCCCAGCCCAGTCCAGATCAAGTCCATAAGTCTGATTATTAGCCCATATGTCTGATACCAATCTATAAAATATTGATATAATGAAACACATGTAATGATGCCAAATTCAGGAAGATCGCAGGCCAGTGGGTACAAAGTCTTGTGAATCCAGTGGTGGCATATGCATCTCAGCACTGGCAGGGATCTGCACATGGCTCCTCCAGTTTCCCAGGGCATGGGGTCTATCAGCGTAGTGCCATGTGCCTTGTCAGTAGAGCTTTTCTCAGAGAGTGAATCTTAAGTCTTGTCAGTAGAGAGTCTCCAAGGGAGTGATCTGACAGAGAGTCTCCGGCCTTCAAGAAGGAAACACAGGAATTCCCAGAATCCTTAGGAGATGGCCATACCCATAAAGAGGCCTCATTGGCTACGACCTGATTGACAGCCCAGATTCCACCCCTACACTCTCAATTCTCAAATTTACAAGCCGTTATATAATTACCACAGGCCCCTTGGGTAGGGGAGCACTTGAAATATGATAGAGGAGCAGCTGATTTCTAAGAGTGGATTGGGATTGGAGCCTTTTAGAACTTCACTTGCTGATGGAGCACTCCTCAAGATAAGGAGAAACAGTGGCAAAATCTGCTAATGATCTGAACTTGCAATGTGCAAACTATGAATGTAGCTAAATTGCAAGTAGTCAAAAAATGAAATGGAACACATAAAGATCAATATCCTAGGTATTAGTGAGCTGAAATGTACTGGTGTTAGCCACTTTGGATCAGAAAATGATATGATTTAGTCTTCTGAGAATAACACAATCAAGAGGAATGGCACGACATTAATTGTAAAAAATAATATTGCAAAATCAATCATGAAGTACAATGCTGTCAGTGGATGGAGTGTATCCTCCAAGACATTCTACTGTGTATATCGTAAGATCTATGGATACTCTTGAGAATAATGGGAATTCAAGAACATTTCGTTATATTCATGTTGAACTTGTACAGAAGATGGACGTAGAATTGATACATTTGAATGGTGATGCCGGAGAAGAATATAATAGCGGTCCTGAGGCAAGGATGAAAAGACTTTGCTGTACAGACTTTGGACATGCTGTCTGTCGACACCAGTCCCTGGAGAAAGGCATCGTGTTTGGTAAAGTAGAGGGGCAGTGAAAAAGGGGAAGCCCCTCCAAGAGATGGACTGACAGTATGGCTGCAACAGAGGATCTTAAGTATAGGAACAACTGTGACAATGGCACCAGATTGGGCAGTGTTTTTTCCTATTGTGCACAAGCTCATTTGGGGCAGGAGTGACTCCATGGCCCCTAACAGCAGCAACATAATTAGGAGAGAGTTTCATGGTCTCTTCTTCAGTCAGCTTTGATCTTTGGACCTTTTTGCTTTCTTTATGTTTAAAGTTCTTGCCGTCAACTCACAGCTCGTCGAGACTGAATCATTAATATTCAAGTCATCAAATGTGTTGATGATTTCTAATGTCAAATGGGATCTACTCAAGGTCAATCTTAGACTCTCCTACTTTTGTTTTAATTTTCTTCAGCTTCAACCTGAACTTGCATATGAAAAATTGATGGTCTGTTACACAGTTGTCCCCTTAAATTTTCTAACAGATAATATTGAGCTTCTTAATCACCTCTTCCCACAGATATAATTGATTTGATTCCTCTTAATATTATCAGTCAGGATCCACATACATAATTGCCATTCATGTTGTTCAAAAAAGGTATTTTCAGTGAATATATCATCAAGACCATATTTTTCAAGTACCAATCTTTCCTCTTCATAGCTTTCACATTCCAATTACCAGTCATTGTTAATGCATGCTGATTGTATGCTTGAACAATTCCAAAATGAGGAAATTGATATAATTCTTCAATTTCTTCAACAATGGCTTTAGTGGCTGGTGTGTAGATATAAACATTGGCCTCATTAACTTGTCTTCTTTGTGGGTGTGTTAGAATGCTCTTTTTGCAGACTGCTAGTATTATGCTGTGGAGATAATCTTGAAATGTTCTTTTTGATGAGGAATGCAACCATTTCTCTCGAATTTGTCACTCCAGCAGAGTAAAGAACAATTTCCCAGAATAGTCAAACATATTTTCCAAATCAAAAAGCCCAAAGCCAGTCCATTTCGGTCCACTAATATATAGAATGTGAATCTTTATGTGTTCCACTTCATTTTTTGAGGCTTTACAATTGTCCTAAATTAATACTTTAAATAGTTCGTGTTCCATTTAGTAATGGATGTCTTCAGATGTTTCTTATTATTTTGAGTCATACCCTCTCAGGGAAGAGAAGTCCTGAAACCGTGCTCCATCCAAGTAATTAAAGTCAAAGCTACCAGAGAAGATAACACTTCCCAATCCATATTTTGAGTGCTTTCCAACCTTAGGGGTTTGTATTTTGGCCCAATATCAGCCAATGTTTTGCTGCTTTGATCAGGTTTTTGGTAAGAAATCTCTCAGAAGTGCCCTGTCCCTTCCTTCTTCCTTCTTCCTTATATACCTTGGTTTGGAAGTCCTCCTGAAAGTTGTGAGCCACAAGGGACCTTTCTGGCATCTGAAATACTAGTGGTCTAGTCTCCAGCGTCAGAGCAACCTAAGAGCTGCCACAGTTGAACAAACTGACGGATGAGTTCTGTAAGGCAGTCATATGAGCGATTTTAAGAAAATGCAATGGAAACATTTTTAGCTTACATAAACTAGGAATGCCTATTAAATTAGCACATCCTTTTATCCATTTTAACTACTCCCAAGGCAATAATGCTAACAGTATTCATCATCTTTTGTACATACTTGTACAACTATAAATATTTGAACAAATGTCTTAGAGAATAAGCAGGAGACCCTGAATGGTACAAATACTAAGCCTTCAACCAATAGCCAAACTATTTCTGATCTGCTTTCATAAGGTATTAATTTCAAAAATACATTTGAGCACTCCTATTCTGCACACTTGAGGTAATCCTGTGTCAGCATCAACATAATGGCAAATAATGACAACAGGCAGTGTATTAAATTCGAAATGAGAGTCAATGCATTCTGTTTTTATAGTAGTCTTATCATGTGAGGTACAAGGAGGAAACTGAAGTTAAAGGGAGTTAGGAAACTTCACCCCTTACATAGGATCAGAAAGGCTGGACACGGAATTTTAACCACAGTGTTTAACCTTAGAGCCTTTTTTTTTTATGCTATTACTCTTTTCCTGTCCCTAGACCAGGGGTTCTCAACTTTTCTAATGCCGCGACCCTTTAATACAGTTCTTCATGTTGTGGTGACCCCCCAACCTTAAAATTATTTTTGTTGCTACTTCAGAGCTGTCATTTTGCTACTGTTATGAATTGGGTGACCCTGGTAAAAGGGTCGTTCAATCCCCAAAGGGGTCATGACCCACAGGTTGAGAACCCTAGAACAATGAATAAAGAGATATGAAATAATTTTTTTACTACTACTAAATTCAGTGATAATTTAGATAGGTATCAGACTTGTGAATCATGTCAATTTAGAAAAACTTTGCATATCTACATAGTGCCTCAGAACTGAGATAATACTTACATTTTAAATAATTTGATATCAATTTATAAAAAATAACTACATTATTTAGTAATAAACACCAACTTAGTTACATAGAATTTCTCTTAAATATACCACATAAAATGAAAAAATCTTGATTAGATATATCAATAAATTCTTATAATTTTCTGAAACATATATGCCTTAATTTGATTATTTTTGAATTGCCTTTATATATAATATCATTAAATACCCATACATTTAATCATAAATATTATCTAAAATATCCAAAGATCTTATGCTCTTTCTCTCTAGTTTCCAATATTTTATTCATGATGACTCAGCTCCAATTTTTCCATTTTCTAGCTGCTGGAGAAGGCTCAGCTTCCACGGGCGTTGCAGGTGTGTCACTATATTGCGGAGATTCAATGAATTTCCTGAAATTCCTACTAGTTTCATCTGTTGCATGCCTACTAGTTCTTGAACTCGGCAAAAGCTTGAAAAGCATTCTTAGGAAATGTCACAGTGCATTTAATTACTGTCTTGCTGGTGCAGAGGTTTTTTGTTTTTGTGTTTGTGTTCTCTTTATTATAGTAGAGTTCATCATGGTTTTATTGTTTCTCAAAAGTGTATTGTGAAAGGGTGTTTCATGGTTAACTGCTAGCACTTTTTAATGGCATAGTGGCCATCAGCCCTCAAAGGACTTTGTCTACCTAAGATTAGCTGAAAAAAGCACAGCCATCTAGTCACATCCCAAGTCAGCACCCAGCCCACTGCGATCTTTAGACAAAGTAAAAAAATAATGTAATAAGGAAATAAAGGTTTGTGTAAAAGGTCTACACCCCCCCTCCCTTTTCTCCCCTTAGTATTTGTAGTGAAATGGATGAGAGAGATGATGTAAAGAAATTTTCTTTTCTGATATTCACTTATTGTGAAGTGGTAGTGAGGGAAGGTGCCAGAGATAACAAAGTGAAGGAATCATACAAGAACATATCACATATGTTCAGCCATATCACATATATCATTCAGTCATATCACATATATCATTCAGTCCATTTTTAAAAATCAAAAAGAGAATGCAAAGTAGGTGGACAAACAGGATTCCATTCCCTAGAGCTACCTATCTGGCATCTTCCCCTATAATAACCCCCCTAATAATAACCATTATTAAAGAGACACACTTTAAATAAAGTGACATAGTTTGTTGTCAAATTTGAAAAGTTCGTAGGTTTAACTTTACTAATATAGATCCCTAGTGCTGCTGTGGTTTAGACATTGAGTTGCTAACCACAAGGATAGTAGTTTCAACCAACTGACCGACAGACCGACCACTCCAGAGGACACAGATGAGGTTACCTGCGCTTTCAAGGACTTGCCGTTCTGAAATCCTGCCCAAGGTGGTCAGTTGGTATCCACTTAATGGCAGTGGGAGTTTGGGTCTTGGAATCTTACCAGTAGACGTTCTGAAGCAGAATACCTAAACATACCTGGCTACCAAACCAAAGGTCCTTGGTTTGAAATCAGTAGCACCTCAGAGAGAATATGTGTGGCAGTCGACTTCCCCAACAGCAAAAGCAACAACAACAAAGCTTTGTGGAAGCTGACTGCCACAAAATAACACAACATAGCACAGTCCTAATCCATCCTCCCAATTATTCTTATGTTTGAACCCATTGTTTCAGCCATTACGTCAATCCATATTTGTGAGGTCCGCCCCTTTACTTTCTGCCTATTTCCAAGCATGATGATGTCCTTTTACAGGGACTGGTCTCTCCTAATAACATGTCCTAATTACATGAGAAAAAAGTCTCACCATCTTTGCCTCTAAGGAGCCTTCTTTCTGGACTTACTCCAAGGTGGATTTGTTTGTACTTTTTGCAGTCCATGTGACTTTCAATATTACTTACCAGCATCACAATTGAAATACACGTATTCATCTTCAGCCTTCATTATTTAATGTTTAACTTTCAAATGCATGTGAATCCATTCTAAAATCCTATAACTTAGATCAGGTGTATCTTAAGCCTGAAAGTAACATCCTTGTTTTCAACACTCTAAAGAAGCCTTCTACGGCAGATTTACCCAATTCAATGCTTCATTTGATCTCTTGACTGCTGCTTTTATGAGCATTGACTGTAGATCCAAGCAAGACTAAGTCCGTGAAAACTTCAATCTTTTAGCCATTTATCATGATGTTTTGCATGGGTCCAGTATTGAAAATGTTAGTCTTCATTACATTGAATTGTAATCCACACTGAAGGCTGAAATTCTTGGTCTTCATCAGTGAATGCTTCAATTAGTCCCCATTTTCAGCAAGGAATTTTTTTACTTCTGTATTTTACAGGTTGTTAATAAGCCTTCCTCAAATCTTGATTTCTCATTTTTCTTCATATACTGCAGTCTTCTGATTATTTGCTTAGTATACAGATTGAGTAAGTTTAGTGTTAGGATACAACACTGATCATGCAACATTCCCCTTTTCTCTTAGCACAGTTGCCTCCTGGACCATGTACAGGTTCAAGATGAGCATAATGAAATGTTTCGG
>NW_022103898.1:43059762-43060958 GCF_000313985.2 Echinops telfairi | reverse complement strand
TTCTGTTAGGTCATCTCTACTTGGAATGGGTAATCTATGGATCTCTTCCAGTCAGTTGACCAAGCAATTGTCTTCCAAATATCCTGACATAAATGCGTGAGTGCTTCCAATGCTTCCAATGTTTGTTGACACAGTTCAATTGCTATTCCATCAATTCCTGGAGTCTTGTTTTTACCAACGCTTTCAGTGCAGCTTGAGCAACTTCCTTCTTGCTCATACGCTACCTCCTGAAATGATGTAAAGTGAAGTCGTTTTTCATTTTGGTTTGTTTTTGCACAGTGACTCTAGGTATTCTTTTCATCTTCTTTTGCTGTTTCTTGCATCATTGAATATTTGTCCATAGAATTGATCAACATTGTAACTGCAGGCTTGATTTTTTACTTGCGTTCTTTCAGTTTAAGACATGCTGCACAAGTTCTTCCTTTCTGGTTTTCTAACACTTAGTCTTTTAATTTTTTTTAATAATGAACACTTTGCACATTTTTTTTACATTATTTTACTTTGTTTTCTCAAGCTGCCCTTTGGAATATTTTATTCAACTCTTTAACTTAATTTCTTCAACTTGTCTTAGGTAGTCTATGATTAAGTTTCAGCATCTCTTCTGAGACCACTTTGATATTTTTCCTTTCTATCCCATATTTTAAATGACCTTTTGGTTTCTTCATGAATGATGGTCCTAATGTCCTCCCAAAGCTCACCTTGTCTTCTGCTATTAGTGTTCAATGCAGCAAAATCTCTTCTTGAAATGTTGTTGAAATTCAGTGGCATTTTAATCATGGTAATATTTTGCCTCTTGTGGATTTGTTTTAATTTTCTTCATGTTCAACATGAACTTACATGTGAGCTATTGGTTGTCTGTTTCACAGTGAGGCCCTAGCCTGTTTTTTGATGTTGAGCTTCTTCACCATCTCTTCCTTTAAACATAGTCAATCCTCTTTCTGTGTATTCCATGTGGAAGAATCTATGTGTATAGTTTCCCTTTGCATTGTTGCAAAAGGTATTGTGGTTGAAAAAGTCCTTGATCTTGAAAATAGTCTATCATGTGATGTTCAGCTTTGTGTCTATCATCAAGACCACATTTCCCAAGTACTTTTCCTCCCTCTTTATTTCTAACTTTTGCATTCTAGTCTCAGATAATTATCAATGCATCTTGATTGCATGCTTGATCAATTTAAACTGAAGACATTGGTAGAATT
>NW_022103898.1:43057168-43058875 GCF_000313985.2 Echinops telfairi | reverse complement strand
AAGACAAGTCATGGCTAAGCTTTACAGCCTTCAAATCGTATGGGGCAGTTAGTTATATTCTGTTCTAATTAGTCATGCTGAGTCAGTATGAAATTGATGGCAGTGAGTGTGGTTTTGAAATGTTACTCATAACCATTACTCTCACTTATCACATGCAAATTCAGTATATATCAAACAATCTTTGCTTTAATACAGAAAATGTGTGAGCTTATGCTTTGGTCTTTTGAAGGAAAAAAAATGTTTCTTTGTTGCCAATATATATATCCTTTTCTTTGTCCTCCAGCTTTTCTCTGTTAAAACTAGCCTAAAGCTACTCTGGGCACCGAACCATTTCTGAGCCTCTTGTGACTCATCTCAGGAGAGTCCTATGACTTTAAGACTTGCAAGGGATATTAGTTATATAAATGTAAAACAATGATACTGAAGTATAATTTACATAGAGTTTAATGAGTTAATAATATATGTAATGAATTAATGATAATTAATTAAAATCATGGCACTTAATTATAATTATAATATATAATTGCTAAAATATTTGCTTTGTTTTATTTTTAATTACTATTGACTCTCATTTTATTATATTATGGTAGTATTCTGTACCAAACTGATAATAATAATAATAATAAGCATTACAACATCTGGTTCACTTACTTCTTCAATAAAAGATTATTGAGAACCCACTAAATGTTAAACAAAACATATATTTTCTTCTTGGTGCTATTCAATATACTTTGAATCATCATGATCCCATGTGTGTTACAATGATCGTCTATGTGTCATAATAGAAGTATACTTCATACCGATTTAAATATGTTTTTTTAAGTTGTTGATCCAAAGCCCTTTCTTCTAAGGAGATTCTAGGGTAACTAAAGATCCAACCTTTTGACTAGTAGGTAGGTACATTAACCCTTTGCATCACCCTGGTACTACTCTTGCCATAGACAAATAAGATACATTCATTATTCCTATCTGTCTTAGACTGGGCTTTCTAGAGAAACAAAACATTGAAACATATATTTACACATCAGTGTTGTTAGTCATTGTTATTAGATACTGTGAAGCTGTTTTATGACCCATAGCTACTCTATATACAATTGAATAAAACATTGTCATCCTGTGATATCCTGTGTCTAAATGCGCGTTCCATCTTCTCAATTGTTGTTAGGTTTGAGCCCACGGTTGCAGCCACTGTGGGAATCCATCTCATTGAGGGTCTTCTTCTTAGTACTGACTGTTTACTTTACCAAGTATGATGTCTTTTTCAGCCACTAATCTTCCCTGATATTATGTCCAAAGTACAGAATGTGAAGTCTTGGCACCTTTGATTCCAGGGAACATTCTGGGTGTACTTCTTCCAAGATACCGTATATACTTGTGTATAAGTTGAGTTTCTCAGCACATTTTTATGCAGTTTGTGTGGTAAAATTGGGTGCCTTGGCTGATATTCGGGTTGGCTTATACTCGAGTATATACAGTATTTATACTTGTTCATAGTGCAATCCTGAAGGATCTTTTCAAGAAATGACTCACAGAGTTGTAAAGAAAGTTTCAATTATGTGGGACAAGTGTTGACTCAGTGGTAAATGACTACAACATAAGATGGCAGGCTTCTGGTTCAAGTTCAAATACCTGAAGATGATGAGCCAGATGCAGGATTCAGACTCAGCAAAAACTAAGCAAGCCTTTTCACATCCTCCCCTTATTTTG
>NW_022103898.1:43053784-43055100 GCF_000313985.2 Echinops telfairi | reverse complement strand
GACAGCTGATGGGTTTAAATTGCTGTTAACTGGCTTTGGCTTAAACACTGTAACCCCAGGTTACAACTGAAAGTCTAGCAAGAGCCTGGTATCTGCTGAATTGTGACTGGGGACCCTGATTCAATCAACCATGCCTATATGATGAGGCACTAACATGACTAGTCACCAATTGTCTGTCAATTTGTGGTGCTCTGGTGGCTTATGTGTTGCTGTGATGCTGGACGCTATGTTAGTGGTATTTCAAATTCCAGCATGGTCACTCAAAGTTAAAAAGTTTCAGCAGTGCTTCCAGACTAAGAACACACAAGGAAAATGGACTTATCTCCCCACTTCAGAGGAAATAAATGCTGAAAACGTTATGCATAGTTGGAAACATGATCAAATATTGAAGTATTAATGAATATAAACAGAACACTGTTGGAGATCGTGTCTGAGGATGGGCCCCTGGCGTTGAAGGGCAATCAGAATGTGACTGAGGAGGTGCGGATTTCTCAGAGAGGAGTCAACCATGAAGACTAGAATCCAGTAAAGCCCATGGGAGTGCAGGCCTCTGGGCCTTAATTTGCTGATGGAGAATGACTCAGGGTAAAGAGAAACAGCTGCAAAAACCCCACAGCAATAACAACAACAACAAACTGCTAGCAATCTAACTTGGCATGTGCGAATATGAATCTAAGAAAATTAAAAATCATCAAAAATGTAATGGAATGAATAGTGAGCAATATCCTATGCATAAGTGAGCTGAAATGCACTGGTAGCAACCATTTTGAATCAGAAAATCATATGAGTTACCAGGCTGAGACTAAGACAACCAAGAGGAATAAATGACAAGGCATTCATTGTCAAAAAGGACATTGCAAAATCAATCATGAAGTCTGTAACAGGATTCTATCAATCCAGAGTCAAGGAAATCCAATCAATGCAACTAATATTCTAATTTATGCACCAAACATGAACATTGGTGATGAAGTAATTGAAGAATTTTATCAATGACTTTAGTTGGAAAATGCTCAAACATGCAATCATGATTCATGGATAATTATTAGTGATTGGAATATAAAAGTTGGCAGCAAAGAGAAAAATCAGTAGTTTGAAAATATGAACTTGGTGGTTGATAAGAAGCTTATGGTTGCATGGTAGAATTTTGAAAAGCCAAGGACTTATTCCTGGCAAATATCTTTATTTCAACAACACAAAGGATGGCAATACACATAGCCATAGACAGAAATAAAGTTGACTACATCTGTGGGGAAAGATGCTGGAGAAGATCAATATAAGCAGCTAAACCTAGACCAGGGACTGATGGTGGAAAAAAA
>NW_022103898.1:43049595-43052363 GCF_000313985.2 Echinops telfairi | reverse complement strand
AAGGATTTAGTTTTGTGCTTGAATTCACAATTAATGCCCATGGAAACAGCAGTCAAGAGATCAAAAGACAAATTGCATTACGTAATCTGCTGCATAAGACCTCTTTAGAGTATTGAAAATCAAGGATGTTACTTTGAGGACTAAGGTGCTCCTGACCCAAGCCATGGTATTTTCTATTGCCTCATATGCATATGAAAATTGGAGACTGAATAAATAAGACAGAAGAATTTATGCATTTGAATTTTGGTGCTGGAGAAAGATATTGACATGATTATGGACTGTTTAAAGGACACACCACTCTGTCTTGGAAGAAATATAGCTGGAGTATTCCTTAAAGGCAAGGATGGAAAGACTTTCTGTTACATAATTTGGACATATTGTCTGGAGGGATTGGTCTCTGGAGAAGGACATCTTATTAGGTAGGGTAGAGGCACAGCAAAAGGAGAGGAAGTACCTCAAATTGATGGGTTGACACTGTGGCTGCAACAATGGGTTCAGGCATAGAAAGGCTTTTAGGATGGAACAGGACTGAGCCATGTTAGGCTCTATCATGCACAAGGTCACTGTGGGTTGGAACCAATTCAATGAAACCTAAAAACAATAGTTGTGACTACTATATTTAGCCTTTAATTACTCTAGATATGAAAGTTCCACAGGTTTCCTTACTTGGGACAATCATCTGTGAGTAAGGGAAGGTTCTTAGGGACAAAGAAAATACACATTGGGAAGGGAACTCTCTTCCTTTATTTAGAAGCAAATATGGGGAAATTTCATATCTTTATCTTCTTGGAGAATTACAAAACTTTAATATAATTATAGCACTTTTGATGAGTCTTGTCAATCATTCCAGTGAACTACCAAACCCAATAGATTAGTAGAAGCCAGCAAATAGAAGTGAGGGGGGCTTGGAATATGGCTGATTTGATAAGGGAGTAGAAGGACCTCTGTACACATAGACAGTAGGTCAGAACTATAAGAGCCTAGGGAAGATTCCTGAGCTTACAAAAGAACAGTTGACAGTCTGTTTCCACAGTTGGTCTTGGTTTTAGCTTCTGATATCGAACTTCCAGCCAATTCCAGTTCATTTCAGTACAATAATGCCAAGGGTATTGATATTTATCCAAATGTGTCTCATTTCATTTTTTCTTCCAATTTTCCTAAATTCATACATTGCAAGTTCTGATTATTAATTGATGTATGCAGATGTATCTTCTCATTTTGAGTTGCGCCACATCTGCAAATGAAGATGCCTAAGGCTTTATTGCTGCAAGATTTACTCCATGCACTTCATTTGTAGCTGGTACTTGCAGAAGGCCTTCAGACATGAGTGGCTCATCGTTTAACACTATTTCTGCCAATGATCTAATCTATTCATGGGGTTTTCAGTAACTAACAATGTTTGGTTCTATCCATAGGGTTTCAGTGGCTAATTCCTCTGAAGCGGACAGATTATTCCTTTTTAATAGTCTGTTTTTAATCTAGAAGGTATGCTAAAACCTCTTCACATTGGGTGACCCTGCTGGCTATGAAATATTAGTGACAACGCTTCCAGCCCTACCGAAACACAAAAGCCACCACAGTATGACAAATTCTAACATTTGCTCATTTGTAAGTTCAGGTTGAAGTTGAAGAAAATTAAAACAGGTCCATGATAACCAATGTACAACCTTGAGTATGTCCACTCAGATTTCCAGAATTTCTCAAGAACAGACTTAATGCATTAAGCACGAATGACAGGAGACCCCATGAGCTGTGGGAGAACATCAAGAACATCATGCACGAAGAAAGAGAAAGAGAATTACCAAGACAGGAACTAGCAAAAAAATCCAAGCGGATGTCAGAAGAGACTCTGAAAATGTCCCTTGATTGTAGAATAGCTAAGACAAATGAAAGAAATGAGGAAATCACAGAGCTAACATAAAAATTTAAAGGACAGTTCGAGAAGAAAAAGGCCAAACATTATAATAAAAAGTGTAATGACCTAGAACTAGAAAACCAGAAGAGAAGAAAGACCATGTTCAGAATGTCTTTACCTGAAAGAACTCAAGAAAAAATTCAAGACTTGAGTTGCACTTTGAAAGATTCTATGGGAAAAATACTACTGTATATACTCATGTATAAGCTGAGTTATTCCGCACATTTTTAATTCAGTTTTTGTGTTAAAATAAGTACCGTGGCTGATACTCGAGTATATGTGGTAAATGATGCAGGAAGCATCAAAAGAAGATGGAAAGAATATACAGAATCATGGTACCCGAAAGTCTATGTCCTAGTATTAGTCAGAGACTAGTCAACATTTCTTCATTTCAAGAGAAGCATATGAGCAGGAACCAATGGCACTGAAGGAAGAAGTTCAAGCTGCACTGCAAATATTTGCCAAAAAACAGGCTCTAGCAATTAATGGATAGCAATTGAAATATTTCAACAAGCTGATAAAACATCGAAAGTACTCACTCATCTATGCCAGGACATTTGGATTACAGCTATTCAGACAACTGCCTGGAAGGGATTTATATATGTACTCATTCTGAAGAAAGATGATTCAACAGAAATGTAAAGCTATAAAAGAATATAACTGATATCAAATGCAAGTAAAATGTTGTGAAGATTACCCAACAGTTGTGCAGCTCTACATTGACAGGGAGTCACCAGAGGTCCAATCCTGATTGAGAAGAGGACGGAGAATAAAGGCTATCATGGTTGAAATCAGATGGATCTTGGATGAAAGCAGAGAATATCAGAAAGATGTTTACTTATGTTTCATTGAC
>NW_022103898.1:43042386-43048590 GCF_000313985.2 Echinops telfairi | reverse complement strand
CTCAGTTGTTTGTTTTAGGGGATTTTATGCAGACACCACGAAGATTATTGCAAATAGATCCAAGAGTCAATATGTTTTTAAACACCAAGTATCCATTTCTGAATGTTTGTTTTTGGCTAAAATTTTTAACAGTTCCAATTTAAACATTCTCTTTGAATAATAGGAAAATAATATTTAACTTGGTTTAAGGAGTCTTATTTGTTGAAAACTCTTAATCAGTATTGTTTAGAATAATAGGAAGCACACTACATGCATTGGTATTTTGAATGCAATTATTGTGTTTGTAAGAAATATAAATCTTTTGATTACTTTTTCCCATGAAATATGTATTAGCAGGGAAAAACATTACTCATTGTTTCATATCTTAATTATTTGAAATTGAATTATTTTCTTCATTATTATTATTTTGAATCCTTTTCTATGCCACCTTATGACTATTAACATTTAAGTTATGGCAATAGCAGGTCTGGTGATGCAATGGGTTACACATTGTGCTGCTAATCTCGAGGTCAGCAGTTCAAACCAATAGTTGCTTCATAGGATAAAGATGAGACTTCTTTCTCTCTTAAAGAAAAACCCACAAGGGACAGTTCTACTCTGCCCTAGAGGGTTGCTATGAGTTGGTATCAACTCAATGTAGTAAATTTGGTTTGTATTGAAGTTTTGAAATGGACTTACATTATCATTTATCATTAATGTGTAATGATTGTGTTGGGAGAATTAAATAAGAACTATAATGGAAATTTCGTGAAGGTCACAATATTAATTTTTAGTTCAAGTAATTTAAAAAGTATAAGTTCATAGGAAATGCAAAGTTGTATCAATATTTATCATAAAATAAAAAATGTTCTTGTCAAGGTAATTTAAACAATGATGCATATATTTAACAAATGCAGATGGCTAACTTAAAGGAGAACACTAATTACTAGTAATTTCAAGTATTGTTGGTGTTAGGGTGCCAGCAAGTCAGTTCCTCCCCATAGAGACCTTATGCACAACAGAGAGGAAGATGTGCGTTTCTTTGTAGCACAGCGACTCTGTATATTCTTTCTATCTTCTCTTGATGCTTCCTGAATCAGTCAATATTTTCCCCATACAATATTTCAAGATTTAAACCTGAGCCTTGGATTTTTTCTTGCAATATTTCAGTGTAAGATAAGCTGAGCATGTTCATCTTGAGTTGCCCTTTGAACTTTTTTATTCAGCTCTTTGGCTTCACCCTTTCTTCCATTTGCTTTAGCTACCCTTCAATTAGTAGCAAGTTTCAGAGTCTCTTTTGACATCTACTTTGATCTTTTCTTACTTTCCTGTCTTTTTAATAACCTTTTGCTTTCTTCATAAATGACAGCTCATCAGGTCTTCTGTCATTAGTGAACAATGTGTCAAATCTGTTTTTGAGATGTTCTCTGTATTCAGGTAGGATAGAATCAAAGTCATATTTTGACTTTCCTGGACTTGTTTTTAATTTCTTCAGCTTTATCCTGAACTTATATATGCGCAATGGATGGTCTGTTCCACAATCAGCATTGGTCTTGGTTTTAACTGCTGATATCAAATTTCTCCAGCATCTCTTCCCACAATTTGATTTCTACATATTCTCTTGAAGAAATCCATGTGTATTGTGTTTTTGAAAAGTTGAAAAGGTATTTGCTATGAACAAGACATTGGTTTGGCAAAATTCTGTTATGTGAAGCCTGCTTCATTTCTGTCACCAAGGCCATATATTCCAACTCTTGTTCCTTCCTCTCTGTTTCCAAATTTTGCATTTCAATCACCAATTATTATCAATGCATCTTCACTGAATATTTGATCAATTTCTGACTGAAGTTTTTGGTAAAAATTAATTTCTTCATCACTGACTTTCATGATTGGTGCATGAATGTGAATAATAGTTGTACTGATTGAAGGTCCTTAAGGATGACAGATGGAATCCTATCACAGACGGCACGCTATTTCATGATTAATTTTGCAATGTCCTTTTGCCCAATGAATATTAAGCCGTTCTCCTTCATTGTTTTAATCCCAGCATAGTAAACCATTTGACTTTCTGATTCATCATTGCCAGTACAAGTTCATGTCTGCTCACTAATGCCTAGGTGTGTTAGGTGGGGTTGACTAGAGGGACACTCATATATGTATATGTATAAGAAAGAGCTTTATATCAAAGAATAATTATAATTAAGAAAACATCCCAGTCCACTCCAGATCAAGTCCATAAGTCGGATTGCCCTAAGTCCAACATTACTTCATAAATCCTTCTTCAGACTCACATAGCCACATGCAACAATGCAGAATGCAGGGACATCATTGCCCAGTGGGTGCCAAATCTTGGATCCCATGGCATTGGGCACATCTCCAGGGGTCTGGTATGTCTCCAGCAAGTCTCTGAGTGGCTTGCAGAAAAGAAGGGGAAGCAGAGAAAGAGTTTGCGGCCAGTTTTCAGGAAGAAAGAGAGGAGGTTCCCAGAATCCTCAGGAGAAGGCCTTGCCTTCAAGGAGGCATCATTAGACTGTGACCTGAATGACTGGCTAGATTCCAGCCCTATGCTTATTTATCAAGTTGACATGAAATTATTATGTAACTACCACACCTGGATATCAATTTTTTAAAATCATTTTATTAGGGGCTCATACAAGTCTTATCACAATCCATACATACATCAATTGTGTAAAGCACATCTGTACATTCATTACCCACATCTTTCTCAAAACACTTGCTCTCCACTTAAGCCCCTGCCATCAGCTCCTGAATTTTCCCATCCCTCCCTGCTACCCCCTCCCTCATGAACCCTTGATAATTTATAAATTATTGTTTTGTTGTATATTGCACTGTCCGACATCTCCCTTCACTCACTTTTCTGTTGTCTGTCCCCCCAGGGAGGAGGTTATATGTACATCCTGGTAATTGGTTCCCCCTTCCCACCCCACCCTCTCACCACCCTCCTGGTATCACCACTCTTCGCATTGGTCCTGAAGGGATCATCTGCTCTGGATTCCCTGTGTTTCCAGTTCCTATCTGTACCAGTGTACATCTTCTGGTTTAGCCAGTTTTGTAAGGTAGAATTGGGATCATGATAGTGGGGTGGGGAGGGGGGAACATTTAGGAACTAGAGGAAAGTTGTATTTTTCATTGTTGCTACACTGCACCCTGACTGGCTCGTCTCCTCCCCATGACTCTTCTGTAAGGGGATGTCCAATTGCATACAGCTGGGCTTTGGGTCTCCATTCTGCACGTCCCCTCATTCACAATGATATGATTTTTTGTTTTGATGATGCCTGATTCCTCATCCCTTTGATACCCCATGATCACACAGGCTGGTGTGCTTCTTCCATGTGAGCTTTGCTGCTTCTGAGCTAGATGGCCGCTTGTTTACCTTCAAGCCTTTAAGGCCCAAGATGCTATATATTTTGATAGCCAGGCACCATCAGCTCTTCACCACATTTGCTTATGCACCCATTTGTCTTCAGTGATCGTATTGGGGGTTGAGCACACGGTGTGATTTTTTGTTCTTTGATGCCTGATAACTGATGTCTACGCCACCTCATGAGCACACAAGCTGGTGTGCTTCTTCCTTTATGAATTCCATTTGATTTTTGATGCTTTCTACTTTTCCTATATTCATACTTCACACATTCAAAGTTCAGATCATTAGCAGATATTTGCACTTTCCCTTTACTTTCATTCATTCCAGATCATCAAATGGAGATCCCCAAAACTCCACTCCCTCAGCCTTTACCTGATTCTCTGACCCTGTTGACTCCACTCCAAGAAATTAGCTTCTCTAAAGTCACAATTTAAGTGACCACTGACCCAAGGGGCCGGTCCTCTGGCACGATCTTCAACAAATCTCTCCTCTTACTCATTAGGCCTTCAGTATCTGACAATGTTTCCAAGCTATGCAGAAGGTTTTCAGAGTCTCCCTCTTTTGAAATTGGGAGCTGAGCCTTAGTTGTCTGTTCTCAGTCTGAAAACTCTACTGAAACTTGTTCACTTTGGATGACACTGTTGACCTGTGAAATACTAGTAACATAGTTTCTAGCACCATAGAAACACTCAAGGCACCACAGTATGACAAACTGGCACACAAATACTAAGGAGATATTAAAAAAGGAATTTACAGACCAGACCTAAATAGACTTTTGAATGTCATATTCCATTGATTGCAGTATAACTGGGTCATAATTTTAACTACTTCAACAATAAATTTGGTACACTATCTAAATTTTAATGGTTAAAAAAGAAAACACACACACACCAAGGCAAAATCATGCAGATGTTATGAAAAACTGACTGCAACATTCCTCTTTAATATCAAGGTAAAAAGAGGCCTGCTGTGGGATAATATTGCAGTCTCATAGGGTAACTTGATTAGCATCCATTACTCAATCCCCATTCGTCGTTGTAACATAAATAAGCAGCCTAAGTTTCCAGAAGTTCTGTCAAGTCACACATTTTAGACAGCTCTCTTTGTTTTCAATTTGTAAGTTAGTGTTCACTAATCTTGTCTGGTCACTTCAGGTATTATGCTGGTCAGAAGAACAGCACTCCCCAGCATGTTTGCTTAAACCGTGGGCATGCTTTTCTTTCCTTTCTTTTCTTTTTGATTTTTTGGACTCTGTATATATGCTACTTCATCCATTTCAATAAAGGGTTTGTTTTGTCTTTGCTTGAACATAATAATTTAATGCATCTATATGCTTGCTTGCCCTTCATTTTAATTTAGAATTATCTACTTCCTGGTCCCTAGCAAGTTTACTATTTAACCAGTAACAGATAACTAATTCTTATTCTCACCATTTCTGTGACTATTGTTAACTTCCTATCCTAGTTTCTGCTGTGAAATGCTTTCATGTTAGAAGACAAAAAACAAAACTAATTAGTTCTATGTTTTAAATAACTATATTCTCTTCTTATCCACATATTTTTTGTCCTAAATACTGGGATTATCCTTCTTTAAAATCCTCCCAAACAAAAAGGCAAAAGAGCCTTCTATAGAACATATAGCTAAATAAATGTTTCCTTAATTGCATTGATTTGAATGACATTTAAATTGAATTTGATCAATTCTTTTTTATTTATTCATTTTATCATCAAACCCTACTTGAACCCCTGTGTTAAGTCTTATGCTTAGTGCAGAAAACACAAAAATAGAATATGTTTTCTACCATACAAGGAGTATAATATTTAAGAAGATAGACATGCAGAAACAGCTGCAAATATTTGAAAACATACTAAAATGTAGGAGTTTAGTAAGTTTTTTGTACACCTTACTTTGGAGACATTTTAAAGAAAATTTCACATTGGTCAAGCATTTATTCTCTATTACAATATGCTCTAAGCACTTTATATTTATAAAAACAATGAGCATAAGCCCATAGTAAAAGGATTCCCTTTTGATATATTACAATGGAAATGCTTAAAACACTTTTTTTTTGTCTAAAATGTGTGAATTGACAGAACTTCTGGAAACTTAGGCTGCTTATTTATGTTACAATGATGAATGGGAATTGAGTAACGGATTCTAATCAAGTTTTACTCAGGTTCCCTTATACCCTGTGCAATCAAACCAGAGCCTCTCCTGTAGCTCTGACGAAGTTCTCTCACATTCCCAAGACGGTGGGTAACTGTAGAGCGAGTAATTTCATAGGGTGCAAAGATGAGGGTGAATTGTGAGTTGGATTTTGAAATATGAGATGGCATGTACTAGGTGGAATAAGCAATGGAAGTAACTACTGGGAGAGAGTTGGCAAGTTTCCAACAGGGGAAACTATACATAATAAAGTGTGAAAATGTGGTTCCAATATTGAATTTGGAGAACATAAAGGTGAAACATGAGCTTGGGGAAATAGGAACAGTACACAACATAAAAGATTAGATGTGCAGGATCACTGCATGCTAGATTTGGGACTGAGGGTTTGAAATGTGTCATTACGTATTCAAATATGTTAGGTATGTAAATATTAAATGCCATCATAAAATTACTGTGGGACCTGAAAAAGAAGAAAACCTGAAGTTATTGGACAGAGGATCAAACTGTCCGATTTTGGTGGTTGTTGTTGCTAAAAATAGACTACTGTCGCCACAGAAAAAAATGATTTTGTTACCACCAAAATGAAAAGAATATGAAAGGAAAGGGAGAGAAACTAAACCTAGAGAAAGCTATTGGCTCAATGTCACTTTGCTCAGAGCAAAGGAGAAAGATTA
>NW_022103898.1:43026462-43042154 GCF_000313985.2 Echinops telfairi | reverse complement strand
GTCCAATAAATCACACTCTTCTTCCTAGTCAAGGGTGTGAACCAATTGAAAAAAAGAAAAAGAAAAGAAAGTTAGATTGTATATCACAATAGCACCTGAACTATTGTTTTTTTAAAGTTGCAGTAAACGGTGTGGGTGGGTAGCCTTATCCAACATTCTTACCACCCAGAGACAAGGGTCAGATAGACCTCCATGCCCCATCCCTCTTAGACCAAGTATTCTTTCCGCAGCATTACTTCCATAGTGGGCTCAATAATTCACTGAAATGACCACACATAACTCACAAACATGGTTCACTAGGAAGTCAATAGGTTCCCACAAGTCAGTAAACACTAAGAATATAATCATTGTTCCACAACAACAACTCTCATCCAGCAGCCAAGTCTCTCTCTGAGCCTCAGACTCTCAGCCACATGGTGGTTAAGTCTCTTTGGTCTTCAGCCTCTCAGCCATATGGTTCTCTGGCCTAGATTAGAGTCCCATACCCTCCATATGACCGACTCTTATCTCAGACTCCACCACTTCAGAAGGATGGCTGGAATGTGCTCTTACAATGGTCCTGGGATTTCTCTCTTTTTCTGCTGTTCCAAAGATAATTCACATTTATAAGCAAATTTTTTGTGGTAACAAAAACTGATCCATCTCCACTATTGGTTGTACATATGCCTAATTTTCATAGTTACAACTAATCTATTAGTGGGAGTTACAGAGACAGCGGTAGAAGAGCCATGTGAAGAAATTGCACTCCACCACAAACATGCATACAACTTTGGAATAAAATTGACAATAATTTAGCTTTGGTAATAGAGGAACCATAAAAATTTTGTTGTTTTTCAATTGTATTCGATTGGTCCTGACTCATAAGCATCCCAAATGTGTTACTGCCCAGTCCTGAGTCAGACTCACAATTGTTCTTAGGTTTGAGCCCATTGTGGTAGCAATGGTATCAGTCCTGCTGGTTGAGAGTCATTCTATTTTTCACTGTCCTTCTATTCTACTAAGCATAATGTCCTTTTCCCGGGCTCTGGTCTCTCCTGATAACTTGCCCAAAATATGTGAGATAAAGTATTGCTATCCTGGTATTCTGGCTATACTTCTTCCCATACAGATATATTGGTTCTTTGGCAGTCCACAGTAATTTCAGTACTCATCTCAAGTAAAATAATTCCAATGCATCAATTCTTCTGTGATCTTCCTTATTCAATAGACAGCTTTCACATGCACACGAAGCAACTGAAATGCGATGGCTTGGGGAAAAGTCACCTTAGTCCACAAAGGAACAAACTTGCTTTTCAACACTTAATGTAACAAATGTATGATCTCTGAGTTTTGTGGAGGGGAGTTAACCATGGTGACCTGAGTCAGGTGAAGTCTATAGGATCTTCATTTGTTGACAGGGCATGACTCAAGGTAAAGAGAACCAGCTGCAAAAATCTCCTAATGATTGGAACTTGGAATATATTCATAGTATGAATTTAGAGAAATTGCTAGTGGTCAAAAATGTAACACAAGAACATCAATCCTGGGCACTAGGGAGTTGAAACAGACTGGGATTGCCCCATCACGGTTTACAGTGCCGGCTAAAATACAATCAGGAGGAAGGTGGTGCCATCCATTGTCAGCTAGGATCCTGTGAAATCCCTACTGAAGTGCAATGCTATCTGTGATTGGATTATATTAATCTACCTTCAAGAAAATATCAATAAAACTATTATTCAATTTTATGCACCAATTACAAAAGCTAGAAAAGAAGAAATTGAAGAATTCAATCAACGACTTTAGTAGGAAATTGATCTATAATGCAATCAAGATACATTCATAGCCATTTATGATTGGAATGCAAAAGTTGTAACAAAGCAGAAGGAATAGTAGTCGGAAAATATGGGCTTAGGGAGAGAAATGCAGTTGACAGTTGCATGGTAGTAGTATTCAAAATCAGTGACTTGTTCATAGTAAATCTATTTTTTCAATAACACAAATGGTGACTATACACATGAACTTTCCATATGTAATTCACAGAAATCAAATTGACTTTCTCTGTGGGAAGATATACTGGAGAGGCTAAATGTCAGCAAATAATACCAGACCAGGGGCCAACTGTGGAACAGACCATAAACTGATCATATGTGTTTCAGGATAAAGCTGATAAAAAGTTCACTTCCATCCCACTTGAATCTGGAGAACATCTCAGCAGATTTAAAGTAATATGCACTAATGACAGAAGACCTAATGAGCAGTTGGAGGACATCCAGATCATCATTCATGAAGAAAGCAAAAGGTCATTAAAATGCCAGGAAAGAAAGAAAAGATCCAAGTGGAAGTTAGAAGAGACTCTAAAATTTTCTATTAACCATAACGAAGCTAAAGCAAATGGAAGAAAGGATAAAGTCAGAGCTGAATAGAAAATTTCAAAGGGCAGCTCAAAAAGACAAAATCGAATGTCGTAAAGAAATGTTCAACGACCGAGAATGAGAGAACCAAAGTGAAGACTGCACTTAGTACATCTGAAACCGAAACAACTGAAGAAAAAAGTCAAGCCTCAAATTCCCATTTTGAAAAATTTTGTAGGAAAACTATTGAATAATACAGGAAGTATCAAAGAAGATGAAAAGAATACAGATTCACCATACCAGAAAGAACTAGTAGACATTCCACTATTTCAGGATGTAGCATATGGGCAAGAACCAATAGTGCTGAAGAAGAAGTTCTAAGTGTACCAAATACATTAGCCAGAAACAAGGTTCCAAGATTGACAGACTCCCCACTGAATTGTTTCAGCAAGCTGAAGAAACACTCGAAGTACTCACTCATCAATGCCCAAAATTTGGAAGACAGCTACCAGGCCAACTGATTGGAAGTGATTCATATCTGTGCCCATTCCAGAGAAAGGTAACCCACAGAATGCTCAAACTGTAGAATGATAGCATTGAATTCCACACAAATAAAAGTTTGCTTAAGATCATCCAGCAAGGTTACAGCAATACATTGCCAAGGAACTGCCAGATATTCAGACCAAATTCAGAAGAGGATGTGGAACAAGGGATATCAATTGTGCTGTTAAATGGGTCTTGGCTCAAAGCATAGAATACCAGAAAGAAGTTTACATGTGTTTAAATGCTTATTCAAGGAATTCAATTGTGTGGGCCCAAATAAACTCAGAATTGCTTTGAGAAGAATGGGAATTCCAGAATACTTCACTGTGTTTATTCGGAACTTGTACATGGATCAAGAGGCAGTTCATTGTGTGAACAGAATTGGGGAATACTGCATGATTTAAAATCAGGAAAGGAGTGCATCAGGGTTGTATCTCCTCACCATATTTGCTCAATCTATATGTTGTGCAAATCTTCAGAGAACCTGGATTATACGAAGAGGAAAGTGGCACAGGGATTGGAGGAAGCTTAACAACAACCTGTAATGTGCAGATGACACAACTTTCCTTGCTGATTTTGAGGAGGAATTGAAGCACTTGTTGATGAAGATCATTGTTTGTAGTCTTCAGTATAGATTACATCTTAATGTGTGGAAGAGCGAAATCCTCACAACAGGAACAATAGGTAACATCATGGTAAATGTAAAAAAGGTTAAATTTGTCAAGGATTTTGTCTTCTTTGAATCCACAATCAATGCTCACGGAAGCAGCAGTGAGGAGACCAAAGACATATTACAGTAGGTAATTAGTAACTGTAGTCCACAAGCCCTCTTTAGAGTATTGAAGAGCAAGGATGTTACTTTCAGGATAAAGGCGTGCCTGACCCAAGCCATGGTATTCTCCATTGCATCATACTCATGTGAAAGTTGGATGTTGAATAAGGAACACAGTAGAAGAATATATGCATTTGAATTGTGGTGCTGGAGAAGACGATTGAAAATACCATGGACTGGTAGAAGCACAAACTGATCTGTCTTGGAGGAAGTAAGGCCAGAGCCCTACTTAGAGGCACCGATGACTGGCTTATATACTTAGGATATATTGTCAGGAGAGGGTATGATCCTGGAGAAGAATATCATGTTTGGTAAAGTCGAAGGGTGGTAAAAAAAGGGACACCATGAACGAGATGGATATTTATAGTGGTTGTGTCAATGGGCTCAGGCATAGTAACAATTGTGAAAATGGCCCAGAATCATGCAGTATTTTGGTCTGTTGTGCATAAAGTCATTGTGGGGCAGAGTCAACTTGATGGAACCTAACAACAACAACAACAGCAACAACAACAAATATATCAAGGATCTCACCTCAATGATCTAGGTTTTGCAGTCAATCAATCGATGATAGAACTCACGTCTAAAATTTAACCAATCAGGGGTGAATTTACTCTAGTTCAACAATCCTATCTGTGCAATCACTTCGACAAATGACTTCAACTCCTGGGTTGCTGACAGTTTACTAATGCTGGAAGTGCACTGAGTCCAAAACCTGAGAAATTCAATAGTCCACTCTTCCTTGTAACAGTTCTTTCCCAGTATAGCTCTTCATTTCTACAATACAAAATGAACTCAGTTTTCTTATTTTAGTTGTTATTGACTGATAGCTCACTTATAATTTGATCAGGCTTTTCTGTTGATCAAGGTTATGTTTAATGATTTAAGTTAATGTTAGAGTTTATAACCTGACTGAACAAGTAACAATTTCAGATTAAGCATTATTTGAATTGAACAGACCTTTCTACTTTGATAAGCATAGATAAAATTCACTTCCAGAAATACAAAGAAATAGAGAAATTGGACATTCATATGCAATTTGATCCATATATAAAAATACTGAGTTTGATCAAACAGGCAGAAAATCTTTTTGTTAACAGTAAAACACGTAGTCTTTGGATCAGCAGGAATTCTACAATTATAATTACTTGCCCATTTTCTAAAAGTAACTCATATCGTTGCTCTTCACAATATGATTCCTATTCATTGTGCTAATGGTTGAGATCAGCACATATTATACTTGGTTTAGCAATCAAACATTCTATTAAATACCTGCCTTAAGGGATATTTTTGGCCTCACTCTTTTCTAAATGTTTCTTTCGCATGTAATCAGTTTTCCATTATAATGCCCTAGACATATTAACCTATATTTGTCCAAATTAATCTAATTTTCCTCAATCTGTCATTTTCTTTTCTCTTGTTAGTTTTCCAGATTTCTTATATAGAACTTCCAGTTTATTCGATTTGATAATATTTTAGATGATTACTACATGAACACGGGAGAAGAAGAAAGTATGATGACAGAAAAATGAATGCCAAGGACAGTAGTAAAAAATAAATTAGTAAGTGGACACAATATATTTGGACAAGGCTTATAGATTTATATCAATGTCTTCCCTTAATTGTAATTATTTTAGTTATACAGAAAAGACATTCAAGCAGGTTGGGCATTGGGGGATCTAAGTAAACCATAGAGAATGGATTGATGGCACATAAAAATGGAAATGAAATGTACTTGTCTATTGTAATCTATCTAGAAGTTATGGGGCCAGAATGTTCCCAAGAATCAAGGATGGTGAATCTTGGGCCAGTTCCTAGGAAAAGACATCATTCTTCATAAAATAGTGTCAGCCCAAAGAGGCAGACCCTAACTGAGATGGATTGACACAGCGACTGCAACAATGGGCTTACACACAACAACAATGGTTAGTATCATGCAGGACCAGGCAGTGTCTCCTCCTGTGAGATCTAAGGTCACTAGGAGTCAGATCTGACTAGGTGGTCCCTAACAACAACATTGCCAAAGCTTACATAATGATAGTTTCTTTAGGACAGTGTTGATGGAAATGAAGAAAAGCAAAGGATATGAAACTTACTTTGCAAGAGAAGCAGACAGAAATTGTTATTGGATAAGAAACAGCAAATGGAAGACGGAGGCAATTCAAGATCACCTACCAGGTTATTGATGAGATAAGGAAACCTTTCTACTAGTTTTAGGCTCCCATGGACCATGACAAAAGTACTTCTGAAAATCCAATTCAAATAATAATGACTGAGTGTCTGATGGGTACAATTTCCTTCAGAAAGAACTTTAACTATATTTCAACAGGGGGACCATTACTGAAATTTTCTGTTTTCATGTAGTGGCTTATTTTCTTAATAATTATTTCACTTCACCTTGAGTACCCAGGGCAAGTGCCATAGATCATGGGGATGCCGGATGCTGGATCTCTGGGGTGCACGACATGCTCCAAAGGTGCAACAGAGAGCTCTGATGTTGAAACTCCACTGGGTGAACTGGACTCCACCTCAAACACACCTGTAACCTAAGGACTTAAGACTGAAAATCCAGGGTGTTTGAAGAAGCAAAAGCCAGCTAGCCCATGAGTATTGAACTGTCGGTAGGCAGACAATCACTGACTTACTTTAACAAAGCCCCATATGCTGTAATAATATATATATATTATTCAGGCAAACCTGTGATTGACATTCTCAGTAAATATTATTATGTTTCCCCTGACAATCAATTTCCATTGTTAGTATAAATACTGTCTACCCATGGAAGGATTTATTTGTACAGTGTGACTAATTCAGATATTGTGATATGTATTTACCCTGTGTGGGCTCAATATCTATCTTTCAACTGCATTTAAAAAATTAGTATCAGAGGTTAATCAATGACAACATTAATGGAAAATCTTTATGCTCCAGGGAGGTGACATAACATTTTCTTCCATAAATAAAGAAGGAGGTCTCTAAAGGAAACCAAAGGTGAATTAAAAAAAAAAAAAAGACATAGATCCCAGAATGAGTTTGGGGCTCACACCAAATCCTACCTTCAACTTAAGAACAATTAATTCTTGCATCATGGCCCTGCTCCATACTCACCCATAAACAGAACATATGGGTGCTATAGCTAAGTGTGGGAACAGAATTAGATGGTGCATTGGATAAAATTGTGTTGAACTCTTAAAGGCTTGTTTCCAAAAAAGCAGTGATCCGAGATGTCAACCAAGTCCACATCACTCCAACCTCAGTGCTCACAGGACTGCAAATCATAGAATCCTAAACTGAAGCAAGAAATAGTATCAGAGCCCAAATTGTGAGATTCTGATTTACAGAAGGCTAGGGATGACAATGGGAGCCCACGAGACACTTGTGAGATTTCTATAGGAAATAGGCCTCCAGTGATTTCCCTCTGTACATAGTGGAGGGATGGGAAGAAACTGGTTACAAAGCAGAGTACACTGGAGAGATGATTCTAAAAGATCAAAACGATAAGCCTGCCTTGAACAATTAAAACAATTGAGCCCTCCCATCCACAATGGGACTGATACAGTTTTCAACATTTTCTGCCTTTTAAAATTTTTCTTCATATAAGGGTTTAGCTCTGATGTATTTTGTCACTGGGGATAACCCTCTTGAATTTTTGTTTTATGTTCTTTTTCTGTTTTTTTGGTAATCAGACCCAGGATTGATAAACCTATGGAGACAACAAGTACAATAAGGGTTCCTGAGGGGTCCTTAGGGGGAGGGTGGGGTGGGTAAAGTATAGATTAAATCAAGGAGTTCAAGTAGATATTTTAAAACTGATTGTGGTAGCAATGGTATATTACTACTTGATGGGATTGAACTATGGAATGATATTTTGTTCATATTACCTCCCAATAAAAATGGTGTTAGAAAAATTAAAATAAATTAATAGTTCCCCTTCAGAAAATGTATCTCCTTATATGAGGGGTACTCATAAAAAATCAATATTTTCTAAGCTAGGCATTCATTTCTTTTTTTTTACAAAACCACCTTATCACCTTCAAAGTACTCTCCATTACATTTAATTCATTTGTCAAATCTCCAATTCCATTCTTAGAAACATTTTTCTAACTCATCACATCCCTTGTTCTTATCTTCACCCTTCTACTTCACAGATAAGGCCTTTTATTGTCTCACACTGTTATGCTATATTTTCAGAACCTCTAAATAGAAAGTTTGATTAATGGTCTGACCTGGTGGAGTATCTCCAAATGCACTATAAGTCCACATTTTCATCTGTTTAGAAATATCTCACTGTCTTAGGAAATCTTATAAATTTCAGTTTCTAGTAGATTATAAAATTCTGGAATAGATTCATTTGATCCTAATTTTTGTGGAGTATACAAGTTAGGATATGTGTCCATTTCTGACCAATTATTATGGCCAGCAACATTTTCTATCCTGAATGGCTTACTAGCATAGGGGAAACAATTAATTTAGACAGTAGATATTATTAAGTGACTATAAAGTGATGGCAATTTTACAAGAAGAGTGCAGTATATACTTAATTTCATGTCAACTTGAACATATATAAAAGTGTAGGGATTGAGTTTAGCCTGGCAATCAAGTCGCAGCCTGATGACTCACTTGAAGGTGCAACTGAATTATTTCATTCTCTGGAGGCCGGCCTCCTAGCTGCCTTCACCTTCCTGCCTGATGGCCTCCCTGAGAGGTGCTGTGGCCCTGCCATCCTTTCCACCTGCTTTAGATATACACAACTTTCCCCCACCAGCCTGCGGTCTTCCTGCATTCCGCATGGAACAGCATGAGTCTGAAGAGGGACTTAGGGGCAATTACTGGACATATGGACTTGAGTCAACTGGGATGGGATGTTTCCTTGATGTATAACTACTTCTTGATATAAAACTCTTTCTTACCCATATATGAGTGTGACTGGATTAGGTTCTCTCATCAACTGGGCCTAACAAAAGGTAAATAAACAAATAAAATGCTAACCTTCTACTGAAATCTTATCTAAGAGTAAAAACTCAAACTCACGGACATCAAGTTGACGCCTACTCATAAGTGATCCTACAGGGCAGGTGGAACTGGTCCTGTGAGCTTCTGAGACTGAAACTATTTATGAGAGTAGAAGGCCCTGTCTGTTTTGATGGGGAGCCACTAGTGATTTCGAACTGCCAACCTTGAAATTAGCAGCCCAATTTGTAAGTTCTACACCACCATAGCTTATCTAAGGGTTAATTTGTGACAATGACCTAAGGATGACAGCCTTGACACCCTATGAAGGAGTTCTGAGCTGCACCCTTGAGATTGCCCTTGAGTAAGAACTGACTCAGTGTCAACTGAAAAAAATAACAACATTAGAATAAAGGGATTAGGTTTTAGAGAAGCCAACATTTGTTTGCACATTGACTTTCTAAAATTACTACCAATTTTACAACATGTTTTCCCAATTATTTTTAAAACTTGCTAAACACTTTATCAATCTAGAGAACGTTTTTGAAATCATCTTATTCTGTACCGTACCACACATTTCTGTTGATATCTCTATTAGAATAAAATATAGGATAAATATTATATCCTATTATGGGCATTAAGAATTCTATATAAAATCTATGTTTACTCTAACTACATGGCTTAAAAGCAAGAAAGTCTCAGGGTTGTATCCTCTCACCATATTTGTTCAATCTTTATGATGAGCAAGTCATCAAAGAATTTTATTTATGTGAATGTAGCATCAGGATTAGAAGAAGGCTCTTAACAATATTCAATATGAAAAAGACACCACCTTGCTTGCTAACAGTAAAGAAAACTGGAAACACTGGCTTGTGTTGATCTAGGATTGTAGCCTTCAGTATGGATTTCAACTCAATGCAAAGACTATCAGAATCCTCACAATTGTACCAATAGGTAACATCATGATAAATGGAGAAAAGATTGAAGTTGTCAAGAATTTTGTCTTGCTTGGAGGCATACAATCAATGCTCATGTAAGCAGCAGTCAAGACATTACATACTTTGGACATATTGTCAGGAGACACCAGTCCCTGGAGAAGGACATCATGCTTGGTAGAGTAGAGGGCCAATGAAAAAGAGGAAGGCCCACAAGGAGATGGTTTGACATAATGGCTGCGGCAATGGGTTCAGGCATAGGAACCATTGTGAGAATGGTGCAGGCCCGAACAGTATTTCATTCTGTTGTGTGTAGGGTTGCTGGACCTGAAGCAACTAGCTGGCACAGTAGAAATACTAGCCTGCACAAAGAAAAGGAGTGCTCCTCAGTGCTTCACCGCTCCCATAATTGGTTATGGATCCAACCGTTGTGATTAATAGATTTTTGTTGACTGATTTTTAGAAACTGATCACCAGGCCTTTCTTCCTCATCCGTTTTAGACCGGAGGCCCTGCTGAATCTTGTTAAGCATTAAAGCAATATACAAGTCACCACTGATAGTCAGGCGATGGCTGAAAATGAGGTTAATTGGCTGGGAATCAAACCTGATTCTTCCAAAAGAAAGAAAGAATTCTACCACTGAACAATCAAATGAGCCTTTATTATAATAATGTAAGTATGGGTTATTTTTGTGTTATTTTCTGGAATTATCTCAGATATGTGAAGAAATAGCCTGTATGAGGACTACATTTTCTATTGAAAATCAAGTCACAGAATCATTATTTGTTATAACCATTGCTGTCACCTTCTTTCTCTTAGTAATAATTTCTTTATAACTTAAAAAAAGAGAGACATTTTTCATGCTTGTATATATGCACTCAATCCTCACTAATGGACATGGTTAGGATCATAAAAGCAGATTTTTATGAGAAAAATGTCACTATTCAAAAATAGATGACCATAAAAAATTCCAGAACAAAGGTGAATACATCATTATACAGCTACCAAATTACAACATTATGTAACTGTCAAAAAACATCATTATATAACTGCATTGTTTGGGGCTACTGCCTTCAGTGTGGCTTGGATTTGACTGCCAAATTAGATCATCTCATGACTTGCAAGTCACTGAAAATAATGACCCCCCAAAGTTATGGAGAGCTTCAAACATCACAGCTATTTTTACTCGCCCTTGTACCTTGTTGATTGTTCATGCTAGACTGATGTCATTAATTAATTTGACATTAATTAAATGTCAAAACTTTTAGCTATCATTTCATAAATCATTTCCAAATGTGAAATATTAAATTATGGAATTATTGGTAAGAGACAAATCATTGTTGTTAGATGCTGTTGAGTTGGTTCCAGCTCAGGCAGACCCTATGTATAACGAAGCAAAACACTGCCTGTACCTGAGCCGTCTTCACAATTTTACTAACCTGAACCTCAGTCATTTTGAAGAAGGACTTGTTTTATTTCATGATCATCTACTCTACCAGGCTTGATGTCCTTCTCCAGGGACTTGTCTCTCCTGACAACATGTCCAAAGTTGGTACAATTATTACATGCCATTGTGTCTGCCCCAACTCTTAATGTCCACATGTACAATAGAATGAAATACCTGCCAGTCCTGCACCAGCCTCATGCTTGTTCCTAATGTTTGAGCCCATTATTGTTGTCACTGCTTCAATCTTTCTTAACAAGGGTTTTCCTGTTTTTCATGGCCTCTCAACTTGATAAAGCATGTTGTCCTTTTTCCAGGGACTGGTGTCTCCTGATAAAATTCCCAAAGAAGTGCGATGAATGCTTACCATCCTTATTTCCAAGGAGCTTATTCCAGTACTTCTTCAAGACTGGTCTTGCCTGGTATCATGTCCAAAGTACATGAGATGAAGTCTTCTGATAGTTGATTGTAAGAAGCATTCTAACTCTAGTTCTTTCAACACATCTCTGATCATTTTCCTGGTAGTCTATGGCACATGTATTATTCTTAATCAATACCATAATTCAAATTCATCATTTCTTCTCTGGTATTCCTTATTCATTGTCCAGGTTTGTGTATACTTGAGGCCATATAAAATATCATGGCTTGAGTCAGGCAGTCCTAGTCATCAAAGTCATTTTCTTGCACTCTAACACCGTTAAGACACCCTCTCAAGTAGATTTGCCTAATGCCATGTTGTAGTGGTTAGGTACCACCTAGTTGGCTCCAACCCTTGGTGACCCTATGGAAACAGAATGTAACACTGGACTATCCTGTGTAATCCTCAAAATGGTTCCTGTGCCTGAGCCCATTGATGCAGCCACTGTATCAATCCATCCCTTTCTCCACCCCTCCACATTACCAACTATGATGTCCTTCTCCAGGGATTGGTCTCTCCTAACAATATATCCAAAGTATGTAAGACAAAATCTTGCCATCTCTGCCTTAAAGGAGAAATCTGGCTGTATTTTTCAAAAACATATTAATTTTTTTATTTTAGCAGTCCATGATATTTTTGGTATATTTCTCTAACAACTCAATACAAATGCATGGATTCTTCTACAGTCTTCCTTATTCCATGTACAACTTTTACATGTATATGATACAATGGAGAACACCAGGCTTCAATTCCTCTTCACTTTCATCAAGAAATGTTGTGTCATTTGCATATCACAGGTTGTTAATAAGCCTCCTGCCAATTCTGATAAAACACTCTCCTACATATAATCCACCTTATCTAATGATTTTCTCAGCATATAGACTGAACAAGTATGGTTCACAACCCTGAGGCAGATCTTTCCTGCTTTTAAACCATTCAGTATTCCCTTTTCTGTTTAGACAACTCTCTCTAGATCAATGTACAATTTCCATATGAACACATGAGTGTTCTGGAATTCCCATTCTTCTGAACATTATCCACATTTTATTATGGTGGACACACTCAAATACCTTTGCATAGTCAATGAAACACAAGTAAATCACAATGATATCCCTTGTTCCACATCCTTCTCTGAACCCATTCTGAACTCTGGAAATTCCCTGTATTGCTGCAACCTTTGTTGGATAATCGTAAGAAAAATTTTACTTGTGTGCAATATCAATGATATTGTTCTATAGTTTAAACATTCTCTTGGGTCACCTCATATTGTAAGTGGCACAAATATGGATCTTTTCAAGTCAATTGGCCAACTAGCTGTCTTCCAAATTTCCTTGCATAGATGAGTGCTTCCAGTACTTCTTCAGCTTTTGGAAACATTTCAATTGATATTCTGTCAAGTCATGGAGACTGGTTTTGGGCTACTGCATTCAGTGCAATTTGAACTTCTTCCTTTAGCATCATTGGTTCTTGCTCTTATGCTTCCTCCTGAAATGGTGGACCATCTTCTAGTTCTTTTTGGTACAGTGACTCTGTGTATTCCTTCTATCTTCTCTTTTTTAAAATCATTTTATTAGGGGCTCATACAACTCATATCACAATCCATCCATACATCAATGTGTAAAGCACATTTGTACATTTATTGCCCTCATCATTCTCAAAACATTTGCTCTCCACCTAAGCCCCTGGCATCAGCTCCTCATTTTCCCCTCCCTCTCCACTTCCCCCTCCCTCATGAGCCCTTGATAATTTATAAATTATGATTTTATCATATCTTGCCCTGTCCAACGTCTCCCTTCACCCACTTTTCTGTTGTCCGTCCCCCAGGGAGGAGGTCACATGTAGATCCTTGTAATCGGTTCCCCCTTTCCAACCCACTCTCCATCTACACTCCCGGTATCGCCACTCACACCACTGGTCCTGACGGGATCATCCTTTTTATCTTCTCTTAATGCTTCCAACATTATTCAGTATTTTGCCTAAAGAAATTTTCGGTGCAATGCATTCTATTATTTATTCATTGGTACTTCCATGGACGTTGATTCAGAATCCAAGTAAAAGATAATCTTAAAGATTTCCACCTTTTAAAAATCTTTCACCCATTTGTAATTGCAAAAATAATTTTTGTCAGAAGAAGCATCATGGCTACATCTCAATGAAGTGATTGTTAAAATTATTTTGTATGTTCAAATTTCCAAAATCTTTATTACTCACTATTTCATCTCTATCAACCCCCACACTTCCCTACAGTATGCTCCCTCATGTCCCAGTATGTCATGATTCTTAGCAACATATTAATTAACTGCAAAATCATCAAGGGAATGGTTCATGAGGTTGTGGAGGATAATACTTCCTAAATATTTAGTGAGGATTCTTCCTGGTCATACTGATACTAGTCAAGCAAAGGAACACATTCATGTCACTAAGATGGGTCCCTAAATCATAGGACACGGGTCTTTTTATAATTAACTGAGTCCTGAATGATGTTCTCCAAAATGTTTTAGCACTAGTCTTTTGCACATATTCAATTTAAAAAAAAAGGAGAATCACAAGGATGACTTCTTGTCCACTTCCAGTATTTGATGGGGGTGTGATTTTTGCTTTTTGTTGTAAAAAGTTTAGGTGAAGGACATACTGATCACTTGTATGAATCCTAGATGATGCTGGTATAGTCCCAGCCAGTTTTGTGACCCCAGCCTCCTGCTTTTCTTAAGAAGGTTTGTCAATTAAGATTATAGCTTTCAAAAGGAAGTTAGTTCTTGTTTTAACAGAAATTCATAGATGACAGCTAATCTGCAAACCACATCACCAAGGAAGCTAAGAATGTTGGGTTGTGTCATATAGTGTCCATCTTCTGTTTGGTTACATTTCTTTGGAATGGGCACACAAAGGATGCTCTCAGTTGGCCAGATAACTAAATTTCAAAATTCTTGGCATTGGCACATTGGTATTGTGTCAGTTTGTTGAATCAGTTTGTCAAATCATTTCAACTAGTGCTCTTTTAATTGCTGGAGTCTTACTTTTGGCAAATTTTCATAATGTGGACTTTGCCCTTCAAAACCAACAATTCTTGATTATATGTCCCTCTTGAAATTCTTGCATATTTAGGGTCGAGCTTTGCCCATTGAAATCTTCCATAATTTCAACTCAAGCTTTGAATTCTTTCTTCACTTCTTTCAGGATGAGGAATGCTGGAGATCTTTCATCTTTTTGTTCTCTAACTCCTGGAGGAAGGGTTGAGGAGTGGCACATTTACACACGTTTTCTACACTGTGAGCTTTGGGTACAAAAGTTGTTCTCTTCATTTCATAGCTATCTCTATCTATACCCATCTCTATTTCTATATGTATATCTATATCATCTATATCTATACCATCTATATTTATCTTCATTCATATATCTATATTCATTTCATATTTATTACTATGTTACTATTAGATGCATATATATAGTGAAGAGGACAGATTTTGCATTCAAAGGATGCCAAAGGATGTTTTTTGTCAAGGTACCACCACAAAATGGATTTTTTTCAAAGCTATGTATTTACATTTTTTTACAAAACAACCTTAACACCTTCATAATACTCTCCATTACAATCAATGCATTTGTCAAATCTATGATCCCAATCTTAGAAATATTTTTCAAACTCATCTGTTTGGATGACTCACAGTGCCTCCCTCATATTTTTTGTCACGTCTTCTGTGTCTTCAAATCGCTGTCCTTTTACCTCCCTTTGCATTCAGGGAAACAAAGAACAATTGCATGGAATGAGGTCAGGTGAGTAAGGTGCATAGATCAACAGAGGCATGCTATTTTTTTGCCAAAAATTGGTGCGCTGAAATGGCTGAGTGAACAACTCATGGTGGCAAAATCAGTTCCCTGTATGCCACAAATGAGGCCTTTTTTGTCACACACTGTTATGCAATTTTATCAGAACCTCTAAATCAGTAGACCACCTTTGGGGGTTGAACGACCCTTTCACAGGGGTTGTCTGATTCATACCAGTAGCAAAATTAGTTATGAAGTAGCAATGAAAATATTTTATGTTTGGGGGCTATATATTAAAGGGTTGCGGCATTAGGAAGGTTGAGAACCACTACTCTAAATAAAAAGCTTGATTAATAGTCTCACCTGGTAGAACAAAGTCAAATGTACTACAAGTCAACATTTTTGTCTATTTGGGAAGTTGATGGATGTCCAGAATGAGGTTTGTCATCAATTGACATTTTACCTTTTAAAAAATGAG
>NW_022103898.1:43017221-43026208 GCF_000313985.2 Echinops telfairi | reverse complement strand
AAAAAAAAAATCAATTGCACGCTGTTCTCTTAAATCATACATCACAAAATATGAGGTTTGAGTGAAACTGCTTTTATGAAAAAATTCACTGTGACCAGAGAGAACCTTCAGGAAAAGCCACTGGGTGTGCTAACTCAGAGCGAGGAGTTGCTTGATGCTTGCCTAGCAGGAAAAATACATTCTACCGAAGCTCTTCTCCACCCAGCACAATTCTATATATATATATACATTCCTTTCTATCTTACAAAAGGGCATGTTGTTGTTAGATGCCATTGAGTTGATTCTGACTCAGAGTGGCCTTATATACAACAGAATGAAGAAACAATGCCCGGGCCCGGGCCATGCTCACAATTGTTCTTCTGTCTGAGCCCATCATTGCAGACACTATGTCAACCCATCTTGTCAAAAGTGTTCCTCATCTTTACTGCCACTCTACTTTACGTAACATGATTTCTTCTCCAGGATCTGATCCTTCCTGATAAAATTCCTGAAGTTCAGGAGATGAACTCTCACTATCTTTATTTCTCAAGAGCATTTTGTCTGTATTTCTTCCAAGACAGATTTATTTGTACTTGGGAGTCCATTATACTTTCAATATTCTTCATTAGCAACATAATTCAAATGTATTTATATTATTCAGTCTTCTTTTTTCCATGAGCAACTTTCACCTACATGGCTTGGATCAGGGACACCTTAGGTTTTGAAGTAACTTTCCTGATTCTCAACAATTTTAAGAGGTCTTGGGCAGCAGTTGTTCCTTTGATATCTTGGCAATGATATCAAGGCCTTTGATAAGTTGATTACTATTTCCATGAATATTGATAGTGAATCCAAGGAAGATGAAATCTTCAACAACTTCAATCTTTTCTCCATTAATCATCGTGGTCCCATTATGAATATTTCAGTTTTCCACGCATTAACTTGTAATTCATGCTGAAGGCTGCAATTCATCACCTTCATCAGAAAATGCTTCAAGTCCTCTTCACTTTCAGCAAGAAAGGTTGTGTATAGCAGGCTGTTAACAAGCTTTTCTCCAATCCTGATGGCATATTCTTCTTCATGTAATCCAGCTTCTCTGATGATTTTCTCATCATACAGATTGAATAAGTATGGGGAGAGGATATCACACTGAAGCACATCTTTACTGAACTTCAACCACGCAGTATTCACTTATTCTATTCATAAACTGCCTGGTGGTCCATATACACGTTCAGCACAGGATGTGTTCTGGAATTCCTCCTTTTTTTCCCAAAGCTATCTGTAGTTTATTATGATCCACACAGTTAAATGCCTGAATTGTTAATAAAACATAAGGAAACATCTTTCTGGTATTCTCTGTTTTCAGCCCAGATGCTTGTAACTTCAATGATATCTTTTGTTCCACATCCTCTTCTGAATTTAGGCTTAATCTCTGGCAGTTCATTGTCAAAGTATTGCTGAAACGGTTGTTAGATGTTCCTCAGTAAAGTTTTACTTGTATGTGATATCAGTGTTATTGTTGTATAATTTGCATATTCAGTTGAATCACTCTTCCTTGTTCTGAGGACAGATATGGATATCTTCCAGTCATTTGGCCAGTAGCATTGTATTTATTGCATTTCAAGACAGATCTTGAAAAGTCCTCATTGAGGATGAATGCAAGGCCAGTCCTCTCAACGCTGTCATGCCAGGCAGAGGAAATCATATGATTGTCTTATTCAAAATGGCCAATACCAGTCCATTTCAGCTCCCTCATGCCTAGGATACTTATTTTTATATGGTCCATATCATTTTTTAAAGATTTATTTTAATAGTTTTATTGACATAATTCTCAAGCTCTTAAAATTGAGTGGTTTAAATATATTAAAGGATTTTTCAGTTATCACCACAATCACTGTTAGAACATTCTTTTTAGTGTGTATTCATTTTTGTATTCATTATTATTAGCTCACCATTTCCTCCCAGCCTCTACTGCCATAACCCAAGATGTAGCTAACATCTAGTTACTGTCTTTATAGCTTTACCTAGCCTGGATTTACTGTAAAATTCATGCACACAAAGAGAAACACCAACAATGGCAAAACGAGAACCCTCAGTCCAAAGATACAGTGTCTGGGGTCTTAAAGGCTTGATGGAAAACAAGTGGCCATCTAGCTCAGAAGCAACAAAGCCCACATGGAAGAAGCACACCAGCCTGTGTGACCATGTGGTGCCGAAGGGATCAGTCATCAAGCATCAAAGAACAAAAAATCATATCATTGTGTGCTCACCTCCATGATACGATCGCTGAATACAAATGGGTGTATAGGCAAATGCGGCGAAGAAAGCTGGTAGTGCCGGGCTATCAAAAGATATAGCGTCTAGGGTCTTAACGCTTGAAGATAAACAAGTGGCCATCTAGCTCAGAAGCAACAAAGCCCACCAGTTTTTCTACTTCATACTTTGCATATTCCAAGTTCCAATTATTAGTAGTGTTTTCAGCTCTTTCTTCTCATTTTCTGTCATACTTCATCAAGAAACAAAGATCTCAAATATTTAATTCCTGCAGGCTTCACCCCACCCATGTATCTATGGTTAATCTTAACTTTGAGAAGGCAGTTCCTCCTCAGTCATATTTTGAGTGCCTTCCAACTTGAGGTGCTCCTCTTTTGGCATAAGTAGCAGTTCATCCTTCTCTGCTTAACTGTATTGTAACAAGCACCCAAGTATAAAGGCTAATACATGAAATTAATGATTATCCGGGAGCAGAAAATCTGCAATGAGTTTGTACCCTGGCATTAGAAATGTGCCTATTCTTCTAACATTGCATTCTCTTCATTTTCTAGGCTACACTTTAGGTGGCATCCAGTAATACAAAGAGATGATGGATATGAACAAAGGGAAACAACCAATAGTTATTCTGCTTGAACAATATTCTCTCAACTTTATATTTATGTTTTTTTAGTCTTACCTAGAAAATTTACTTATAAAAATGTAAGCTATGAAAGATTAATCTCAAAGGTATCTAGTGAGAGAAAAGGCACACATTAAATCCAAATTATTATCCATATATTCAATGTATATTTTATCACAGTATAAGAATGTTCCTTTTCAAATCCCACAGTGCCTGTGGATCAAAGTCTTCCCACCAAAACCCAAACTATTAAACCTTACTTAGGTTGATACAGCTTTAAAACTTTTAGTTCTCACAGAACAAATAAAATGCTCTCCATATAATAATACAGAAATGACCTTCAAATTTTGCTCTTGCTCTAAAAGTTCAAGCTTAAACAACCTAAAAATATATCATTTTAATTCACCCAAATAATTTAATAGCTACTGAGAATATCTTAACAGATATGAAGTTATAAATAATTATAGTTTATTTAAGGAAAAACTCCTTATGATTCAGTTGTTTAACAATTACAATCCAAAATAAAGCCAATACAGTGATGAATTCTAATAATGTAGATTCAAGCTTCTTTTACCTAAGGACATAAAATAACATTACACAGGCAGGCATTTATTAATGCAGATCATAGGACGAGAAATACGACTCTACCTGTATGAATCTGCATTGCACTGCAGCACACTAAAGGCATGTCTACCAATAATGCTTTCTCTGTAAGTCAAAGAATGTGAGACACATACGTCTCTTCTTAAGGAGAATTAAAAAGGAGTTCTAATTTTTAGTAAAATAACTAAATTTAAGTTCTGGTCTTGATCTTTACTATCCCTCTTTCTTTCTGTATTCCAGTTTTCTTAAGAGTAAAATGAAAGCATGTACTTTACCACTGATGATTAATTGCTCTAACTCTATATTCCTATGTTGTGTTTTGTCATTGTTATGTTACACTTTTATTTTATAATATTTTTAAATTATAGTTTTGTGAGGATTTAAGAAAATATTTGTGTATGTGCAGTACAATGGCTGTTAAGTGATTGTTAACCATTTCTTATGTTACTGAATCAGAGATCTCTATAAAAAAATCTGATGAATAGTAAACACTGATCATTTCTCGATTCATCAAGTCAAATTCATCATCATCAAGTCTATTCTGACTCAAGTGGATTAAATTCATTAACTCCATTAGTCAAACGGCAGTCTGTAATCCTACATTCTCTGTCTCCTTAGATAACATGATCTAGGTAATTTATTCTTCTACTTTTTATATGACAAGTTCTAATTTAGGTATTGGAGTATTGGTCCAATAGAAAACTATTTTTAAATTCTACAACTTGCATTGGTATGCTTAGTTTCCATGAAATGATGTCACAATATATAATCATTGTTATTGTTCAATTCCTACAAGCTTATTTTACTAGGTGCCTCCTTAAAATTAGTGATTCTTGTGAATTTTTCTGTAGTGGAATCTAACCAATCAAGAATCTTAGTAAGTTTGCATAATATAGTATTGTTTCTGAAATATCAGTTTAGAATAAATTACATTGTTTGGCAGGATATTGTTATATTTTACATGGATTAATATATAAGAACATATTTAAAATGGTTCTCATAAGCATCCTTCCTTGAAAGAAAGGGAAAACAATTTTCTTGGAAACCTTGCCACTGTAGCCAACTTACTTCCTTGTCAAAAGCTTTGAGAGCTTGTAGGAACATTTTCTCAATTAAGAAAAATTTGGAGTGGAGGTGGATTTTAATCTGTAAACTTGTGATGAAAGCAATATAAATAAATAGCTGTTGAATGGCATTTCACAGCTTTGCAAGCACATTTATTTAACTCTGTAGTCATCAAAACAGCTAATGTGGATAGATCGATTTATTTTCTTAAAAAGAAAAGGAAAACTATTATTCTGAAAGGCTCTGCCAGAGACTTCTTTTGAAGTTGGGTCCAACTGTAAGCAAGTGCGCTGGCAGATTTCCAGAGCTTCAAACGGTCTTCTGGAGACGGTGAAGGATTTGTAACGGAGCAAGCTGGAGTGCTGCTGTTGCCTCCAGGGTTCTGTCCCTGACTGCGATGACCGTTGACTAATGTTTGCTTCTTAGTGGGCCCACAGTCGTCTCTGTTGGCCCCTAGCCAAGTCTGTAGGTTTAAGATACTAGGGAGAGACTGAATTTATTCTTACTTGGCCTTTCACCATCTGCTTCCATGATTTTGGGCTTGGTCTGTCCCTAATCTCAAATTTTTCATAAAAAATTGCATAGCCTGCTAATGATTTCCTTAATCTTTTTTTTTTTTTAACATAAGAATAATCTTTAAGGACTAGATCCTGAACAGAACAGCCCTGAAAAAGCATTGGTTAGGTGAAGGACTGCTTACTGGAAGGTGCATGGTTCGAATCTGCCAAGCACTCTCTGGGAGAAAGGAATGGCGGTCAGTGTCTGCACAAATTTGACTTCCTGTCATGGCAACGCTGCTTGAACAATGTACCCTATCCTGAGTCAGGGTCAACAGGACAGTAAAGCGCTTTAGGTCCTGGACAGAGATTTTGCTTCTTATACAGTGTATGAACCATGTTTATGTTAATATTTTCCTTTTCTTAACACCAAGAAAGGAGTCCTGCTGCTTATGTGTTGGGCTGCTAAGTACAAGGTCAGTAGGTTTTAAAGAGCTACAGTCTCAGAGACCTACAGGGCCAATTCTGCCTTTCCCTTGAGGTTCCTATGAGTCAGAATTGATTCGATGGCAGTGAGGGAGGGAGGGAGATCGCCTAGAATGCACTTGTTCAATATTTGCTCATTTTTTTCTTTTGTTAATGGTTGTCTGGAAAACAATAATGTATGAAAAAGATGCAGATGGAACCTGAATCTATTATCCAAATGTTTGAAAAACAATCTGATTCAATTGCCAGAATATTTTACTAAATAAAATTTAACCATTTTTGAATTCACTTTTCCAAATGTATTTATTAGTAAATATGTTTACTCCATAAAATATATATTGAATGCATCTATTTATGAAGTCAAAGAACATTCCAATAAGGTTATGTTACAGTGTTGTTAGAAGCCATTGAATCTATTACCACTGATAATAAACCAATGAAATACTAAATGGTCTGGCACTTTCCCCCCAAATGTTATGTTTGAGCACCTTTGTTGGTGTTATGTCAATGTGACTGGGACAAAATTCTCAGTAGTTGGGGAACTAAAACCTAACAAATCCCACATAATTTTATTAACTCCTTGATGGATTCTGCTACAGGCAGCCAAGTGTTTTAGGAGGACTAGGGTGGAATGAACTATTACTCAGATCAAAGCCCCAATTCAATTGAAATGTTTCTTCAGGAGTGTGGCCTACTTTCTACATAAATAGACACTGTGGAAAGCTTGCTTCCATTTTGCTGGGTCTGGATCCTCCTTCAGACTTGTTGCTCTCTGGCTCTTTGAAATTGAACCCACTTCCTTCCATGTTGTTGTGAGTTGCCATCCAGTCCGTTCTGACCCACAGCAACCTTATGCACAACCGAGGAAACAATGCCCGGTTTTCACCAACCTCACAATTGTTGCTATGCTTGAATCCTTTGTTGCTGTCACAATGTCAGTCCATCACCTTGAGCATCTTCCTCTTTTTTCATTGCCCCTCTACTCTACCAAACATGGTGTCCTTCTGCAGGGACCTGTCTGTAAAACAAAGTCTTTCCATCCTTGCCTCTAAAGTGTACTCTGGGCATACATCATCCAAGAGTGATATGTTTTTCTTTTTAGCAGTCCATGGTACTTTGAATATTCTTCTCCAACACCAAAATTCAAGTTCATTGATTACTAGTCAGTCTTCTTTGTTCACTCTCCAACATTCACATGCATAAGAGGCAATTGAAAATACCATGCCTTGGACCAGGCACACCTTATACCTCAAAGTTAACATCCTTGCTTTTCAATATTCTAGGGAGGTCTTGTGCAGCAGATTTACTGAGTTCTATGCATCTTTTGATCTCTTGACTGTTGCTTCTATGAGCATTGATTATGGATTCAAGCAAGACAAAATCCCTGACAACACCAACTTTTCTCCTTTTATCATGATATTATATATTGGTCCAGTTGTGAGGATTTTGCTCTTCTTTACATTGAGTTGTAATCCATACTGAAGCCTGCCATATTTAAACTTCATCAGCATATGCTTCAAGTCCTCCTTGCTTTCAGCAAGCAAAGCATTGTCATCTATATATCCCTGGATGCTAATAAGCCTCCCTACCAACCTGATACCACATCCTTATAAGTTAGCTTCTCTGCTTATTTGCTCAGCATAAGGGTCTATTAAGTTTGGTGATAGAATATAACCTTGAGGCATGCCTTTCCTGATATTAAACTATGCCGTGATTCCTTGTTTCATATTCATAAGTGCCCATGCACAAATTCCTCATGAGCAAAATAACATGTTCTGGAATTCTCATAGATTGTTATCATTCATAAAGTTGAATGCCTTGACATAGTCAGTAAGACACAAGTACGCATCTTTCTGATGTTCTCCACTTTCAGCCAAGATCCATCTGACATCAGCAATGATGTACATAGTTCCATGTCCTCTTCTGGATACAGTCTAAACCTCTGATAATTGCCTGTCAATGTACTGCTGCAAACATTCTCGAATGATCTTCAGCACAATTTTATTCCCTCGGATATCAGTGACATTGTTCTATAGTTTGAGCATTCTGTGGCACCTTTCTTTTGGAAGTGGTATATAGAGATGTTTCTTCCAGTCATTTGATCAAGGAGTTGTCTTAAAAATTCCTGGCATAGCCAAATAAGTGCTTCCAGAGCTTCCAAATGCTTGTTGAAACATTAGATTGGAATTCCATCAAATCCTAGACCTTATTTTTGGCCAATGCTTTCAGTGCAGCTTGAACTTCTTCCTTCATCCAGAACCATTGGTTCTAGTTCTTATGCTGCCTCTTGAAGTGGTGAAATGTTAACTAGCTCTCTTTGGGTTCTGTCCATCTTCTTTTGATGCTTCCTGCATCATTCAGTTTTCTTCCCAGAGAACTTTCAAGACTGCAACTCAAAGTTTCCCTATTATCTTTGCATTAGTTCAGTAAGATATACTGAGCATGTTCTTTCCTTTGGGGTTTCTAATTCTAGCCCTTTGAACAGTTCATCGTCATGTTTGGCTCTGCATTCTTGAGCTGCCATTAGAAAGTTTCTGTTCAGGTCTTTGACTTCATTTCTTCCATTTGCCTTAGCCACTCTACAAGTAAGAGAAAATGTCAAGAGTCTCTTCTGACATCCACTTGGATCTTTTCTTTCCTGTCTTTTTAATGGCCTTTTGCTTTCTTTATGTGCGATGCTCGTGATGTCCTCCCACAGATTCTCTGAGTTTCTATCATTGGCGTTTCATGCCTCAAATCTGTTCCCGAGAAGTTCTTAAAATGCACATGGGATAGATTCAAAGTTGCGTTTTGACTCCTGTGGACTTAAAAAAAAAATTCAGCTTTATCTTGAAATGCTGACTGTTCTTGCCATATTACCTCCCGACCCCAGAACCCATTATTGACTTGAACTATGACCTGCCATCTGGACTGCCCACCCAGGATTCATTTGCTTCTCCAGCCGGTGGTGTTCCCGTTAATCCTGGGTTCATCATTCTTTAAACAACTGCAGTCAGGAGAAGCCCCCAGCTTAACATGTACTTAAAACTGGGTAGAAATGGCCTACTTATACAATTCTGGGAGCCATTTATATATATGAAGATAAATATGTGTACACATACATATACATATATAAACTAATGTAATATGCATGTAGTTTTGTATCTCTAGAGAAACAACCTAACATATTAGCCTTGCAGCCACTGTGTCAAAATATTTCCTTGAGAACCTTCATTTTTTCCTTGACCCTGTACTTTAGCAACCATGAGATCCTTCTTCAGAGCCTGCCTCTCTTAATAACATCCCTAAAGTACATGAAACAAGATTTACTATCCTAACTTCTAATAAGCATTTTGATTCCTATTCTAGCCGTTCATGGCACTTTTAATATTCTTTGTCAACTCCATAATTAGAACACACAAATTCAAATTCTTCTCCAACGTTACGGGCAGGTTTGTACATGGATATGAGGACACAGCTCATCC
>NW_022103898.1:43003314-43017121 GCF_000313985.2 Echinops telfairi | reverse complement strand
TGACACCTTTGTTATTTAACACTTGAGGCAAATTTGTGCAACATATTTGCCCAAATGTAGAACTTCCTTTGATTGCTGCTTTTTAAAATATTGATTGTGGATCTAAATAATATGAAATTCTTGACAACTTCTACCCTTTCTCTGTTTCTCCTGAAGTATGATTCTCTTTATATTGAGTTGTAATAAATAAGGGCAATTGTAGTCCTTAATCTTCATTAATAAGTGTTTCGAATTCCTCTTGACTTTCAGCAAACATGGTTGTGTTATCTGCCATCTCTGGTTGCTAGTGAGTCTTTCTCCAGTCCTAATACCCCATTCTTCTGCAGACAGTCCAGGTTCTCATACAGACTGAAGCTATAGTGGAGGGCTAAATCCTCCTCTTTAGGCACATCTCCCTAACTGTAAACCATACAGTGCACTCCACTCTGCTTGAATATCCTCCTCTTTGTCTATGTGCAGGTTCCACAGGAGCATAATTATGTGTCCTATAAATTCTCATTCTTTGCACAATTATCCTTGTGTTGCTATAAACCACACGGACCATTATATTTGCATAGTCAATAAAATACAAGTAACTATCCTTCTGGTATCATTTGCTTTTAACCAAGATCTATTGGCGGTCGTCAACGGTATCCTTTGGTCCATGTCCTTTTGTGAATATGGCTGGAATTCCTGTCAGCTTCTGTTGATATATGGCTACAACTATTTTTGAACTGTTTTCAGCAAAACAATACATGAATAATGATATTTGCTAATTTCACCATCACCTTAATTTAGAATGGGCAGAAGATGGATCTTTTCCTGTCAATCAGCCAGGTAACTGTGTTCCAAATTTCTTGTCATTGACTAATGAGTGCTTCTAGCACTGTTTCAGCTAGCTGGAATATTTCAGTTAATATTTTGTCAATTCCTAGAGTCTTGTTTTCCACTAACGCATTCAGTGCAGCTTTGACTTCTTTGATTAATATCACCAGTTCTTGAATATATGATATCTCTTGAAATGGTTGAAAGTCCTTTTGGGCAAAGTGATTATTCTTTGACATCCCTTTCATTTTCTTTGGATGGTTCTTGATGGTTCACATTGTGGGTTGTAGGTGACGCAGACTCCGTTCCAGCACATAGCAGCCTGTGTAAAGCAGAACTGACTGTCCAATGCGGTGCCATCCTCACAATTGGTATATTTGCGTCCACTCTTGAAGTCGTTCAATCGATTCATATTGTTGAGGGTCTTCCTGTTGTTCACTGACATTTTATTTTCGCAGGAATGATGTCTTTTTTCAGTGAATGATCTCTCTTGAAAACACTTCCAAATTATGTGAGACAAACTCTTGCCACCGTCACCTCTAAGGAGCATTTTAGCTGTGCTTTTTCTAAAGAAATATCTATTTGTTTTGAGGGGTGGGGGTCCATGTTGTTGCTATTTTTAGGTGGACTCCAGTTACTTCTAAATTATAGCCAATCTATGGACAACTGAGCCAAACCCTGCCTAGTTGTGCACCATCCTCAACATTGTTCTCATGTTTGAGGGCATTGTTGCGGCAGCTTCTGGGGGGACCTTCCTCTTTTTCACCGCTTCTCCACGGGCATGATGCCCTTCTCCAAGGACTTGTCTCTCCTGACAACATATCCAACATAGGTGAGACAAAATCTCAGGCTAAACCCCACCCACATGCTCCTACAGGAGCACTGTTGACACAGAAAACATAACTATCACAGGTATGTTGAGTGTGTTAATGCTTTTTAAATTTTCTCACACTAGGTCTTTGACCATTTCATTACACTATTTTACTTTGTCTTCTCAGGTAGCTCTACAAATTTTCTGTTGAGCTCTTTGACGTCATCATTTTTCCATTTGCCTTGGCTACTCTGACTAAAAGCAAAGGTCAGAATCTCTTCTGACATTCACTTTGATTTTTTTCTTTCTTTCATGTCTTTTTAATGGCCTCTTACTTTCTTCATCGATTATGTTCATGAGGCCCTTCCAAAGCTCATGAAGTCTTCTGTCATTTGTGTTCAATGTGTCAAATCTGTCCTTGAGATATTCTCACACTTTACGTGGTATATTCTCAGTAATCTGTTTGTTTTTGTGCACTTGCTTTCACATTTTAATCTTTGTTCTGCACTTGCATATGGGCAATTGGTGGTCTGTTCTATAGCCAGCCTTTGGCCTGATCTTAGATGCTGATATTTAGCTTCTCTATTGTCTCTTCCCATAGACGGAGTTATTTCACCTGGAGAAGTCCCTTTTTGTATTGTGGAAAAATGGTAATTTCTAAGAACAAGTCGTTGGTCTTACAAAACTCTATCATAGTATCTCTAGCTTTGTTTCTATCACCAGGAAAATATTTTGCAACTACTGTTCCTCCCTCTTTGTTTCCAACTTTTGCATCCCAAACACCAATATTTATCAGTGCATCTTAATTTGCCTGTTTGATAAGTTTCAGACTGAAGAAGTTGGTAGAATTTTTAAATTTATTCATAATTATCTTTAATGGTTGGTGCATACATATAAATAATATTTGTATTGATTTGAAATCCTTCGATGTAAATAGATATACTCCTATCATAGATAGATTGTTTTGTTCCAAGTATAGCAAGCTATGCAATTTTCTCATTCAAAACATCTGATACCACTCCATTTTTTAAAACCTAGAATCTTGATTTTTATGTGTCTGATTTCATTTTTGATGATTTCCATTTTTCCTAGATTCATACTTCATGCATTCTAAATTCCAATTACTAGCGGATGTTTTCAGTGATTTGTTCTCACTCTGTGTCATGACCCGTCAGCAGATGAAGGGCCCGGAGACTTTCCCCTGCGGGCTGGACTCTGTCTGCATCATTAGGGTGAGATCTACTTTGTGAAACAGCTCTTCCTCAGTCACATTTTGAAAGCCTTCTCACCTGAGGGTCTCATTATTGGACACGATCTCTGAAAATATTCTGCTTCTGTTTATAGTTTTTAGTAACTGACAATGTTTCAATGCCATGTCCAGGGTTTCAGAAGCTAATTCCTCTGGAGCAGACAGTCTAATCCTTCTCCGTAGTCTGGAACCTTCGCTGAAATAATTTCGCTTTGGGAGACGCTGCTGGCATTTGAAACACCAATGATACAGCTGTTAGCATCACAGCCACAAGCAAACCACCACAGAATAGCAATCTGACACACAAATAGTGGGGACCATGGTTTGTTTTTCTCCTTCCATGTTCTTATCCAGCACCATATTTCAAATACATGAATTCGTCTTCAGTCTTTCTTATTCGGTGTCCAGCATGTATAGCAGGTGGTTGAAAACACCATAGCTTGGGTCAGGCTTGTCTTAGTCCTCAAAGTTAACATCCTAGATCCTTATCACTTTATAGATGTCTTGTGCAGCAAATTTGCCCAATGCGAAATACCATTTGGTTTCCTTTTTTTCTTCTTCTTCTTTTATCTCTATATATTATCATTCCATAGTTCAATCATGTCAAGGAGAATTTTACAATTGCTACCACCATTGGTATCAAAACATTCTTCTTTCTACATGGGCTACTTGATATTGTCTTTCCTTCACACACACACCCCTCCACCACTGTACCCCCTGCCCTGGAAACTCTTATTCTATTTGTTGCTTCTATAGGTTCATCACTCCTGGGTTTCTGTGGCAGTCACATAATCTCCTGTCAACTTATGAAGGGGGGAAGTCTACCCTTTCAAGCAGGCCATATCAAATGAGGCCTCTGTGTGGGCATGGCCTTCTCCTGAGGATTCTCGATACTGCTGCATTCCTTTCTAGAGGTGGGAGAGACTCTCTGCTTCATCTTCCTGCTGAAAAGTCAGATGTGCTGCACTGATGGAGCCAGAGCCCTGGAGCTGGAGGAGCCATGTGGAGACCCCTGCCAGCGTGATATGCTTCCAATGCCACTGGATCCACAAGACATTTGACCCACTGTCCTGTGATCTTTCTTCCTGTATTAGGCATCAATTCATGGGCTGCGTGAGTCTGAAGAATAATTTATAGACCGGAAATGGACATATGGGCTAATATCAGATTTATGAACTTAACATGAACTAGGCTGTGATGTTTTTGATACAAAGTTCTCTCTTACACACATATGAGTGTCTATGAATTTGTTTTTCACATCAACCCAGACTAACACACTTTCATCTATAAAAGCATGAAGAAGTATATATCACAACTTGAAGAGGAGACCCTCCAATGGCATGGCACCTCTGAGATAGACCCTAATATGAACAGACAAAAGCCAAACAAAACGCTACAAATTAAAAATACAGAAAATTTTAGAAACAAGATCAGTCCAACAGGCATCTTAGAGGGGAGCCACTGACAAAGATTTAACCCTTTCAGTCCGATTTAGACCTTTGATCTTCTATACTCTGCTCTCCAAAGCTCTAATGTTTAGTAACCACTTTCCTCTCTCCCTCAATTATAGATAGAGTTATCCAAAGAGTTATTTCCCATATAGTTCCACAAATGAATCTTGCACTGTCAGCTGTAGCCTCCTGTACTCGAGATTCCCACAATTTAACTCTGATAATAACCCCTTGTTTGACATTGGATTTTCTGGTTTATCATCCTTCAATAACTAATGATGGTGTGCTTCTTCCATGTGGACTTACTTGACATCTCACTTAGATGGGGGCTTGTTTGGAAACAAGCTTTTAAGACTCCAGACATGATTTTATCTGCTAGTCAGGCACAATCTACATTCTTTGCCACATTTTGCAATAGTGCCCGTGACTTCTGGGTTTTCTTCCTGAGGGCGAGTATTGACCAGGGTCACATGTAAGAACTAATTGTTCTTAAGTTGGAGCTAGGGTATTTCTGGCATGCCCTAAATCCAGTTCTGGATCTATAGTTTTTCGGGGTTTTTTGCTTGTTTTTTCTTTTAATTTGTTATTACTTGGAGATTAATACATATGTCATATTATCCCATAGTTCAATCTCATCAAACAGACTTGTATGGTTTCTTCTGTACTCAGTTTCCCTATATATTTTCCTTCCTGGTCTTCTTATCATCTCCTTTTTACCTCCACAAACCCTTTGTACTCCCCTTTCCCATACCATTGTCGTACTTGCTGTTCCTATACACTTGTCAATCCTGGATTTCCTTTACCAAAAGACAGAAAAAACAAGTAACACTACCTCTACAGGGTTACCACCAATGACATAGTACCTCTGATATACACCCTACTATGAACATGCATAAACCAAATGAAACAGAATATCCATCACCCATTTGCTGGAATGATACATATCTCAATACAGCATACTGGGATTCTGATTGTCCATCTATCAACAGTTACAGCTGTCTTCTGCTTCCTCATACATCATATATTTTCTGACTGATGTTGTCAGATTACAGGTGTGTCTGAGGTAGAGTACAGGTCATCCAGTGGAGTTCCCATTAGGGATCTCACTGGCTAGCTTCTGCAGCATCCTGTGTGCCCTAAAGATACAGAATTCAGTGCCCTAGCATTCCACAGCACATGGCCTGGTTCCTCAAGCAAGATTCCCCTAGACTCCCAAGTTCAATGTGGTCCATTTGTTGCATCAACAAAGCCAATCCTCAGTTAGTGTCCCCAAAAGCATTTTCAGTCATTCTTCCCCCGTCTTCAGATTGGTCCTCCCTCTTTTCCAACCAACAGACATGCCTTTGGTTCTGCAGACATGGTTCCTCCTTTTCCCGTGACTGTGTGGTTTCTTGACTGTTCTTTCCATAACCATTGACTGCATGTCCAGCAAAGGAGACAGAAAGACAGACTAGACATTTGCAACCTTTCCACTATTTACCATGATCGTATCTCTTGGTCAAGTTATGAGGATTTGGATTTTGCTTCCATCGAGTTGCAATCAATAATGAAGTCTGCAGTCCTTGATCTTCGTCAGTAAATGCTTTAATTCCTCTCGGTTTCCAGCAAGCATGAGTCTATCAGCTGCGTGCTGCAAGTCGTTATACCTTCATCCAATTGGGAGACTGTGTGCTGCAAAGAGTCTAGCTCCTGTGATCATCTTCTTAACATACAGATTTAATAAGTCCAAGAATATTACCCTGACACACATCTTTCCTGAGTTAAATCTTGCAGTATTATATTTTCTTTGAATGACTGCCTCTTGAGTTATGTACAGGCTCCATGAGAGCAAAATGAAGTGCTTTCTCTGAAGTGCTCATTCTTCTCAGTATTTCATCATTCGTTATGATTTACACAGTGAAATAAATTTGCAAAGACACAGATAAACATCTTTCTGGCATTTTCTGCTTTCAGCAGAGATCCATTTGGTATCAGCAAAGATACTCCCTGTGCTGTGTTCGCTTATTGCTCTGGCCTACATGTGACTGATAGAATCTTTCAATATTGCAAATCAATTCTTGAATTTTGTTCTTCAGTTTTGGAAGCTTGAGAGATGCAAAAGTGTCATTCCTTATAAATCCATAGAAATCTATATCAAAGAAAAGTTTCAAAATATATAGCTATTTTTTCCTGATATATCCTCCATCCAGGCCTAACTCTTTCTGAGAATTTTGTTTCCAGCTCTCTAATATTTCCCTGAAGAATCCTGCTCTCTCTTTTTTCCACCCATCAAAATGCCTGTCTGGAGCTATTCAAATCATTTTCCTTTTATTTGAGTTTGGGGAACAACAGGAAATCTGAAGTAGCAAGTTCAAGGCTATAGTGAATGTGTTAAGATTTTCAAATAAATTTCTCATGTGACAGACTTTACTGTCTTGATTGAATGATCAGGTCCTTTTGTGATGCAGAAAAAAATTTCACTGTGCAAATTTTCTATCGTTTTACTCATCGATGCAATTTTTATTTTCTGAAATCTTCTTTATAATAAGTTCTGTGTTAGTCTGGGTAGACTAGAGAAACAAATCCATGGACACACATATGTATATAAGGAAGATATTTATATACAAGAGCAATTGAACATTGAGAAAACATCCCAGCCCAGTCCAAATCAAATCCATAAGTCCTATATTAGCCCTATGTCCAATACCAATCTATAAATCCTCTTCAGACTCACGAAACACATGCAATGATGCCAAATGTAGAAGATCACAGGCCAGTGGATCCAGTGGCATTGGAAACATCTCAGCGCTGGCAGGGGTCTCTGCATGGCTTCTCCAGCATCCAGGGCTGCATCAGGGTGGGTCCATGTATCTTGTAAACTGCTATGTCTTCCAGGGTATGAGCAGAGAGTCTCCCACCTCCAAGGAGGAAAATACTGGAATTCCCAGAATCCCTAGGGGAAGGCTATGCCCACACAGAAGCCTCAATCAGGTCATAACCTGATTGACAGGCTAGACTCCACCCCTACATGCTCAATCCTTAAATTGACAATTATATAACTACCACAAGTTCCCACAGTCACCCTCTGTTCTTCAAGACAATCTATTAAAATTACCTACTGGGAATTAAAACAAATATTTGTCATAATCTTTTGAGCAGACATCTGCATTGAATTTATCTGTCACAGCAGATAGAATCTAAAGTAATTTTATTGGTAGTATCTTGTTCTTTGGTTTATATTAGTACCAACAAGAGCTGTCCCCGGTTACAATTACTTCCATGAAATCTTCTTAACTAGCATATACTTTGCTTTAAAAACTGAAGAAAAGATTCACTCTTTGAACTATCTGGTCTCTTCAGAATACTTTTGGCACATATCTTTTATTTTAAAGTCACCCTGATGAGATTCAGGCAAATGAATTCCTGAGAGAACTTGTCTGTAGCCATTCAGTTATTGTTAAGCTCGTTTAAGCATTTTGTTTGGAATAAGCGTTTTGTGTGTGTGTGTTAGTCTGAGTTACCTAGAGAAAGAAAGCCAGTGACCCTCAAATATGTCTGAGAAAGAACTTTATATCAAGAAGTAACTTTATATCAAGAAGGGGTCTCAGACCAGTCCAACTCAAACCCGTGGGACTGATGCTACTCCGAGTCCTCTTCAAGCATGGCACCATGCAGGCCAATGATGAAGAAAGGTGACACAGGGTGCTGTAAGCTCCCAGGCTCCTGGGGGCAGAGTTCTATGGATCAGTGAGAAGTGGCAGGGTACATTTGCAATTCCCAGGGTGGCTCCCCTGGACAGCAACCTACATGGAACCACCCCTGGAGGCAGTCACAGAGACCCAGGGAAGAAGAAGTTCTTATTGTATATTTTAGAAAAGGGCCACATGCAGGCATTAAAGACTACCACTTGTTAGACAGGTTGGACTCCTCCCTACCTTCATATAGGTTCAAGTTGACATAACATCTAACCGCCACAGTATGTGTGAACTAAAACCCTAGAAGCAATACTTTATGACCTACCCTTATATTACATCCAATGCTGAGATTAAAAAAAAAAAAAACCCAAACACCAACAACTGAACAAAAAATTGACTATTGTTTATGATATTGTATTATAAGTTTAGTAATATACAGAGGGTCTCCATTCAGTATCAAAACTGCTGGAATTGCTACTATCTTCTTTTGTTTGTTGTTGTTTATTTTTATTGCTTTAAAATTCCCTAAATTTCTTCTAGAAATTGTATAGGTAAAAATAAATGCAATGTTTATATAATCTTTCATTTTTTCATATGTGTGACATATTGCCATAAAAGTTATATTTTATTCATATTAACATGTGCAAGCAATGTTTTACTTAATCAAAGTTGCACTGTTAAATTTTTGCACTATACAAACCTAATCTTGAGGTTCACCATGGATTTGTGACAGTAAGTGTTAAATAAGAATGAGTGTGAAGTATATCAAACAAAAGTTTGAAAGAGAATCCATTTTAGGAATAAAATTTACCTTTGATGTAATCCAACCCTTCCACTGCCACCTTTCTCTATAGAGAAAACTTGTTCAAAAAGATAAAGCAATCTTTCAAATTCACTCATTGACAGAACATAGCATAAAACTTGAGTACAAGAGAGACCCGTGTAATAAACTGATCCATTCTTAAGTGTGTCTATTTATCAAAAAGTCGAGTTTGTAGGTAATTTGGAACAAGTGAATACACTTCTATTTACCCTTACTTTAATGCAAGAAAAGACTCAAAGCGTTTTCAGTAATCTAAAAGATGCTCATGCAGCACAAATAGTGTGTGGAGTGGTGGAGAAATGAGGGTGATAGGGCCTCAGCTAGTGCCCTGCAGAGGAGAAATGGCAACAGGACTCACAGGGTCCAGTATGTGCCCCAATGAGATGGCATGTGTGGCCTCAGGGTTTCCAGATTCTGCCTGAGAACCTAGACAACTTTGACTGGTGATTCCACTGGGCATTACCCAGGGAGGCTCAGATCTGGACTTGAGTCCCTTTTTAAAATGGTAGGAGGGTCTGGTAGCTAAAATGGACAAATCTCTCAGAATGAGGAGGAGGGGGCAGAAAGCTGAGCTCAGGGTCTAATTGTATTTGGTCCTAGTCTAGTACTGCTTTATAGAATATATTATAGATCATTGTTTTGGTGTTGAATAAAGCATTTCCCCCCATTTCTCTGTTGCTTTTTTTTCCCTTTTAAATCTGGATAAACCCAAGCCAAACCTATTATCATCAAGTTATTTTAATACACACTGATCCCATAGAGGGTTGCCAAGACTGTAAGCGCCAACCTCATCTTTTTTCTGTGAAGTTGATCTATACGTAGTAACCCAATGCCAAGCCCTTGGCACTCGATAAATGTAACTCTAGATAGGACTGAAAAATAAATTAATTAAACTACCATCAACATAATAAACACTTCATTGTGTCAATTCTGACTTATATTAATTTCATGTGCTATAAAGAAGACTTAATTCATAGCGTTTTGTTGGCTACAATCTTTACAGAAGAAAATTGGAAGGTCTTTTATCCTGATATATCTAGATGGGTTCAAATCACCAACATTTTGTATCATAGTTAAGCACAAAAAATTGGCACCACCCTGGAATTTCTAAGAAGGGTGATGTTTATTAAAGCAGAGAATACTGCAATTCTGAAGACCTGTGTGAAAACTCAGATTTAGTCTGAAACACCAGATAGGATAGAGAAAATAAATAATTAAAATGATCATGACTCCCTAAACCTGGTATGACGGAGCAGTAAAACATAAATGGCTACCCAAAATAAATAAGTTGGCTTTGGGATAATAAAGCAAAATAAAATATAGAGCTTCATTACAAATTATTTAATAGGTGGTTGAACACTTTAGAATTAACACAGACAAGAAAAGAATTATTTGATAACACACAGGAGCAGAAAAGACAGAAAATAAAGTTAGACTACCATTCATAATTCAAAGTTGAATTGTACTATCAACCAGGTAAAATTGATTACGGGTTTCAGGTTATTTTAAATAATAAAATGTGTTTTCTCTTAGGAGTTTATTTTAGAGAAAAATGTGAAGATGATGAGATGAAAATGCATGACTTACAGAAGCTTAATGAGAGCGGTTCTTAGTTCCTCTAAAAAGAATATATTAGTAAATATACATGTGTGAGTATGTGTATAAACATATATATACATGAATTCTCAAATAAATATAAAATGGATGAATTTATATAGCAGAGAGCTTCAGATCTCCAATTTCAATCAAAGATAAAGAAAACAAAGTTCTATCTATGTATTTGGCATTTACTTATAGCTTCAGATATCTCCACAAGCAGATAGCTATCCTTTTGGCAAATAAACTGCTCCAAGGATTGCTCACTAAGCAATTTGTAGACAAAAGGCATCTCATTTAATGTCATTTTAAGTGGAACTTAATCACTAAGTCATTTTATATCTCAAGACATCTAAAACATGTGTAGGCATGAAAACACAAATCATTAGAAAGGCATTTAATTTTTGTGTGTGCATGCTTTTGAGTATTTAATATAAAAGGAAACAGGATAAAATCAAGATGTTATTCTTAATTAATTTTGTCCACTTGTAGTTTCTGTGCACATGTGGAAAGTATAACAAATAGATGTTTCGATAAAAAGAACTTGGAAAAAGTTTTAGAAACGATAATTTTATATCAATATCATTAAATGAAAAATTCACTGCTATAGAGTCAAATCCGACTCAGAGAAATCCTCCAGGACAAGTTAGAACTGCCCCTGTGGGTTTCTAAAACAGTAACTCTTTATAGAAATAGGGAGCCTGGTCTTTTTTCTGATAAAGAGGCAGATGGATTTGAACTGCTGACCTTGAGGTTAGCAGCCCAATGTGTAACCATTACACAGAAAAGCAAGAAAGTTCATTCAATAAATGTTTGATTGGGCTCAACAATTCAAAATAACCAAATGAAGGTTTGGGAAGGTCTTTTACTGGGGAAATATTTTATATATATGCATATACTAGATTCAACTAGAAAGGTCAGTATTTAAATTATTTTTTCTATAATATTTTAGATATGAATATTAACTAACTCAGTAATTGAGTCAACTCTGACTCACAGTGGCCCCATGGCATAGGGTGGAACTTAGCACTGCCCCTGTAGGTTTCTGAGACTCTAACTCACTGTAGGAGTAAAAGGCCTCAATTTTCTCCCATGGAGCAGCTGGTGGTTTTGAACTGCAGAAATTGTGGTAAGTAGCCCATCATGTAACCCACTAATGCTCTTGTTATGAAGATTGGTAAACTACGAATATTTATAGTATGAAAACACGCTTTTACTAACCTAGAAGAAAGCAGATAGAATTATATTTGAAATTAGCTACCGTGTAAACATAATCCATGACAACAACCAATTAACTTGATATACTCTATCAATCAAAATAGAAGCTGGCCATTTTGAAGTTTTATAATTTTAAGTATAATTACAGGGTAATAAACCTACAGATTCACTTATAGCAAATCTGATGTTAAAACAAAAGTGTTCTTCTGTCTTTGCTTCCCCATTATTAAAGGCATTATAGAAATATAGTACTTTTAATGACTTGATAATCCACCAGTGTCATGCAATAACATAGAATATTCAAAGTGTAAAGCCAATGTTGGTTGAATCTTCCTATAATCAATAGAAAATCCATATTAAAATACTCAATGAAAAAACACTGTTTTCAGCTTTTGAAGTAGAACAAAAGGATACTGTATACTTTGAAATCACAAAAAGTGTGGATCAGGGTCATATCCTTTTACCTTGAATACTTACTCAATATGAATACTGAACAAAGAATCTTAGAAGACAGACTGACAATATGAAGAAGAATATGGCTTCATGGTTTGAGGAAGACTCATGAAACTGTGAACAGCAGCCCTGCATGTCACCCACCACATCACTAGGGCTCAGAGGAAATGTTGCACTGGGAAAATCTGCTGCATGACACCTATCCAAGGTTAAAGACGCAAAATAAGAACCCATTGAGGAGGAAGGTGTCTGGCCTCAAGCCATGGTTTTTTTAATTGCTTTGTATGCGTGAGAAAGCTGAGCAATGAATATGGATGATGGAAGAAGAAAATGATGCCTTTGAAATAAGGTGTTGGAAAAACAGTTAAGTATAACATGGACCATCACAGAGAACAGAAACAAATCATTTATGGGAGAGGTACATCCAGGATGCTCCTTCAAATCAAGAAGGGGAGGGGTCCCACATACTTTGGATATGTTCTCAAGAAGGACTAGTTCCTGGTGAAGATTATTAGTGTATGCTTAGTAAAGTAAAGCCCTCAAGGGGATGGCATGACCCAGAGGCTGCAATAATGGGCTCAGACATAGCAATAATTATGAGAATGTTACCAGACTGGGTAGTGTTTCTTTCTATTGCAAATACTTTAACTTTGTTTAACATTCAACTGAAAGCCACATCACAATAGGACATTTTCATTATTTTAAAGTTCTATTATTTATAAAAATATATAGATCTGGAGCCCGAGTGGACTCCTGGTTTACCCATTGGTCTACAAATTAGATGAGGCTTTTTATTCCTCTATAAAATGTCTGTCTCTGAAACCCACAGGGGCACCAGGATTGGGGAAGGCTTATTAACAACTTTTCATACACAGATTACACAAACTTGCTGAAAGTAAGGAAGACTTGAATCATTTGCTGAAGAACAAGGATTATACCTTTAGTATACATTATAAGACAAGATAAAGAAAATTAAAATCCTCACAACCAAACTAGCAGGTAACATCCTGATAAATGGAGAAAAGATTGAAGTTGTCACCGATTTCAGCTTTCTTGGATCCACAATCAATACTCATGGCAGCAGCAATCCAGAGATGAAATGAAGCATTGTACTGCATAAGTCTGCTGCACAAGACCTTTTAAAAGTGTTGAAATGCAAGGATAATACTTTGAGGACTTAGGTATACAAATCCCAATCAACTTCTATGCGTGTGAAAGTTGGACATGGAATAAGCAAGACTGAAGAAATATTAGTGCATTTGAACTATGGTGTTGGCAAAGAATATTGAAAGTATTATGAATTGTGAAAAGAACAAACAGATTTGTTTTTGAAGGTGTACAACCAGAATGTTCCTTAGAGGCCAGGATGGCAAGACTATTTCATGCTCATTGGGCAGGTATGTCAGGAGAGACCCGTCCCTGGGGAAGGACATTTGGCTGGCTAAAGTAAAGGGGTGGTGAAAGAGGAAAACCCTTGATGAGATGGATTTACACAGTGGCTGCAAAAATATTTCAAACATAAGAACAGTTGTCAGGATGGTGCAGAACTGGGTGGCGTTTCATTACGCTGTACATGAGTAGGAACCTAACAACAGCAACGTTAATCTAAGGAGCCTTGGTGGTGTAGTGGGTTACATGGGTTGCTTAACCACAAGGTCTGCAGTTCTAAGCCACCAGCAGCTCTTTGGGAGAAACATCAGGCTTTCTACTTCTGCAAAACTCTAAAGA
>NW_022103898.1:43001212-43002790 GCF_000313985.2 Echinops telfairi | reverse complement strand
TGTTTGGAGTACTTTATAATTATTTGATGATTTAGTAATCCTTGTTATATCTAGTTTATAGATGAAGATTTTTAGGGATTTAATTGATTCACTATGCAAGGTGTTGAAATACTGACACATGTCTGGAGACTGTGAGCACATTCTTGCTTGGTAAGAAGAATATGTGGTGATAGTTTTGCTTATATTAGCATGCAGCCATACTGAAGTACAATGACTCCTAATCCAAGCCGAGTGCTGTCCTTATAAAACAGTACAGACGAAGACTGACAGACAGAAGAAGAACACTGTGCAATGGAGCAACTGCCAGCCCTGGCACAGCTTGAAGAGCAGAAGCTGGGCACGAGGCCAGGAATAGTTCTCCCTTAACATCTCAGAAGGAATCCACAAAACCAATCATTTCTCAAACTCCCAACTTTGAAAAACATGAGGCAATATGCTCTGTTCTTTAAAACTGCACAGTGTAGTATTTCATGTAAGCACTCCTAGGAAACACACAAGTAGGCCCATGGAAGTTAAAAAATTGATCCAAGATCACACAACTACTAAGTGACTGATCCAGAGGGTAAATCAAGACTGTCTTACTCTCTAATCCAGAAAATAACGGGATTAGTTCAGCTACATTAGATTTAGTATTCTTCCTTTGCTTCATGATAATTTCATTATTTTATTTAAATTCGCTTATGTGAATATATGAGGTATCACCAAAAAACCCAGCATTTTTAAAAGCTATATATTTAATTTTTTCACAAAATAATCTTATCACCTTCAGTGTACTCTCCATTATACTTAATACATTTATAAAATCTGTGATTTCATTCTTGGAAATAGTTTTCAAACTCATCTGTTTGGATGGCTGACAAGACCTCCCTTGTTTTTTTCTTCACCTTTTCTATGTCATCATATCTCCATCCTTTCATGTCCCTCTGCATTTGTGGAAACAAAAAGAAGTCTCACAGAGCAAGGTCAGGTGAGTAAGGAGCATGGGGAAAAAGAGGCATGCTGTTTTTTTTCAAAAATTGGTGCACTGAGATGGCTGCATGAGCAGGTGTATTGTCATGGTGACAAAACCAGTCTCTCTTCTGCCACAAATCAGGTCTTTTTTTTTGTCACACACTGTTACACAATCTTTTCAGAACCTCTAAATAGAAAGCTTGATTAACAAAAGTCTGACTTGGTGGAACAAACTCCAGATGCACTATGCCCCTCACATCAAAAACAAAACAAAACAAATGAGCATCATCTTTATCTTTGATTTCACATGATGATGTCATCTTCCACTGGTTTGATGTTTGCTTTCAGGTTCATAAATACCACCAAGTCTCATCACCAGTTACGACCTTGGGACAAAAAAAGTCAGCCACCGCAGAGCTGTTCTTTAAAAGCACAGCATGTTTCTATTGATGCTCTTCCAGCTTGTCAGTCAAAACTTGAGGCACACATTTCTCAGTGACCCTTCCACTCCCAAATCTTTGCTAAACTTAAGCGGGTACATAAGCAAATGTGGTAAAGAAATCTGATGGTATTCGGCTATCAGAAGATATAGTGTCTGGGGTCTTAAGGGCTTGAAGATAAACAGGC
>NW_022103898.1:42997084-42999848 GCF_000313985.2 Echinops telfairi | reverse complement strand
AGGGAAAAATGTGTAGTACTAAAGATTGGCTCTGCCCACCGCAATGCTGGTTTTGGGGGGTTACAGCCTCCTGTGATTCAGTCCTCATGAATTTATCCTTTTTTGTTTTTCTCATATTATACAGTATTATCTTTTTTCCAGTTATACCTGGCACACCTCAAGTAAATAGGTAGTATTTATGGAGCAAATGGCCTTTAAAGCCAAAATTAAAGGAAGCTAAGAAATGTTCCAAAATGAATGATTCTTATATAAATTTATTTTTCTAGGTCTAGTGAAGAATCTAGTGAAGAATAAGGAAGAAAAAATAATATATTTTCAACAATCCATAATTGAAACTATGATTTCTATTTCAACTGCCTTAACTCAGGCTTATGTACTAACCATAAAGTATTAGCTTCAGTAGGAAAAACAGATGTCATTTAACCTAATCTTCCTAGAGATGTAGGATTATTTCTTTCAATATTTGCCTTATTGAAGTGGATATCTGTCCATTGTATAATAGTTCTTAAAATCCTCTGCCATCTTAGAACAAAAATTATTTCTTTCCCTTTAATAGTTTAATAACTTCTTTTTCTAAAACATGTTTCTTGCAGCATCAAATTTCTAAAATAAAGATTCTAAAAGATGCCTATTATAGAATAGCTTTTTAAAAAACATTTCTATCAATCTTGCAGCACCAATATTTCTCCTACAATTTAAGAAAATTTACAACTCCAGTTTCAGAGTCTTAAATTCAGCAAGGTATGATTAAACATCTATTTTACAATTTTTACAAAGATTTCAGTATATTTTTATCTACAATATACATCTGGATGTTACTAGGGTAAGGGCTCATTGTATGTTCAGATCATGCAAACCATTTCAATGTTACATTTAAAAGAGTATTATTTTAATTTCACTTTGAAAGCTGTACATACTAATTAAATCAAAATTTCTTTTCATACAATCAGCCTTTTAAATACTTTTATTTCACCAATTTAGGTAGACTTGAGGGGTAATTGTATCTCTTTATTAACAACATTAAATGTGTTTTATTTATATCTGTATAGCTAAATTACTAAAAAAAAAAATCTCAAATGCCCAACCACTGAGTATACCAGAGGCACTGGTGGACATAAAGTCGCAGATCACATAATTGATCTAAGTGCAACAGATTACTGTTTAACTACTAGAGAAAGTGATTAAGCTATATAGCTGTGTTAGGTAGGCCGGCTTGACCAGAGACACAAATCCCGAGACACTCATATATAGTTAAGAAAGAGCTACTTACCAAGAAATAATTAGATAGTGAGAAAACATTCCATCCAAGTTCAACTCAAGTCCCTAAGTCTGATACTAGTCCATAAATCCCTCTTTGGATGCATGTAATTATGCTGGAAGAATGCAGGAAGATCACAGGCTGGTAGGCAATTTGTGTGGATCAAATGGCAGTGGTAACATTTCCAGGGCTCTGGCAGCAACCAGGTCTGCCAGCATGAAGGTGAAGGCAGAGAGAAAAGGGAGATTCCTAGGGGACACCTTATGAGAAGGCCACACACACAAGGAAGCACCATCAGTTTGTGACTTGTTTGACAAGTTGAATACCACCCTACACTTTTATATCTCTTCAAGTTGACATGAAATCATGTAACCACTACAATGGATTATAGGTCTTCACACCATAGTGTAGTTTGTACGAATATATGTATATATTAGAGATCATTCTACTGCTAAGCACATATACATTTGGTGTGAGAACCTTAATCCAAATTTGGAGATGCTAGAATAGAAAGCATATTCATTAAATTACTGACAATATTAATTTGGATGAGATAGTTCATGCCTTGGAGAATAGGATAAAATTTTAATAACCTGTCAAGCTGAAGTGTGGGAGAATGTCAACAAGATAAGTTTTGGTATCGAGGTCAAAGGAAGCTAATCCACTGAAGAGGAAAAACAACTGTGCAAATACAAGAAGAGAAGATGATATTTTCAGAGGTGTAGTAAAAATAGTAATACACAAAGCCCTAAGAGTCATAGGGGAGCACAGCAATGTACGCCACTGATGTGTACTGCTTCAAATGTTGTCCAGATAAACAATGAACTTTTAAGTTAGTACCACCAATATTTGATTAAAAATGAGATCTGTTGCTTTATTTCTATTGAACTGCAAGTCTGAACACCTGAATCATCCATCCTATTTCATTCATTCTTTCCTATTTTCATGTTTGAATGCCTATATACAGTCAGCAAATATTTATCAAATGAAAACAAGCATTCATTTAGGAAGAAAATAGTTATTGACGTTTACAAATACATTTTGGCAATTACAGATCCCAAGTGATTCCAGTGGATCTCGTTAATGTGGATTCTCAGCCAGTATGAAAAAGGGTGGAAAAAAAACCAACAGATTCTCAGCAGGGGGTTGAACTGGAATGTACTGATTCAAAACCATGGTTACAGTAAAGGAATAGATAAAAATCATTCTGTTTGTTCCCCAGCAGACTCCTTATGTGACATTGAGAGAAGGAATCAACCTGAATATTTGGAAAACATTATTCATGTTTAACACTGAGTAAAATCCCTTCATTAGTACTTTTGTTATGCTAATATATGCTAATAATTATGAAATATCTATTTTTCAGATTCCAATATCTAGTTTCCTATTTTGGCCTTTGTCCTTCAGAAAGTTCAGTTTTCTATTTCAAGCAAAACTGTTTAAGGTATGTAGCTGGCATTGAAATATGATTCTATCATATTATGGGCCATATTCTTTAAGATATTA
>NW_022103898.1:42994572-42996435 GCF_000313985.2 Echinops telfairi | reverse complement strand
ACGATCATTGACACTGGATCCTAGCAAAATGAAATTCCTGACAACTTTGATGTTTTCTTTATTTTTCATGATATTGTGTATTAATCCAGATGTGAGAGATTTTGTTTTCTTTACCTGGAAATGTCTTCCTTACTGAAGGCTACCATCCTTGGTCTTCATTAACAAGTCTTTCAAGTTCCCCTCCCTTTCAGCAAACAAGGTTGTGTCAACTTCCTGTTAGGTTGTTAATAACCTTTCTTCTAATACTGATGCTGCATTCTTCTCCATATAGCTCCACTTCTTAGATCATTTGCTCAGCATGCATATTGAATAAGTATGATGAAAGGATACAACCCTAATGCACACCTTTCCTGATTTTAAACCATGCATTAGGCCCATGTTGTGGTTATAGGACTACCTCTTTGTATTTTCAATTGGCTCATTCCCATATGAAAGTTGGACATTGAACAAGGAAGACCAGATAAAAATTGTGCTGGTGACGAACATTGAGTTTGTCATGGACTGTCAATAAGAGAAGCAAATATGTCTTGGAAGGAGTAAGGCCAGAGTGCTCTGTAGAGGCTAGATGACAAGACGTGCCTTACACACTTTGGGCATATTGTCAGGAGAGATAAGTCCCTGTAGAAGGACATCATGCTTGATAAATCAGAGGGGCAACAGAAAAAGAAGGTCCTTAAAGAGAGGGATTGACAGTGTCTACAACAATGGCTCACTCACAGGAACAATTATAAGGATGGTGCAAGACCTCGCCGTGGATTTTTCTGTTTTGCATAGGGTCGCCTTCAGAGCACAGGGGTCCTGTGACCCCCCAGCAATAGCAGGGGTACTCCCACGAAAAATTTTTTTCTAAGCTATGAATTTCATTTTTTTACAAAACAACATTATCACCTTCAAAGAACTCTTCATTACACTTAATACATTTGTCAAATCTGTGATTCCATTATTGGAAACATTTTTCAAACTCATCTGTTTGGATAACTGACAACACCTCCTCATTATTTTCTTCACCTTTTCTATTTCATCAAATCTTTTTTTTTTTCATGTCCCTCTGCTTTCCTGGAAACAAAAAAAAGTCACAGAGAGTGGTAAAGTGTGTGGGGCAAGAGAAGCATGCTGGGTTTTTTTGCCCAAAATTGGTGCACTGAGATGGCTGCATGAGCAGGTGCATTGTCATGGTGGTAAAACCAGTCCCCCATCTGCCACAAACCAGGACATTTTTTGTTGCACACTGTTATGCAATCTTTTCAGAAGCTCTAAATAGAAAGCTCGATTAACCATCTGACCTGGTGGAACAAACTGCAAATGCACTACAACTCCACATTGTCATCCATTAGGGAAGTTGAAAGATGTCCAGAACGAGGTTTGTCATCAATCGACATTTCACCTTTTTTGAAGTGAGAAAAACACTCAGACACTTGAGCTTTTCCCATAGTGCTGTCGCTATTTTTCTCGAGTAGGAAACAAAATTTCATAGCCATATGTTGTTCTCTTAAATTGGCCATCAAGAAAAATGAGGTTCAAGCAAAACTTTTACAAAAAAATTCACTGTGAGCAGAGAGGACCTTCCCAGGCAATGCCCCTGGGTGCACTAACTCAGAGCAAGTTGCTTGATGCTTACCTAGCAGGAAAAAATGTATTCTATGAAAGCTTCACTCTGCCCGATGCAATCTGAAGTTTTTTGGGATACCCCTTCAAATTTGGTTATGTGTAAAGAAGTTCTCGTGACTTGGCCCCACGCATATTCCACCATGAGCATCCTCTGGTCTAACCAGGTCTGCAAGGCAGAATTGGGGTCCTGGTAGTTGCGGGGAGGAAGCGTTTAAGAACTAGAGGAAGGTTGTGGGTTTCATTATTGCTATACTG
>NW_022103898.1:42977697-42992720 GCF_000313985.2 Echinops telfairi | reverse complement strand
AAAACAAACCCACAACAAAAACAAAAAATAAGAGGAGGAAAAAGAAGTCTAGTTGATCTAACTTCCTATTTAATCCAGAACAACACTGGGAGGAAAAGGAGAGCACTGGACCTAGATTAATGTCTAGAGCAGCGGTTCTCAACCTTCCGCATGCCGCGGCCCTGTAATCCAGTTCCTCATGTGGTGGGGACCCCCAACCATAACATTGTTTTGTTGCTACTTCATCACTGTAATTTTGCTATGGTTATGAATTAGGTGACCCTTGTGAAAGTTGGTTCAACTGCCAATGGGATCACGACCCACAGGTTGAGAACCACTGATATCATCAGACTATGATATGATATTAGATATTGAAATGCTAGCTGGTGAAAAGTTTTCATAAATTAAGAAGACATGCATAACGTTTTTCTAAAATTCATCAAATGTATTTGCTAATTATCTAGTCCCATAGGAAAAAATGTATGGTGCTTGCTTAACTAAGAATTACACATAATACCTTGCTCAAATATTTTTACCTATTCTTTTTTATGGTAATCGGTGTGCCCACATAAATTCTGAACTATTTAGTATTATTATGATTATGATTTTGTTGAAGATGAGAAGAATGAGGTTTGGAGATATTGTGCCACTTGCCTGTATTTGGCTAGGTGTTTAATAAAAGAAAAAATGCCTGTTATATTTGAATTTTAGATACACAGCTGTTTGTATTTTCAGCATAGAGGTACCACCCAGTTTTTGAGACCTACTCATGGTGTTTCTGGAATGGAACTTTAATTGGGTACTCTGTCTTTTACCTTGCTATCTCGCCTATGCCACACTGCTGGTTTGGTGCTGGTCTGACAGGTGGGATCATGTTCATCCCCATAGCGTTTTTATCTACTCTTGCTTGCGGGGAAATGGCATCACAAAGAAAACTGTTTTGTTTCTTTGTGCTGCTGAATCTAAGGATCTTTTTCCTCCACCTTTTGGCTAAAACCACTTCCAGCATCAATGTCAAAATCCACTGTTGCTATTTTTCTGTATGGTCTTATAAACCTAATAAAATAGCTCACCATGAAAATGTGAAGCATGTAAGTAAATCCATTTCTGTGGTTTGTTTTTTATTCCCCCAATGTTAGAATCTGCAAATACTGCTGATATACATCCCAGCTCAACTCTCTGCTACCTTACTCGATGTGCATTTTACAAGCCTTTCAGCCAATACTCTCAGTCAGATATGCTGGAACAGCAGTTTCTCAAACGTGTTTTAGAAGGGCTTCCCTAGAGAGAGGAAATACTACCTTTAAAAATGAAAGATTTATTGAGACCAGATAGAATTGTACAAAATACATTTTGTACTAAATGCATTTGCTGCATTTTATTTTTTGGAATATTTTGAAATAAGACAATAAATAAGGGAGATGATGAAAAAATTAAAAGTTAAGAAAAAGAATCAGGTTTGTTCTGAGCAGCTATTCTAATGCATGTAGAGAGGCCATTCTGATACTGTTCCCACCAAACCCAAAACAAAACAGCGGCAATAAAAAATAGCAAGGGGGTGGGGGAGCATTCAAATATGTCTTACAAAGACACCTTTATTAAGTCTTAAGCAGGATAAGGAAAAGACAAAGAAATATTCAGATGAGGGAAACTACCAGCATGAAGTCATACTGTTGGGTGAAGAATTCATATCTAAATTGTTAAAGTATGAAGCATGGGAATTGTGAAATGAGTCACAAAATCATAATTAGTAGCAGATCAATTCATTACTGTCTCAGACAGGAACATGGCAAAGATTGAGATATGTACACTAGTGTAGATCAGAAAAGTTTGCAGGATTTTTTCTGGTATCCTTTATTGACCTTGGTCAGGGTATAACTCAAGATCATGTGGAACTAATACACCAATTTCCATTAAGGATATATTCAGGCAAGTTTCTGAGGACAAGTTTTGGATTGACCCAAAAGTCAATGCCTTCCCATCAATTTTGATTCACAGCAAGTCTATATGATAGGGCGGTGCAGCAGAGAACTAACCCTTATGATCTGAGACTGCAACTTTCTATAAAACCAGGCAGCCTCTTCTTTTACACCTGGAGGAACTGCGGTTCACAGTTCAGAGCTTAACAAACCCTGTCACCAAGGTGCCTTCTGGGAGACCTAGGAGAGTCATAGTGTACTTTCAAATATATCCTGTCTGAGGCATTAGATTTCTATATTTATAATTACAGAAAGACTTCAAATGGAAGCTAAATATGTGTCTAGACTCAAAATGAAGTTAGTGTCCTACTGTGAACCAGAACCTGCCACAGACAAAGTGCCTAGAGTTTAAGTTCTACAGGAGAAACAATGAGGCTTATGAAGAGTAGAGAAAACAATGGAAGTTCAACCATTTGCTAATCTTTACCTGTCGGACCTCTCCCCTTCCCTTTTATTGAACTAAACTGTTAGAGGTGAGCTCAGGACCTCCACCTACCTGCAACTAAGATATCTTTTGAAATTTAAATGAAGGAAGCCAGATTTTATTTTGAAAAATTTTTTAAAGTTAGTAATTTGGGATGAAAATATGAACAATGGAATAATTTTTGGACAAAAAATTTTATGGTTAACATTTTTAAGGGATAAGAAAACCCTAAGTATCAAAGTAAAATCTGTTATTAATTTTTCTCTTCAATGGATACTACTTAGAAGTTTCACTTGTATTAATCTTCTTTGTGGCAAAATTATCCAGGAATTAAGTTTTGATTCATCCTTTATTGTGATTTACAAAGATGAAATTCACAATAAACAAGTAAAGAGAAAGAATCATTTCAAAGGTTCAAAAAGTTAGAAAAAGAAGAAAGCTGTATGCTTCGTCTGTGCTGTACTGCACTCTGACTGGCCGGACTTCCCCCCATGACCCTTCCCCCCACTATCATGACCCTAATTCTACCTTACACATCTGGCTAGACCAGAGCATGCACATGGGTACAGATAAGAGCTGGAAACACAGGGAATCTAGGACAGATAAACTCCTCGGAACCAATATTGAGAGTAGCCATACCAGGAGGGGGAGAGGAAGTGTGAGGGCAGAAAGGGGGAACTGATCACAATGACCCACCTATAACCAACTCCCAGGGGATGGACAACAGACAAGGGAGTAAAGAGAGACATCGGACAGTGCAAGACATGAAAAAATAATAATAATTTATAAATTATCAAGGGTTCATGAGGAAGGGAGGGTGGGAGCGAAGCAAAAAAATGAGGATGTGATTATCACGGGCTCAAGTAGAAAGAAAATGCTTTGAAAATGATGATGGCAACATGTGTACAAATGTGCATGAGACAATGGATGTATATGTGGATTGTGATAAGAGTTGTAGGAGCCCCCAATAAAATGATTTTTTGTAAAAAGTTAGAAAAAGAAAGAAAATCAAAGGAAAATTTTATTAATTACTGTGATAAACTCAAAATGTATTTTTGAAAAGAGAACAAAAATATTAGATATTTAGAAAGTAGAACTATGGGCCACATGCACTTGATACCTTTGAGAAAATCAGGCTATTAATGAGAATCTCCCTGCAGGCACAGAATTACACCATGTCCTGAGAAATACTCTACCTCAGGGACACCCCTGTGTGGTTTTCATCTAAGACAAAACAAGTGAGTTTGATGTAATGCATGTACAACATGTAAGCACATAATAAAATGACCCAAACAGAATCCTATATTTAGTGCCTATAATGATGAAAAGTTATGGAAATAAGTTAGGCATACACTTTCAAGGAAAGAGTAAGAATGGGTGTGAATTTTGAAAGTAGAGAAACTGTAATAATCTATGAAAGAATGGTGATTCCACATATCAGAAGTAAGAAAAAGTAAAGGGAGGCTCAAGCATTATCCAGTGCAACAGTGTAGAAGACTGTATCATTCAACTTAGAGAAGGGGAAAGATGTGGGGGAAAGAAGTGTTAGATCTGGGAGCATTGTGAGACTGTTCTTTTGTACATAGAACGCAGAGGGGATTAATTTAAATGCAAGCCGAAACAATTTTACCCTAAAAATATGGAACCATAGTGTTCTGAAATGGCCATTTAGTACAAAAAAGGATGACTCAAAATAACTTATGATCTACATGCTTAACAAAGAATTGACAGTGATGGGAATGTCTATAGTTTGGAAATGTGTCAATGCAAATTATGCTTTGTTTATTTGTGTTTTTAGGGAGTTGGTCTGTCAGCACTTTAGTACTATATACTAACAGAAAAATGCTTTCTTGTAAATGTGTTAGAGAAAGTTTCTATATAAAACTACTTCAGAAGTGACTTTTAATATATCATGAACAATTTAAAGTCAAATTGTATTTCCCTCAGTATAGCTGTGCCTGTATTAATTAATTCCCAAGGAAAATTTCTTTACATTGTCTTTATTTAATTTAACATATATTCTGTTCTCTTCAAGAAAACACAAAGAATTTTCAATATATCTTAGATAAAAGAGGGAAAATAAATATTTCCTGAAAGAGAAAAAAAATAAAGGTAGAGAATACTCTGTTATACAATATATTGAAGTTATTTTTTTAAGAATACCTGGTATGTCAACCAAAAAAAATGGGCTTAAAGATAGCAATGATTCTGAGGACGGTGTAGGACTGAGTGTTAAGTGTTTCATTTTGGGGGGTTGCCAACTGACTCAAGGGCTCCGAAAAGCCAAAGGGGTCATCTTAATTACCGAGTGCTGGCATGTAAGCCCCATGAAACAACTGGAGCTTATTTTATTGCAGAAGGCTCGAAGTCTGAATTCAGAGCATTGATTTGAGGAGTGAGCATAGCTTTTCGGAGGATCTTCTTTGCATATTTCATCCTATAAATTTAGTAGCCACAGTCTAGTAGGCAACGCTGTTTACAGTTCTTGGGTTGGTAGATCTGTCTGCCCTGCATGTCTGTCTTTATTTGTGTCTTGTCTCTATGTATACATGTGTCTCGGCTGCTCTTTCCTTAACTCAGGAGTAATTACATTTAGGAATCATTGTACACTTCGGCCTCGTAAACGTAACAGAAGGAAACCACAATCGCCCACCAGGATGGTACCTGCAATTTCAAAGATTGGGATTTAAGGGGACAACATTAAATTCATAACAGATATTTCCTCACTGATACATTTCAAATGCTTAATTTTCTTTTCATTAAATACTGAAGTGTTAATATATAAGAACATTTAGAGATTCAAAATTTATGTTTGTTTGCCTTGGTACTGGGCATGTTAATTATTCAATTGTTTTATTAGATTAAGTATAACAAGGTGCCAAAGTATGCTGTGTCAGGATCTTAAAATATATTTGAAATTGTTTCTCTCTGGGCTGTGATAAATAGAAACACAGCGGATAAAACTGCTTGTCACAGATAATGCATTCACAGAGTGCTGCTCTCTCGGTATTCACTTGCCTGAATAAATATCCCAAATGAGCATACCATAGAAAGGAAAATATTGCATTTGCTAAAATAAATACATGATCAAGTGTGCACAGCTACAGATGGCTATGGCTCTGAGAGAAATAAATAGGGCTCGGTCTAAAATAAATGTAAGACACTGAAAGGAGTATAGAACAGCTTTATAGAACATGATCAAATGAATACTGTGCCATTTAAAACTGATTGACAGGTAATGGACTATAAAATCTATGTTGAAATGAAAATGACACAGACAAAGACGAGCACATGGCCTTATCCCTAGTCTCCGGGTTGAAAAATGGTAAATTTTCTAAACCATCAGCTCGCAAAAATTAAGTAAATTAAAAACTGATGAAAAATCGATGTGCTATGATTAAATTAGCCATTTGCTGGGGAAAGAGGAGAATGCAATTTAACTGAGATATTCTCCTCGGGTCAGATTGACTTAGTGGAAAATGCCTTGTTTTCTAGACATATGTGAATGTATCTACACATCCTGATGCTTCCACACAATTTTTTATCTACCTCAGAATTTAAGCACTGCTAAAGGTCTACAGTCTGCATACCCAAGTACAATTTCTATTAGAAGCTTAGAGTTCAACAGTTTAAATTATGTGTCTGTAACTAGGACACAATGGATTTTGTTGCTAGCTTTGATAGAATTGTTGTGAATTAAATTTGACTGCTTCATTCAATTATTGGTCCAGTTGCTAGGATTTAAAAAAAAATTCTTAATGAAAACTACTGCCCTTGATTGCTATCGGTGTTTCATGTTGTCCTAGCTTCCAACAAACAAGGTTGTGTTATCTGTGTATTGCATGGTGTTAATAACCCTAATTCTGCAGCTAATTCTGCTTCAGCATTCTTCATCTGGTCCAGCTTCTTGGGTTATTTTCCAACCATACAGATTGAATAAGTATGGCCAGAGGATGCATCCTGATGCACAGTTTTCCTGATTGTAAACCATGCAGCATCCATTTGTTGTTGGCATACTGCTTGCTGCCTCATTACCCATGTACAGTTCCACATGAGCACAATAAAGTGTTCTGAGAAAGTTTCCATTCTCATTTTTATATAGAGTTTGCTAGGGTCCACATAGTTGATTGCCTTTGCCTTATCCATAAAATACAAATGAATATTTTTCTGATATTCTCTGTTGTCTGTCAAGGTATAAATGACATCAGCAATGATGTCCCTCATGACAGGTCATCTTCTGAATCCAGCTTGGGTTACTGGCAAACAATGTATCAGTGCAACTATTGTTGCGTTATCTTCAACAAACTTTCATTTTCATGTGATTTTAATTATTTAAAAAAAATTAATTTCTGTATTCTCTTGGGTCACCTTTGTAATGGGCATAAATATGGCTATCTTGCAGTTGGTTGGCCAGTTGTCTGTTTTTTAAATTTCTTGGAATAAATGAGTGCATGCTTCAAGTACTTCATCAATTTGTCGAAACATGTCCATTGGTATTCCATCAATACTGATGTCTTATTTTTCACTCATGTCTTCAGTGCAGCTTGAACTTCTTCCTTCATTAGCATAGGTTCTTAATCAAACACTATCACTTGAAATGGTTGAATGTTGGTCAAATCTTTGTGGTAGTGACACTACATCCTTCTAATGTCTTTAGATGTTTCTTGTATCATTCACTATCCAATATTCATTTTGATTTTTCTTTCTTTTCTTCTCTTTTAAATGACCTTTTGAATTTCCCATGTTGGATGTTCTGGATGTCATCCCATAGCTCTTTCAGGTGTCCTGTCATTAGTGTTTAATACAAGAAATATTTGCTTAAGCTGTCCTTGAAATCCATGTAGGACACACTCCAGCTATATTTTGGATTTGTCTTAATTTTGATGAATTTCCACCTGAACATACATATTAATCATTGATGGCCTCTTCCACAGTTGACCCGTGGCCTTTTTTTGGTCAGCTAATATCGAGCTCCTCTGTCATCTCACACAACAGATGTAGATGATCTGATTTTTTTGTATTCCATCCAGTGAGGTCCACGTGCACAAACTCTGTTCATGTAGTTGAAAAAATATATAGCTGCAATGATGTGTTGATCTTACACCATTCTAGCATGTGATATGCAGCTTCCTTTCTATCACCCAGGCCATATTTCCCCTTCCTCTTTGTTTCTAATGTTTGCAATCTGATTACCAATAACTCTGAATGCATGTTTGATCAAGTCTAGGCCAACAGAGTTGGTATAATTCTTCCATCACTACTTTAGTGGTTGCTTTTAACATTTGAATAATAGCTGTATTAACTGGACTTCCTTGTGGACTCATAGATATTATCCTATCACAAATAGCATTGTATTTAAAGTTAGGACTTTGTTTGTTTGAAATGAACCTGTTTGCACAAAAGAATCCAATCTGTTTAGTTTTGCTTTTCCTTCTTTTATATCCACTCAGCCTAACATTCCCACCTGGTGAGAAAGGAATCTGCAGGGTTTATAAGGCTGTGACCCTTCCCTCTCACTTTCAAAATTTACATTCTATTAATTTATTAATTTTTGTTTTCATTAACTATATACTTTACTTTTGTTTTTGAAATTGAAGTGGTATCCTGAGATAGTTCTTTTTACTGGATGCAATTGTTACTCCCCACATAGAAACCAATATGAATATTTACCTAATTTACATTTCTGTTCACTGATGCATAGGATATTTTGTTATTGTTTTTGTTAAATAAGATACAATGTTTTTACATACAAATCATTTTGTGAACATATACTTTCATTTCACTTAGAGATGTAACTTAATGTAGAATTGCTAGGCTATGTATTTTTCAATGTTTGCCCTGATGGAAGGAGTCATGGTGACACAGTGGTTAAGCATTTACTTACCAACCCAGTATTTCCAACTCATGGGGAGTTCCAGGAAAGAGAGATGTGTCAATCTGCCTCCCTCAATGTTTACACCTTTGGAAATCCCACGGGACATTTCTATTCTGTTTTGTTGGGTTTCTATACATTGTTATCTACAGGACAAAGCAGTTTGTTTTCGTATTCCTTTTTAAAAAATTCAGCTTCACACATAATATCAAACATTTTTCCAAATAAATTTACAATTTTAAATTTCCCAAAGCAACATATAGTGGTTCATTCTGTTGTGCATTTTCATATGGGACTACATTGGTCTAGAACAGGGCGTGGCACACTTTATAGAGGGAAGAGCCAGTCCTGTCCCTCACAAAAATTTAACATTTATTCGAGGACTTTAAAAATTATTTTACAAACAACTATAATCACCATGATCTGAATAATATTCTTTTTTTTTTCCAATTTTACTTCAGAGCCACGTGTACATACTGAAAGAACCGCATATGACTCATGGCCCTCAGTTTGCTGACACCTGGTTTAGAATAAGCAGTCTTTGCAAAAGTCATCACGAATGACGGACAGACGAGGCTTTTCAAGAGACCAAAGCCAACAGCTGTGACAAAGAACAACCCGAGGAGCTACTCAAGCAATCTGAATCAATCGCATTTTCAACTTCCAGGGCCGTGAGGGGGTATGTCAACAATGGTCCAGCGGTATCACAGAACTGCTGCAAATTAGGTAATTCTGTAAGCCTTTAATTACTTTCCTTTCAAATGGAAGCTTTTTAGGTATGATTCTATCCCTATTATAATTGTTGGTAAATATTGGTGGGAGAAGATGAATTTTGTTATTGTTGTTGTTTTTTTAAGCTTGCTGGTTTTTAGGCTAAGTGGAACCATATCAAAATCATGTGATCCTGAACTTTGAATCTGCTGTTGTAATTTACTAAGATTTTGGAGTTTTCATAAAAGATGTCATTGGATATTTGTGAATAAGGGCTGAACTATCAGGTTTCTATTATTTTTCAGCAAATACTCACTTTCCTCTGAACACCATCTCTGTTGGTATACGGAGTGCACACTCCAAATCACTGAGGATGGACTTGCCCAAGATTTAGTTTGACAAATGTATTGTTAGCAGATGTAGCATACAAAGGAACCATACATGATCTTCAAGTAATGGTTTTCTTTTTTACACTCTGGCAATTCCAGATGAAAGAGTATAGCTTAGGCAGCCACAGCCCTTTTAGTTTGTTCCCCACATATGATACATGCAGAATAATAGAATCCAAACACACCATCAGGAACTAAAAGCACAAAACTTGAGCCTAAAAATAAAGTTCCCAACTGAGACTGTTATTTATAATCTGAAAACAACCAACTAAAACTCTGAGTAGGATATTAAATGTTATGGTAGGATACTTAGTTTGGCATGCAGTATTGTACCAATAGCTAACCTTGAAGAAGTAAGTCATCATTAAGACTGATCAAAATCAGGGAAGGTGTGTGTCAGGGATGTATCCTTTCACCAGATTGATTCAATTTGTATGCTAAGCAAATAATAAGAAAACCTGGATTATATGAAGAAGAAAGTGGCATCAGGGTTGAAAGAAGACTTATTGATACAACCTGCAATATGCAAATGCTGCAATCTTGCGGGCTGAAAGTGAAGAGGTCTTGACTTACTACTGAAAATCAAGGACTTGCAGCAGTCAACATGGATTACAACTTCATGTAAAGTAAACTAAATCTTCCCAACTGGACCAATTGGTAACATCATCATGATAAATGTAGAAAAGATAGCAGTTGTCTAAAATTTCATCTTGCTTGGATCCACAAGCAATGTTCATTGAAGTAGCAATCAAGAGACACATTGCATAGGGTAAATCTGTGGGACAAGAGCCCGTTAAAAGGTTGGAAAGCAAGCATGTTACTTTGAGGACTGAGGTGCTCCTAGCCCAAGACATGCTATTTTCAATTATCTCATATGCATGTAAAAGTTGGATATTGAATAAGGAAGATCGAAGAAGCATCAACAAATTTGAACTATGGGACTAGCGTAGAATACTGAAAACATAGATTGTCAAAAAGTCAAACAAATCTATCTTATAAGAAGAATGACCAGAGTGTTCTTCAGAAGTAAAGATGGTGTGATTTTATCTAATGTACTTTGGACATGCTTTCAGGGGAGATAAGTCCCTGGAGAAGACTATAATGCTTGGTAAAGTACAGTGACAGTGAAAAAGAGAAAGATACTGAGCAAGACGCATTGACACAATAGCTGCAAAGATAGGTTCAAACATAAGAATAACTGTGAGGATGGGCAGCATCAGGCAGTTTCTTTCCATTATGCATAGGGTCATTATAGGTTGTAACTGATTCGATGGCACTTAAAAAACAAGACCAAAATAAATGATGGTAATAATATCTTCCTTACAAGCATAAACTAAACTCATTGCTACTGAGTCAGCTCAGATGTGTGATAAATCAATATGTTCCAGATTAGTGCAGCTCCATAGCCTTTTCTTGACTGGCAGCTTTACAGAAGATTACCACCTCTCTCTCCCATGGCACAGATGGGTGGGCTTGAACCATCGGTCATTATAGAGCCAATTTCTATTTGTTTTCACCACCCACAGACCTAGCCCATCTATTATGGAGGTAGGTAAAGAGTATTTCAAAAGCCCAAAGACAAAAATGAAACCCACCTGGTAGAAAATAGATGTAAATGTCAGAGCAGTTACTCTAGAGTGGGTAACTCTTTAGGTTGAGCTAGAGATGGATCTAGGTTGATGTGTGGGTGTTCCTGGGAGCTACTATCTGAAAACTCAGCTATTCAAACCCACCAGTTGCTGGGGGCAGAAAGACTAGGTTGTCTGCTCCTGTAAGCATTTAATGTCTCAGAAAAGAGCCAGTTCTATTCTGTCCTATAGGGTTATTCAGATTAGGAATTGGTTTGATAGTAATGATTGAGCTTTGAGTATAAGAAAATCATCTCTGTAATCTAAATATTTGATAAATTTGCTGTGATACTGACAGATAATGAGTCATTCCTAGAAAATAACTTAGCATTTTTTATAAGCATTTTGAGTGGTGGAGCCAATGAGATATATGATTTTAGACATGATGAATTCCTCATGTTTCCCATAATTTTGGATGACTGGTAGCATTTATCCTTCCTAAAGTGAAACTTTCCCTGTTCTGGATAATTAAGCTCTAGAATGCTAATTTCAAAGAACAAGTTCTTTAACTTGTTCAGATTTATACAATTATAGGCTAATTACAGATAATCACTAAATGTTGACTGAAATAATCTCTTAATTTAAAAGAACTTCAAACATATCTGGATTCAAATTCTGTTTTGTCCACCTAAACTTACACTAGAGTATATAGCTTAATTATTATTAGGTTTACTTTATTTCTTTATCTTTAAAATGGAAGTAACATAATACCTACTTCCTAAAAAGGGTAAGATATTTAATGTAATGATGCCATGAGTGGCCTGCTGCTATTCCTGTACTTTAGGAAGAATTTAATTAATGGTAGGAGTTCTGGTGGTTTTGTAGGTTACAAATTAAGTTACTAAGCACAAGGTTGGTACTTTAAATCCATCACCAGCTCCTTGTAAGAAAGACGAGATTTACTGATATGGTAAGGTTTAACAGCCTCTGAAACCAACAGGGAAATTATACTCTGCTTATAGGTTAGCCATGAGTTGGAATCAACTTGATAACAATGAGCCAGGAAAAGATATTATTATTATTCTCTGTGTGGTGCTGTGATGCTGGAAGCTATGTCACTGATTCAAATGCTGTCAGCATCACCCATGATGGGTATATTTTAACGGAGCTTTCAGCCTAAGATAAACTAAGAAGAGGGCTTTGATATCTACTTCTGAACAATTTGACTAAGAAACCTTTGTCATAGCAGTGGAATACTTTCTGACACAGTGCTGAAAGATAAGCCCCTTAGGGTCGAAGCCACTCCAAATAGACTTGACCTAAATGACCTGGGTTGAGTAAAGCTTCCACAATGCTTACTTACTGGTATAGTAAAACTTAAAGTCAGAAGAAATAGCTGAAAATATTCCTTAAAAACTGGGATGCTCTACAACAAAATCAATTTTTGATAAAACTGTAGATAAAATATGAATAGGAGGGAAAGACATTCAACATAATAAAGGCCCTATTTTCAAAACCAATGTCCAGAATTTTGATCAATGGAGAGAAAAATGAAAGCATTCTCTTCTGAACAAGAACCAAACTAGATTGCCCTTTATCACCACTATTATTTATAAACTCATGTAAGTCTTAGCCAGACTCATTAGACATTAAAGAAAAAGAATGCATCCAAATTGACAAACAAACAAACAAACCCACAACTCTTTTTTTCCCAAAAGATAAGATTTTATATATAGAAAAACCCCAAGGGCTCAAAATTAAAAAAAAAAAATACCAGAACTAATTGAAAAAATTAGCAATGTGGCAGGCTGTAAGATCAACATAAACAAATCAGTAAGTTCTTTTTATATTGAAGAAGTGAACTCTGAAAAATAAATTACAAAAAACATTATAAAATAACATTTACAATAACCACCCAAAAGATTAACTGCATAGGAATAAACCTAACCAGAACAACAAAAGGCTATACAAAGGAAACAATAAAACACTACTACAAGAAACTCAAAGAGACTTACAGAAATGGAAGAATGCTCTATGCTCATGGAGAGGAAGACGTAATATAGTGAAATGCCAATATTACAGAAACCCCTCAAAAAAGCAGACTCACTGCCTTCAAGTTAATACTGACACATGGGGACCCTACAAAGCAAGGTATGACTGCCTCGGTAAGTCTCTGAGACTGTAACTGTTAACAGGAGTAGAAAGCTAAATCTTTCTCTAAAGGAGTGACTGGTGGTTTCTAACTGCTGACCTTGGGGATCACAGCCCAAATTATAACCACTACACTACCAGGGATCCATGTTACCTAAGGCAATCTATAAGTCTAAGTTTGATCGAAATCCCCATACTATATTCCCATAGTATTCTTAAAAAAACAAAAAAGGAAAAACTAATCACCAATCAATGTTACATAAAAAGGAACTAAAGGCAAAATAAACAAAATATTACTGACAAACAAAAACAAATTAGGGAGTATCTTACACCCTGAGTTCAAAAGCTCCTACAGAGCCCTGGTAATCAAAAGAGCTTGATATTGGCATAAAGACAGATATGTAGACCAATAGATCAGAATAGAAAATCCAGAAATTAAACCAAGCACTTAGAGACACGTGTTTTTTATAAAGGACTAAAAAAACATTAGTTGCTGGAAAAATTGGATCTCCACCTGCAAAAGAATGAAACAGAACCCATATATCACACCACACAAAAACAAACTCTAGATGTATTAAAGATTTAAATATTAAAACTAGAACTAAATAGATCATTAAGGAGAAATAAGGACAAAGTACTGAGGACTGGGGCAATTTAACAGAGAAAGGCCCACCGGTACTGTGGAGTGGTGGTCATTGAACCTTGGGGAAAACTTTTGGCTTGGTGGGTGTCCAATGGAAAGGGACCCAGAATCACCATATAGTTAATTCCTTGATTCCCACCTCATAGTGACATGACAGGTTTCAATCTGCTAACCTGGTCTGCACTTGAAATAACAGATCCAGGGAGGTCCCACCAGGCACCAGTCCCCATACTTAGAGTAAACAGCACAGTCAAATGGGAGATCAAACTGTGTAGGACCACAACTCATGGATGGTGGCTCAAGGAGAAAATATATTTTCATAGAGTCCCCACACAGACACTGTCCAGAGGGCTGGGCCATTGGGAAAATTCACAATGTTATCACTGTAATTGACTTATACCCCAGGGAGAATGATTGGCAATGTTGTACCTTTTTTCAAAATGAGTTTTTGTTTTCCTGCCTTTAGCTTGTTTGTTTGTTTTCTTATTTTCTGTTTGTTTATTTGTTGATTGGTTTGTTGCTGTTATTGATGTAGTTGGTGTTATGGGGTTTTGATTTTGTCATATTACAGCTGCCAAAGTTAACTGAGTTGTGCATATCCCATGGACATGCAGTCAATACTCCAAGTCAATACTGACACATAGGGACCCTATGCAGATGGATTCTGGGCTCTGATGTAACTCTAGCCCAAATTCAAGAACAGTTAGTTCTGATAACATGACCCTGCTCCACACTCACCTTCATGAAATGATCACTGAGAAAATAAAGTTACTACAGCAAGTATGGTGAAGAAAGCAGATAGAGAGTCCGTGTTGGTCTGGGTTGACTAGATAAACAAATCCAGGGAGACTCAGATGTGTAAGAGGAAGAACTTTATATCAAAGGATACATGATGCCCCTCACTGACCCATGGCCCTGTGGGGGACAACATCAGAGACAGTGTGGGAATTGCACCCGATCTGATCCCCCCACACTGAGGCAAAGCACTGGGGGAGTGCAGCGGAACAGCAGGGGAGGGGAGCAGCAAGATCCCCAGGGAGTGATGAGGGTGGACTTTGGGGACAGGGCATGGTGTCCCAACAGGCTGGACTGGAAAACACTTGTAAAGGCCAGCGATCCTTGAACTAACTACAAGCTTTTCTTTCTTGGTATATTTTAAATTGTTCTTTTTTAGTAACCTGATATTGTTGCTGTTAAGTTGTACATTGTTGCTTAGTTTTGCTCTGTCTTCTTTTTGTGCATGTTGTTATCTCCACAGGTCTGTCTGGATAGGACAGGCTGGATGAGCAATCTGAAGGAGAAAACAA
>NW_022103898.1:42974462-42976453 GCF_000313985.2 Echinops telfairi | reverse complement strand
AGAAAATATCCCAGCCCAGTACAGATGAAGTCCATAAGTCCGATATTAGCGAATATGTCCAGTAATAGTCTGTAAATTCCTCTTCAGGCTTATGAAGCACATGCAATGACACTAAATGCAGGAAGATCACAAGTCACTGGGTAGAAAGTCTTGTGCATCCAGTGGCAACTGAAGCATCTCAATATTGGCATGGGCATCCATGTGCTTCATCCAGCTCCAGGGCTCAGGCTGCATCAGTGTGGTTCCATCAGGCTCATTTTAAGTAATATCTCACAGGGAGTATGTGACTATGTCCTGCTGCCAGTGAGCTATTTATCTCCTTAGTGCCTCCAAATGAGGTCATCAAGCTGAGAGCTGATTGACAGGCTTAACTCCACCCCTTCATTCTTAAATCTCAAATTGACAACAGGTTATATAACTACCACAGAGTACAGAATAGGGTTTGGGATTTCAAAGGCTTGCATTCAAACAAGCAGTCATCTAAGTAAGGAATCACACCAGCTTATGTGATCCAATGATGACAATAACGAAAATGAAATAAGACAAAGGGAAGAGTATCAGAATGATAATTATGAACACCCAATTGATAGAAGGTTATGGAGGACAGTGGGAGCCCAAAGGCTATCTTCAGAATAACTAGAACTGATTGTGATTATTCAACTCCTTTTAAAGGCGAAGTTGATTATGGTAATGATTTTACAATTCTTCTTAATCATATTAAACAATTGAACTCTTGTCTTGTATGATATGTGGATTAGGTGTCCAAAAAATGTAACATAAATAAATAAGGACAGATGTAAGGGCCTTCATATAAAGCAGAAATACATTACCAAATATAATGAAAAAATATCCATAGTACAGAAAACAAAATAGAGGTCTGGGATCTCCTAAAACATTATATTTATGTAAAAAGAACTCACAGATTGATAAAAATGTGGAAATTATTTGCAGATAAAGAGATAATCTTAATACTCTGTAGAAAACTGCAACACTTCAGCGAGAAAAAATACAAATAATCCTATTTAAAATCGACAGAATGCATAAATAGACAACTCACCATAGATGACAACCAGGTATCCAACAATCATATGAAGAAATGTTCACTATCATTAGCTATCAGAGAAATATTAATTACGACAATGATGAGCTACTGTTGCTTACTGGCAATGAGAGCAACATTAAACAGCAAAAAGCAAAAACAAAACAAAAAATCCAGACATTTCAAAATGTTGAAGAGGATATGTAGAGATTAGAACCCTCATATACTGCTCTTGGAATTGCAGAATGGTTTGGCCACAATCAAAAGTAGTAAGTATTGCTCTTCCTTTAAAAATGGGGCAAGAAATATAACATGACTCTGCAATTTCTCTACTCAGTACAGACTTCAAAGAATTCAAGCACAGAGCACTACAGATGGATGCATACCCATTCAGCTACAGATAGATGCATACCCATTCTGCTGCAGCATTATCCACAAGAGATAAAAGATGAAAGCAATTAAAATGCTGCCTGTGGAGGAAAACATAAATAGTACATACATACAATAGACTGTTATGCATTTCTAAACAATAATGATGAAGTTGCCAAATGCCCCGTGACACGGACACATTCAGAATACATTATTCTCACAAGGTGAGTTAATCCCATAAGGACAGATAGTGATAAGACCATTATTAACAGGCCATATGAAGTAGATCCTGAAAGTTACACGGAGGCATGGGTTGGGGGAAGTAACTGGAGGGAGAAATGGGAAAGAGAGAAAAGGGGGGCATATATGTGAAAGGCTTTCTGGGACAGCGTCAGGACAAACAGAATTCTATTTTTAATTTGGATTGTTGAACATATAAAGTATGAACTTAAGAAAATTAAATATTATATAAAAATGAAGACTTCTTCCTTGGAGACAAGAGACACTTCTCTCTCTGACACTCCCTGGGAGACACAGCAGCTGACAAGACATGGATCCACCCTGATGCAGAGGCCCCTGCCAG
>NW_022103898.1:42955571-42973215 GCF_000313985.2 Echinops telfairi | reverse complement strand
AATGTACAAATGTGCTTTACACAATTGATGTATGTATGGATTGTGATAAGAGTTGTATGAGCCCCTAATAAAATGATTTTTTTTTAAAACGTGAGGGGGGTGAGAAATGTTGTCTCAGTTGCTATGAAGAAAACAATAAGGCTCTATCTTGAAGTGCAATGTTGCAGGTGACTGGACAATGCCCATACACTTGCAAGAAATGCCAGTTAATCGACTAGTTGTTCAAATCTCTGCACCAACCACTAATATCAAAGTTGAAGATCCTGAAGATATTCAGTGCCTCAGGCCTCACGAAATGATGGAAGAAATGCAGAGAGTTACTGGATCAAAATACAATGCAATCCCAGGATGATCTAGAACTACTGGTATTGAGTGAAGAAGTCAAGTAAGTATTGAAGATGTGGGTGAAAAGCCACTCAGGAATTAACAGAACACCCACGGAGATGTTTCACAACCCTGACACAATGCTGGAGGTACCCCTTCAACTGTGGCAGCAAATTTAGAAAACGGCCAGCTGGAAAATGATCAGAAGTGACCCATACATAGATTCACTCCAAAGAAGGGTGACCCTACAGAATGTAGAAATTATTAACTAATTCAATTAACATAATATACTAGTACATTTTTCAGAACAGGATTTAAAAATGGTTATATCCACAGGGGACTGTCAAAAATTGAAGCTGGATCCAGAGAAAGACAGAACAAGGGATATCATTGATGTCAGGTGAATCTTAGATGAAAGTAGAAAATACTACAAAGATATGTACGTATGGACAACAAACAGCCATTTTATGATGCTGGTCATCACAAAATATGGATAACATTATCAAGAATGGGAGTCCCGAAACACTCAATTTTGCTCATGCAAAACTTGCACATAGAACAAGAGGCAGTCATTCAAATAAGAGGGTATAGTGTGATTTAAAATCAGGAAAGGTGTGCAGCAGGCTTCTCCTTGCACCATTCTTATTCAATAAATATGCTGAGAAAATATCCTGAGAAGCTGACAAAATGAAGAAAAATGTGGAATCAGCAGAGAAAGATTCATTTACAACCTGTAATATGCAGATGACAGCAAAAACAAAGAGGATCCAAAACACTTAATGGTACAACCTTCAATATGAATTCTATCTCAATATAAAGAAAACAACCATCACCACACTGGACCAATGGGCAACATCATGATGAACTTTCGCATGATTGGCATCAATGGCTTCATATTACTTGGATCTCCAATAGGAACTTACGGAGGTAGCAATCAGGAAAGTGATTGCATAGGAAAACTATGCTACAAAATACTTATTTAAAACGTTAAAAAGAAAATGTGTCATTTTAAGGACTAAGATGTGTCTGACCCAAACCATGGTATTTTCACTTCCCTTGTGTGCTGCAAAAGCTGTACGGTGAGTAAAGGAAAGAGAGGGGAAATTAATGTATTTGAGTTAGAGTGTTGGCAAAAAAAAAAAAGCCATTAAATATACCACATACTCCCAGAAGGATGAGCAAATCTGTGCTGGAAGAATTGCAACCAGAATTCCCCTTAGAAGTGAGGATGGTGATATTTGGGTCACTTACTGGGATATGGAACTAGAAGGATAAAATCCCAGGAAAAGTTCATCAAGCATGGTAAAACGGAGGGTGAGTGAGAAATGGGAAACTTCCAATGAGATGGATGAGCTCTAACTTAGTGATGATTGTGAAGATAGCGCAGGGTTCTTCAGTCCATGGTGGATAGATTTAGTAGTATATCAGATTTACTGGGTGGGGCCTAACAACAGGGTGCCTAACAGCAGGAAGTCCTGGTACTGTGGTGAGTTGTGCTAACTGCAAGGTGCAAAATCAAAACCACTAATTGTTTCATGGAGAAAGATGAAGTTTTCTACTCCTGCAAAGATTTAAAGTCCCCCCAAAATATTTAGAGTCTCATAAACTCCCCAAACAAAAACTGTCACTGAGTCCATGACTCTTAATGACCATATAGGTCAGGGTCATGTGGTCTTCTGAGACTGTACTCTTTAATGGATTAGAGAGCCCTGTCTTTCCTTTCTCCCTCAGGTTTCAAAGGGATGACATTAAAGTTAGCAACCCAAGTCAGGGCTCCTTCTCATGAACCCACAGGGACGTAACTATGCTGTCCAAGCATCTCTGGAAGTTGGAATCAGCTCAATGGTTGGGGATATTTTAAAAACAAGAACAATAGAAATTATTGTCATTAAGAAGCCCTGGTGGCATAGGGGTCCATTATCATGCTCTCCCAAGAAATGAATGAAGGCAACATATGTGCAAACGTGCCTGATACAGTCAATGTGTGGATTGGAACAAGAGTCTCCAATAAAATGATCTTTTAATTAAAAAAGGGGGGGGATTGTAGCCTTCATTATGGATGTATTGTAACTCAATGTACGAAGCCTCAAATCATCACAACAGGGACAATAGGTAACATCATTATAAATGGAAAAAGGCTGGAGTTGTCAAGGATTTTTCCTTACTTGGCTCCACAATCAATGCTTATGGAAGCAGCAGTCAAGATATCACAAGGCTTATTGTATGAAGTAAATCTGCTATACCCGATCTCTTTAGAGTGTTTAAGGGCAAGAGTGCTTCCTTGAGGACCAAGGTGTGCCTGACCCAAGCCATGGTATTCTCCATTGTATCATAGTCAAGTGAAAGTTGAACATTGACTAAGGAAGACCATAGAAGAACAGATGCATTTGAATAGTGGTGCTGGAGAAGAATATTGAAAGGACCAGGGACCGCTAAGAGACAAACCTATCTGTATTGGAAGAAGTAAAACCAGAGTGTTCCTTAGAATCAAGGGTGGCAAGAGTTCATTTTCATACTTTGAAAACAGAGACCAGTCCATGAAGAAGGACATGAAGTTGAATCCAGTGGAGGCTCAGTGGAAAAGAGGAAGGCCCCCTACGAGATAGATTGACCCAGTGGCTGCGTCCCATGGCTCAGGTATAAGAGCAACTGTGGGGTGGCACAGGAGTGTGCAGGGCTGCATTCTGTTCTTCATCGGTTCACTAGGGTTGGCCCTAACTCCATGACAGCTAACAGCAACATAAACCGAAAGGTCTGGAGTTCACCTCCACCAGGCTCTTGTGGAGAAAGACGTGTGTGGTGTCTTGTGCGTCTATCCATGTTTAGCCTGGGGAATCCTGTGCGCCAGCTCTAGTCTCTCCTGTAGGGATGATGTGCATCAGAATTGACTCGGCAGCAGCAAGTTTTGTTCTTTTTGTTGTTCTTGATGATGCTTGCTGGTCAATCTCCCTCCTCTATAGTCGTCCTGATGCACAGGCAGGAGGGCGTTGAAGTCTGAGCCACCACAAACAGAGAATCATTTGTCACATTTTGTCAGAAAAGGTTTAATAACATTCTAGCCAAAGAACAGGAGATTAGTTTGCTTCAACCACATTACCTCGAAGGAGCTCATGAGCAAAACGGCCTAGTCAGTTGTTATAGGCATCACACTGAGAGACTGTTTTTCATTCTTGTTTCCATTCCATCCTTCTGCTTTGTTCTATCTCATCCTGCCTTAAAAATGATGCTTGACTCTTGAAAGAACTTTATAACAGTCTACTTCTTCTTTGTCCTCATGGAAAAATAAATTGGCCTTATTGTATAGCCATATAGCAATTCAAATGCTTTAGCTTAATTCACGCATCAGTGAGAAACCAGTACCTGGAGAACGCTAATGGAGATCTAATGCATATGTTACCTAGCTTCCCAATAGAGTTTTCCTTTTAAAAAGAAATAATTAGATGAATAAATTAGATTTTAAGCATGGATCTATCTATATGCCCCAAAGAGTATGTAATTAGAAATTTAAGCAGTCAGTCAGATATTATTGAGTCTATTAGACCGATAGTATTGCCAAAATGTTAATTGTGTAAAATCATTTAAAATTCCTTATCATTGCAAAGTGTACATAAGGTTGACTGAACGTACCAATTTAGAGAAATATATTAGATAAATAATGTACTTGTGCAAAATACATGGCATACTCTGGTTAATAAATTAGTTCTGTTTTTAAAAACCACGGCAGAAAGAGGATGAAAAATATTAAGACAAAGAGTCATTCACATTAAAGAAGACAGTTTTTTCTTAAACAAACAAACAAAATTGTGTGATATTCCCTTGATGGTGGTGATGTGCTTGGTTATGAAGAAAAATAAACAATACCCTTTATCTAGACTAGTGGTCTAAAACACATGATCAGTAGATCCCTAATATAGGTATTCAAACAACAACAACAAAAATGTAATTTAAATTTTTTCTTCCCTTAAAAAATATAGAAATGAGAAAATAAGGGGAGAAGCATATATCTAAATAGAATCTAAATAAACACACTATGAAAAAAATTTGGAGCAACCACATTTGCAATGAGACTATTAAGTTCTGGATGCTTAGAAATTGAATGTATTTTCCTTATTTTCAATTTCAATTCTAAACTGATATAATTTTCCAAAAATAATTTGCTTTGCAGCATAGGGAACCTTAATGTTGAAAAGAAAAAAATGTCTGGATTGATTCTAAATTTTGAATCTCTGAATATGTTTTGAGACTCTGAATATGTTCCTTGATTGATATGATGTATTTATGGGAATTATTTTTGCATATGTGCATCAGGATTTTCTTGAGTTGAAACACATTCTAAGAGAGGAAGAAGTTTGAATCATATGTAATCAATAAAAATTTAATAAGAAAAATATTTGCTTGGAAAAGCACATATAAATCTGAGTTATTTGTCAACTTCACCATCCAGGAAGTTTTGTTTGCAGTCAGGATAAACTCTGGAAATGATGAGACAAAAGTAGCACTTATTTACTACTATTATACTTTAGCTGTTAAAAATTATATGAAAAAAAACATTTTGCTCTCCATTTTACCACGTTATTTTAAGGTGTTAGCCTTAGGGTATCGATAAAATGAAAACAGTGCCTAGTATATAGCAGGAGTCATTGATACCCAGAGGATGTAGAAGAAATCCTAATAACTTTGGGGTGGGTACTGAAATCCACTGGGAAGGGAAACAGTTCTGAGCAGCAGGCCAACTTAGTTTAAGGAAGTCTGGTATCAGCAGCTGTGATTTCAAGCATAGGTTGAGGAATGAAATCACAGACGCCAGTGATAAATGACTGGAGACATCTGTAGCTAATGTGACCATATGTTATAGGTTGCTGAACACATCATGGGCTACACCAGATTTGACAGTATACCTATTAATATTACCCCTATTGCATTTTTCCATTTTGTTTAAAAATTACATGCATTTAGTTGTGGAACAAAAGGGTGGAGGATTGGGTCCACCTTGGCGATCTGTTTAGGAATGATCAGTCATTGACAATCCCTTTGGAACACAACTCTGCATACGCACTAGGGATCACCTTGGGTCACACTCATCATGAATCAGAATAGACTTGGCAGCTTTTTAACATGTTAAGTAGAAGAATTTAGAGGGACTTGAAATTGTGCTTTAGAAGTTAATGCACACTGCCCTAGACAGCAACTAAGAACAACAACAAAGGTACCAAGAAAGCAAGTTCAATGTTAATTGTGCTTTCTTTTATGTGATGACTTTGTCTTGTTGCATTACAGTATTAAAAATGTAAGGGATCCTCATCCATGTGACTGGGCAGGGAGTTTTGTTCATGTTCCTGGGTGCTTAGGGAGTTTGACGGCAGAGAGACAAGTAAAATCTGAGCAGGAAGTTCTGAAGCTGAATGAATACTTTGCATTAGATAGGTCTACAAAGCAACAGATTTCTGTTTTAGAAAAATCTTCAGCTCTTGCGAATTTCCCTACATGGGCTTGTTAAAGAAGGTGCTGGGTTATTCTGGGAAACCGTGGTGACAATAAAATGAGCCAATCTAATTCACTGGTGAGTAATGCGCTCCTTTCATTTACATGAGTTAGAGCTCAGAAAATGTCCTTGAATCTAGAAAGAAGGTAGGGAGCGTGTCAGACTTTTCAGAGAAGTTCAGAATTTGAAAACAATTCCTTTGAGTATTTCATATTTGTGAGAGGGATCTAAGGTCCAGATTAATCTTTTGGGTGAGAATAACTTCTTAAAATACATGAGCCCGCAAAGTTGTGGTCCTGGGCTCTAGGAAAATGGAGGTCTGGGTCCAAGTCTGAACTCCATCGTCAAGCTTGCTAAATTCTTCAGACGTTTCTTTCTTTGTACACATGTACGAGATGACAATTTAGAAAAGGAAGCGTTCACCTTTATGGTTCAGTCAAGGGAAAGAGTAGAATATCCTGTGAGGATCCTAATGCCAGCGAGCTAACCAGATCTGTCCACAGCCAAGTTTTCGACTTCCATTGACAAAAGAATGTGTTGTAGTTCTCTTGCCGGCACCCAGTCCAAAAGGATGGCAGTGTTCTTCTGAAATCATCCATGGAAACCAGTCCCGTGGACTCTCATTTATACTCCCATTCATTCTCTTCCTCAAGAAATCATGCCTCCAACCGTACAAAGCAACAAGGACAGAATTTCTTACTTTCTCTTTTTAAATATATAAATCATTTTATTGGGGCCTCTTACAGCTCTTATAACAACCCACACATCCATCCATTGTGTCAAGCACATTTGTACAGATGTTGCCATCGTCATTTCCAAAACACTTTCTTTCTACTTGAAACCTTGGTATCAGCTCCCCCCCCCTCCGCCCTCCCACCCTTGTGAACCCTTGATCAATTATATATTCTGTCATATATTACACCATCTGCTGTCTCCCTTCACCCACACTTCTGTTATTTGTCCCCTTCGGGGCAGGGGGTGTGGGTGGTTATATGTCAATTACTGTGATCAGTTTCCCCTTTCCCCCCTACTTTCCCCTACCTTTATGGTATTGCTCCTCCCATTATTGTTCCAGCTATATTAGAGCATGTACACATACATGGTACAGATAAGAGCTCTCGACACATGGAATTCAGGACAGCTAAACTCCTCGCGAACAGGTACAGATTTCCCACAATTACTTTCAACTCTACTATATAAATATCTTCTTTTCTCTCACTTTTTCTTTCTCTCTGTCAGATCAGGATTTTCGCAGTCAGGTGTTCTTAACCTACACTAAATCTCTTAGCTTTTATTTTAATAGAGTGTATATTCATTATTCTTGGCCATAGATTAGCTTTCTGAATTAAGGGTACAAGTTATACCCCATCAGGAAATAGTCCCTGTTGCAAAGGAGATCCATATACACTCAGAATGACGTTGTGCATCTGTCACTGTTAAGATGTCTTACACTTATTTTTCTGTACCTGCAATGGAAATGGAGTATAGGCTGTATTAAGGCTTAAGTGCCAAGGTAGGAGTTTCTCAATCTCATCAAACTTTACATTTTGGGAGAGGTTATTCTTTGTATTAGAGAGCAACCCTGGGTGTACGGCAGGGTGTTATACAACATCCTTTGACTCTACCCTAACATGCCAATAGCACAGTTCCCCACATCTCTGGTCATTACCAAAGTTCACAGTGAGAAGAGACAAAACTGTTTTAGATCAAATAGTGCTAGGTATTTCTCAAAATGGGCTGCATGTACTTATGCTCAGGGAAGCAAAATTTAGAAATTTCACGCACAACCTCACTTGTGTAGACACAGTATCACTCTCTGGGCTTAAAGCCAGAATTAAAATTAAGCATCTCCCAATTCCCTAAGACAATCAAGAAACACATTTTTCTACTTCCTTTCTCTCTACCCTGACACCATTTCTTTTGGACAATTAAACTATAGTACTTCAGGCTCCTTAGAGAGAAGCTGCTGAGTAAATGCAAAGTAATAATGAATAGTGACCAAGTAAAATGAAAGAAAATATACTAACAAGCTATCTAGATTGAGAAATTCATGGTCATGATTGAATATTATTGTTTATTTTCATATTAATATACAGAATATTCCAGACACTTGCTAGTAGATTAATTTGAAGCTGAGACCTATTTTTTGTAATTGCAGACACTGAAGATGTGGGGATGATCTATAGAAATAACAACATTTGTATCGAAGAAAGGGAATATGCTATAATACTCTTCAAGTGAATGTCAATGGTGGGGTGAGACACATGTTTATTACTTTGATTTACTTTAATAGAATTTTTCCCTTTAGGGTCCTGGCCAGAAGCAGCAACTTCTAATATACACAAAAAATACATTGTTCTTACTATTACTGTTATCACAGAAAACACAACCACTGACTATCCTTAGACACCATCATAAATATTCAAATACTAAGATGCAGCTTCCCAGTGGGGACTTGAGGGTTTGATGATGAAATATTCACTGCTGAATGGAAAGTTTCATTAATTTAAAGGAGGAAGATAAATGTGGTTGTGACTTCCCTGAAAAGAATATTCCAATTTAATTAGTTGTTGAGTTGTGGGCTTGATTTCACTGTGAAAGGTGAAGGAATAAGCAGTTAATTATACTAAACATTTATCTCATTAATTTATTTGATAATTAAGCTGAGTTGAATAGTTGATTTAAAGCTAACACGTGAATCCTGAAAAAAAATGAATGATAAACAACATTAATTGGGATGGAGAACTAAAGTGAGCTCATGGTTATTGCTCGTGTGTTTACCAGTTCGCTGTCCCTCCACTGTTTGAATGAATTTTGTCCCGACTACTGAAGCTGGCCTGTCATGTGCCAGGCTGCAGCATCCGCCCATTGACATATGCTAATCTCTGGTTGGAGGATTGTGGTGCATTCTGAGCGACCATCTATTGAACCTTTCGGAGCCTTGGGGGAACAGTTGGTAAGCACTTCACTGCTGACCAAATAGCCCTGAAAACCCACCAATTACTCCCTAGGGGAAAAGGAGGACTGTCCGATTCTGTAAAGAGTAAAGCTTTTGGAAACCAAGGTGGGCAGTTCTTTTCTGTCCTGGAAGGTCACTGTGAGTTAGAATCCATCCCACTGACTCCTAACTGTCTTTTTTTAGTTTTCATTTTTGTTGTTTTTAAATTCAGCTCTTCAGATTCAGGGCCCTATCAATCACCTTCTCTATGAAATTTTTCGTCTGCTTTCATATGTAAATTGAGTATATCTTCTACTGGTTTGCTTTCTCTCTTCTGTCCTCTACCTTACTCTACATTAGTTCATCAGTTTACACACTTGCCCCGTCAGGACACAAGTTCTATTAGTATATGACACCTCTGTTAGTGATATGTGCTGACTTAACACAGTGAACATGCACAACAGCTCCTGTATAGATATAAATCAAATGAATGAATAACTGTAAAGTATCCTAAAATATTCTTTAAAGCAGCGGTTCTCAACCTGTGGGTCATGACCCCATTGGGGGTCGAACGACCCTTTCACAGGTATCACCTGATTCATAACAGCAGCAAAATCACAGTTATGAAGTAGCAATGAAAATAACTTTATGGTTGGGAGGGTCACCACAACATGAGGAACTGTATTAAAGGACCACAGCATTAGGAAATTTGAGAACCACTGCTTTAAAATATTTAAAACTCTCTTAAAACATATTTTTTGCATGAAATTATTGTATGAAAGTAGCATATATTTCAATTACTTGGGGTTCTTAGACCTGTATTTCCCCTATTACATCTGCATTACCATCACTTATAATTTATTGATAATATGGGCCTTGCCTTTATTTTACCTTCCTCTATTCCCCATCTTGCATTTAGCAATTACACAATATACAAAAAAAAAAGATAATCTTGTTTGATAACTATAACACCATCGAGAGTGTAAAGACCGTCTCCAAATTACAAATGAACGAAAGTTTTAATGACAGAGTTTTACATCCAATATCTGATATAACGCTAGGTGTTCTATAAATTATTGTAAGCAATCTACTGCAGTGCCTCGAATTGAGCATTAAACATCATGTTGTAGTTATAATTCTTTAAGAAATGCACTGTAAAACAGTGTATATTATTACTTCCAGATATTTTTTTCAATGAAGGACAAAATAATGTTTGGGGGGACTATAGAGAAGCAATTGACTCAGTTGGGACTGGAAGACTTCAGAGAAGAGTGAGCCGATCAATAAGCAAGGTGTGAAAAGTGAAAGATAAGCTGATTGTTGACATGGGGGATAATCACTGGGGTGAGGGGACACACGGTGAGGCTTAGCCAATGATATAGTCAGATTTATGCTTTGAGAGATTATATAGAAATAAATGATGAGCCAGGGGATGCTGAAAACGCTAGTGAAAACAAGGGCAACTAAGAGTCTTCTAACTTCTGTGGAGCATCTCTGAGTTACAGCGCTGAACAGTCCCATGATTTTTATTTTTATATTTATATTTTGACCTCCATGCATGTATGTATTCAGTATCTGGCAATGTCTCTTCTTGCCAGCCCAGCTATAGCTATCATAACATTCCAAATATAATGCTGCTGCGGTCATGTGCTCCAAGTCGATTCTGCTTCATAGCAGCATCTTGTGAGAGAGCAGAACTTACCGCTGGGTGGGCTTGGCTGTAATCTTTAGGGAATAGATTGCCAGGTCTTTTCCCCGAAAGTAACTAGATAGGTTCCACCTACAAACTTTTTGGTTTGCAGTGAAGTACTCTCTATACTACAAGCAGAGCTCCTTCCAAATTATTAAAAACCAAGAATAAAATGAATGAGCAGTAGAAAAGTCTGCATAGACTACTGTCCAGTCATCATAGATTGAGTCAAATATAGACAAAAAATAAAATGATTGTGATAAGGGTTGTATAGGCCCCCAATAAAATGATTTTTTTAATTAAAAAAATAAAATTTTGGATTTAAAAAATAATAAAATGACATGACTAATCAAACATTAGTTTTGTGAAACCTAGCACTAGAAGCTTGTTGTTTTATTTAAGAATTAAGTATTTAAGTGTCTATGATATATAGAATAATGGTTCCCCAAAATGTCCACATCTGATTCCCTAGATCCGGAAGAAATGTTATTTTGTATGGCAAAGGGATTGGATTTAAAATGGGAAACTCACCCTGGATTATCCAGATTATCCCAATGTAGTTAACCAGAGTACGGGCGATACACATAGCTAAAGTGCTAACTGTAATGTAGTAGGCTTAAGTCTACCAGAAGTACATCAGAGCAAACGTCTGACAAAACTATATCAGAAAAAGCAATCACCGGAAACCCTCCAGAGCACAGTCATGCTCCAAGAGACATAGGTTGTCATGATTTTTTTTTTCAAGAGGAAAATTGAATGATTAGCATTAGAGTGAGATTTGTCAATTGAAGTAGACACCTGAGTGAGGTGAGGCCTGGGAAGGGTCAGGATTCAAGGAACACAGGCAGCCTTAGATGCAGGGAGAGGCAAATAACGAGGCTGTCCCCTAGTAACTCAGGAAAGACAGACCTATTGAAACCATGATACTAGCCCCAGGTGACTCCTTTCAGATTTGAGATCCATAGATTCGTAAGATGGTAAAGTTGTGTGATTGTATGCCATTGAGTTTTGCATGGTGTGGGACCATATCAGTTGTTGTTGGGGACTGTCAAGTCAGCACAGTGACCCTGTGACAAGAGAATGAAACACCACCCAATCCTGCATCGTTGTCACAATTGTTCTCACCTTTGAGCCCATCGTTGTGGCCACTGTGGGATTGCATTTGATTGAGGACATTGCTCTTTTTAGCTGTCCCTCTATTTTACCAAGCGTGATGTCTCCTTCCAGGGAGTGATCTCTCCTGGCACATGTCCAAAGTACCTGACATGAAATAGCATCCTCCTCCTGGGCTCAAAGGACCACTCTGGCTGTATTTCCCCGAAGACAGTTGTGTTTGTTCTTTTGGCAGTCCATGGTTCTTTTAATATTTTTCACCAACATCATAATTCAAATGTATTTATTCTTCATTGGTTTGCCTACTTGGTCTCCACCTTTCGCAAGCATATGAGATGTTTGAAAGTACCATAGCCTACCTTAGTCCTCAAAGTAACATCCTTGCTTTTCTTAACACTTTGAAAAACTTTGCGCAGCAAATCTGCTAATGCAATGTGTCCTTTGATAGCGTGGCCACACACCTATGTTACTGAGATTATTATTGAGTCAATAACTGGTGTTTTATCTTATACTTTAAGTGATTTGCTTTTTATTTATTTAAATATTTTACATATTAGGAGGATAATTGCACTTCCATTTTAGAGAAACAAAATGAATTTATTATTCATTGAAGAAATATTTTTGAAAGCCTAATGTGTGCTGGTCTCTAAGCAGGTCCTAAGAGATACATAGTAAATAAAGTAGTAAGACCCTTGGTTTCATGAATCCAGAAGTCTGATATAGTCAACAAGATAGAAGTATACAGGAAATTTTCTGTGTACATTTATTGTCAAACTGATTTATTTATCTTCTTTCTTGATTTTGAATAAATAATAAACAAACTAATAACTACATTTATTTTCAAAGTTATCTTAAATTGCCTGGATATTAAGCTAAAATATTTTAGATGAACTTCAAAGTTGAGTAAGGAGGGCATAGAAAATTCTAAAGTTTCATGTACTAAAAATGACTTAAGGTTAGAAGAAGCATATTCTTTCTATTTTGTTTGATTCGGCACCTTAATTAATGGGGTGTTTCAGAATATCCTATTTGATACATTCTCCAATTTATTTTGTTCCTCTGTAAGTTTTTGAATTATAAAAAGTAAATAACTTTTCTAACACTTTGATATATCCTTGGAAATTAAAATGAGACAGATAATAATTAATCACCATAAGAAAATGCATAGGCTAGGAAAATTCTTCTAAATATATTCATAATTGCTTTTTAAGAATTGTAGCTAGTAGTCCCAAGAAATTGAATATGATTAATAAGAAATAAATTAAGTGATTAATGGCAATATGATATGCTTATAAAGAATAAAAGCACTCTTAAAATTTTTAAGTATACAATAGAACTAGTCTAACATATGACTCATTTTATTAAATTTAATAATGAAGTAACAGAAGCAATGCTATCCTATAGTATATTAATATTTATATTAAATATAAAATCACATACAATTATTTGATTGATCCATTGTTCTGCTTAATAAAAACTATTTCATTATAGATGTAAATGATAAAAAATAAGCACAATAAAATGTTCTTTAAAAGTAAACTTTTCTATATTAGAACCATTCACACACATTTAAAAATTACACATACATTTGGTCTGGGGACTCATTCAGAACCCAAAACCAACACGTAGTAACAAAACCGTAAAATTCTCCAGAGCCAAAGGAATTTCTATTTAAATGATAGTGTAGTTTTTTTTTAATTTAGAGATAAGTTTGCAATTTATTGTGCTTCAATTCCTATTGCCTTTAGAAGCACACAAATGAAAAATGTGTTTCGGTTGGGGAGCTGAGGGAAAAGGGATTCTTTTTTCTTTCTTTAGTTTTACAAATGGGGTGAAATAGTTCACACTGCCTCACTGTTGATAAACACATATGACTTTCTAAAAAATCAGAAACTGCTGTGAGTACAATAAATACATATATTAGGACAAGAACAGAAAGAAGTCAAAGGTTTCATCTCCCAAGCCTTCTTGGGTATGATACTTAAAATGGTGCACATATTTATAAGTAGCTGGTTTTAATGCAAGACATTATATAAGAATTAATTGCCAAAGTCTGAAATGAGCTTTGGTTACTTTATGGCATCAGTTTAATTGCTCACTTCCTTACTGACATCTCTAAGATTTTCTTATTTTCTAAATCTCAGAAAACATGTTTTGGTCATCTTACTTGTTGTTATCTTATAATTATTTCCTTGCCACAAACATATTATTTTCTTCTATTCATTCAAATTTTTGAGCCCCAAATCATCAAATCTGTTAGGTGTTTCCATTGTTTATGTTATTTTCCCAATGTCAACATTACTGACAGCATTCACCGGCTCGTGGGAGTCTTTCTCATTCTTACGGGCTTTCAAGTTGTTTTTGACAGTCCTTTGAGAATTGTAGTATTTTTAAACGATTCAAAAGTCTTTCCTGCCCACTACAGTTGTTCTCATTAAGCACATTTTATTTCAGCCTGATTTCTTTATCAGCTTTGATACAATGGTAGAGCATCAGAAAATTCTTGAAATGCAACTTGATAATCCCTATCATTACCTACAGTTAATTCTCCTGCAATCAAGAACAACAACGATATTTTGCCAAGTTCTTAACATTTTGTCCTTACTTATATTTTTGTTATAAATATACTGTTATTATTATGCCTTATTCTCAAGCAAAAAGATGCTAAAATATCGGCCAATTCTAGAGACTGACTGCACGTCAACAAATAACTGCACGGCCCCAACTGACACTCTTTGGCTTAGAATTTGTGGTGACTCCCCCACCCCATTATACTTCTTATAAAAAGGAAAGAACATAGTCATCAGCCTGCCAAATACGTCCAGAAGTGTATCAGAACCTCAGCACTGGAGTACACTTCTCTAACATGTGAAACATAAGAAGGCTTCACAACAACCCTTTTTCATTTCATCCTCAGATCCCACAGACAGCAGTTCCCCCAAACCAACCCCCAAACCAAACTCGAAGCTATTGACTCGGTGCCGACTCACAGAAACCCTACAGGTCAAGGTAGACCAGCCCCTGTGAGTTCCTGAGACTGTATCTCCTTACAAGGGTAGAAAGCCCAGTCTTTCTCCCATTGCATGAGTGGTTTTGTTTTTATTTTACCCCAAAATGTACTCACTCAAATATACCCTTGTATTAAACACAGATTGTATTTTTAAGCTTCTCCTAGAAGTAATGTGTATTTCCTATTAGTGTTGACATGAGTCAGAATTGACTTTTTTGCTACTAGTAAATAATATAGAATCTTGCACATACTAAACTCCAGACCAAAAGGAAAATAAAAATCATTGTCATAGAGTTGATTCTGAATCACAGTAATCAAATAGAATAGAGTAAAACTTCCCCTTACAGATTTCTCAGTGGTAAATCTTTATAGAAGCAGACAACTTTATTTTTCACATGGAGAGCAGCCAGTGGTTTGAATGGCTGTCTTTGCTGTTAGCAATTCAACACAAAACCCACAGCGCCTCTTTGGTGCCTTTCTACATACTAGCATTCAGTAAATATTTGCTGTGTTGGCACAAATATTAAGAATGATACAAAGCAAAATGAATGATTTCTTTTACCAAGTTCTTAAATTTATATTTGTATTATAATTCACACCTATTCTGAGTAATAAAATTGAAGAAAAACAAACATGTGTCCCATTTATCTCCTGAAGATATTATAGAAATACCACAAGTAGATGGCTTTATCAGACAGAAATACATTCTTGCACCATTAAAAAAAATTGAACCCATTGCTACTGAGGTTATTCTAACTCAAAGTGACTCTATAGGACTAAGTAGAATTTCATTTTGGGGGTTTGGGAAACTGTAGCTCACTAGAAGCCAGATACACACAAACTCTCTCCACTTCCTCTCTGTGTTGACAAGGCACATGGAGCTATGCTGATGTAGCCAAGGCCCTGCAGCTGGAGGAGCCATGTGGTGACCTATGCCAGTGTGGAGATGTTTCAATGCCACTGGATCCACAAGACTTTTCCACCCACTGGTCTATGATCTTCCTGCATTTGGCATCATTGCATGGCTGTGTGAATCTGAAGAATTTATAGACTCATATTGGACACATGAGCTAATATTAGACTTATAGACTTGATCTGGACTGGGCAGGGATGTTTTCTTAATGTACAATTGCTCTTTGATATAAAGTTCTCTCTTACACACATGAGTGTCTCTGGATTTTTTTCTCTAGTCAACTTGGACTAACACACACCTATCGAACCACATAATAGGGTTTTAAAATCCTTAATAACTGATTGGTTTATCACATCAGAATACTTCTGGGTGACTATTGCATCATTACAACACTGCCAAATCACTGACAATTATACCCCAGCCAAGCTGACACAGTTTGGGCAGACATGATTCAATTAAAGCACCAGAGATGAAAGGAAAAACAGAACGCCTGAGGGCAATGAAATATTTTTGAAGACAATTGCGTATTGTATAATGATATTATTCAAAAGTAATATCTTCTGTGAAAAAAACTAAGCAAATTTACTAACATCAAAACATGTAATACAACAACCACTAAGACGCAGTCAGTCTTCTTTTTGATGGCGCTGCACAAAGGAATGCCATTCTGTTACTGAGAATCCCATGATGTGGCAGAGCTCTCTGGCATCATAATAAATTGCATTATAAGGCAAACAGTGTTACAGGAAGTATAGGTAAAAACATCAATAAACATAGTTGTATAACTGCTTTTCTTTTAATGCTTTTGCATGATTAGTGGTTTCTTCAGAAATAAACCCATACTCTACTCTGAATTTCTCAAACTATTTGTCCGAAAATGAAATGCAAGCACAATGATAGTATTGTTTTCCTAACGGCCACGGCTTCATTTTCCAGCCCCTCACCTTTGTCGGTATTTGTAAAGAACCAGATATATCAAACATCACGCCCAGTAGATTTTCTAAGACCTCTATAGACTCGACAAGAAAAACTGCCAGGAGAGATTAGTAAGATTTAGTAGCAGTAATGGCATCGTGACATGGTAATACCACACATGTACGTTAACAGACAGAGCAGGATATTTCTGAGAGAATGTCTAGCCTATGAAATAGAGAAGAAATAATGTGCAAACTGCTTAAATACTGAAGAAAAACTGCTTAAAACAAATGAGGGAAACATTTTCAGAAATACTGCTCAAATAGAGTGCAACACAATCAACATTGTTTCATATAAATTAGTATAGTTTATAAATGTAAATCTTACTTTATATGTAGCAATATCCTCCCATAATGTGTCACTTCCGGGAGTAAAGCATGTCCTGTAAGGTGTACCTTGCATCAATTGAGGGGATTTGCATTAGCTCGAATTGACCAAACTGACTTATTAGAGTTTGACCAACAACTTTTCTAATATTTCAAGTCCAAAGTAAACATATACACACTCTTGTTAGAAAATTATCTACAAATTCACTCTTTCTAAAATAGTACTGTTTTTATTCCACATAAAGTGTGAAAACATTGAATTAGACTCGGATTATTTATTAATTTAAATAGATTGCACCAGACTCCTGAGCAAGGTGATTTGTGTTATGAATAAAATAAGTCCCTGCAGCCATAAAGTTTACATCCAAGTGATAGGAGACAAAGAAAATAAATAAATGATATTTCATATACATATTAAAGTAGAAAGGAGGAATAAAAATGGTACCAATTCTGATACCATTTTCTTGTTACAAGATGATGGTGGTTTAAAGCTCTTGGAGAGCATTGTGATCTATAATTATATGTAAGACAGAGACAACAGTATTTTGTATACGAAAGAAAACTGGAGAAAAAAGTATTCCAAGACAGCTGAATAATTTAATTTCCTTTTATCAAGAAAGTAAAGACTCCATGAGGAGGATAAAGGGTTGGTGAAATCAGAAATTTGAGGTTAGTCATTCTGCTTTTGAACTGAAGCAACAACTTGGCATGTGTGCATTTGCAAGTATGGGGTTCAGACTTGATACTCCAGAGCAAACTTAGAGTGTTAGGGATTCTCATCATAAGGCTCAGAGAGTATGTGAAATTATATAAGGGGTAAGTAAAGATATAAAAATAACAGAGAATTGAGTGTTGAGTCACCATGATATGTAG
>NW_022103898.1:42947849-42954434 GCF_000313985.2 Echinops telfairi | reverse complement strand
TGCATCAGGTTAGGTCCATGTGGCTTCTCCTTGGGGATGTCTTGCAGGAAGTCAGCCTTGCAAGCTGAAGCAGGGACCTGGCTAAGGCAGCTGCACCCTGGTCTGACCATCAGAAAGCAAGAGACCGGAGAACTAGAAAGGCAAGGCTCACCAAGCCATTTATCCCCCACCCTTCAATTAACCCCACTTGTGTTTATCGGCCAGGTTGACGCAATGAACTTTAACTATATCAGGTTGGATTCCAATATTTTGTCCAAGCTTGGATGCAAAATTTTCTTGACATTTCGTGTTGAAATCAAATTATGTTGAGTACTGATGCAGTCGAGTACCGGGGTTCTATTGTACCAATATCAATGACATTAAAATATGGAAATTTGATACTTCTAGGAGGATCCGCGAAGCTTATTTAACTCTACTCAATTCTAGGGTCAGTGAGTTCGTTGAGATATTATATATCACCTGCATTGACATAGAGGACTTGTGATTGATTCTCTTCTGGGAGGCTAGGTGAGCTAGCTACATTTTCCAATGCACAAAAGAGCACTGGCTAATTTGGAAAAACTGAGTTTGAAGATAATTTCCTAATAAATGTTTGTGAGTTTATCCTTTGGATGGATATGTGAGAAGAATTGTGTCTGTTTCAGTTCTTATCAAAGAGCATTTCATAGAGGCTTACAGTCTTGGTAGAAAAAGCTAAAGGTGCTCCCAGAATATTAAGAGTAGGAGGAGGAGAAACAAACAAAAGAGAAACTCTTAAATCTCACTTTTCCATAACGAGATTTAAAAGTCTCTCTTTTGTGTCTCTGCTCCCCTTGAAGGGAAGGCCCAGCCCGAGGGTCTTTGGATCTACTCATGAAAATGCAGAAGATGAGTTGATATAAAACACTCCACAAGCCAACACTAAAATTCTCTCCCGCAGGATAAGGTTTCCACTATGTTTGGTGAGGAAGGCGGATCTCTAGGAGAAAAGACAATTTACCACGCTTCCCTCCTAACTGCCATCGGTGACCTGAAGCAGGCTGAAACCCAAGGATTGCAAACGCCCCGCTTGAACCAAGTTCAGAAGTGTGAGTCGTTTCCAAGAAGGAGCACTTTAGATGAGAAAGAGAGACTATGTGGGGTGATTTAAAGGAACTATAGCACCACAGAAAGTGGCCAAAGAAGGCATGGTACCTGCTAAACCTTCGTCGAGAGAAAGGAGATCTAGTCCTGCTGAATGGAATGGAGGGAACATGAAAGGCAACCAGATTATGGGAGTCTTATTCTGCGAAAGGCTTGGGAATTTTGATTTATCTACTTCACACGCCTCTTATTCCTATGGCAGTGTGATCGGAGAATTGGATCAGCTAAGGAAGCCCTGGTGGTGCAATGGGTTTAACCTTTCCCTGCTGACCCAAAGGTCGACAATTCAAACCCACTGGATACTCTGTGAAAGAAAGATGAGGCTGCGTGCTCCTGTGGCCATTGATTGTCTCAGAAACTCTGAAACACAGTTTTACTTTGTCCTGCAGATGGTCTCTGTGAGCTAGAAATAGAATTATGTCAAATTGTCCCATTCTGGTGTCTGGTATGCTACTGTCATGCTGCACAAAATGGCAGGTTTCAGCGGAGTTTAGAGACTTTCCACTTTGGAGGAAGTAGCCACAAAATAATCTCATGAATAACAGCCAAAGAGTCAGATGTGATGCCTGAACTGAGGAAGAACGGCCTCCATAAAGTAGGGTCAACATTGATGATATGGATGGAGCTGACTTTGGGGGCCTGAAATTGCTGATGCAATATGCCTCAAAATGAGAAGAAACAGCTGCAGACATCCGTTAGTACTAGTAAAATGGAGTGTATGATGTAGGAATCGACTCCCTCCTAAACACAGTGACTGTGCCCAACAGAACGGAACACCTCCCAGTCCTGGGCCATCCTCACAATCATTATGTTGGAACCGATTGGTGTAGACACTGTGTCAGTTCATCTCCTTTTCTTTTTCTTTTACTTTATTTTTTGTTGATCCTCCATTTTACCAAGTCTTATGTCCTTTTCCAGGGACTGGTCTCTCTTCGTAATATGTCACAAATATGAGAGAGCCTTCTCCCCAGCCTCGCTTCTAAGGAGCATTCTTGTTGTATTTCTTCCAAGACAGATTTGCTTGTTCCAGCAATCCACAGTATTCTCAATATTCAAATCCAGCATCGTAATTCAAATGCATCACTTATTTCACAGTCTTCTTATCATTGTGCAATAGTCATATATATATATATATACACACATATATATACATATATATGTGTGTGTGTGTGTGTGTGTGTGTGTGTATGGCAGTTGAAAATACCGTGGTATAGATTAGGCTTGCTTAGTCCTTAAAATGACATCCTTTAAAGAATTCTCATCTGGTTAGATTTTCCCAATTACAATGCATTATTTGATTTACTGACTGGTGTTTCCACGAGCACAGACTGTGGATCTAAGCAAAATAAAATCCTTGAAACCTTCGGTCTTAGTACCTCTCATCATGATGTCGCCTACTAATAAGTCGTAACAAGTTTGGTTTTCTTTACATTGAGTTCCACTCAATACTGAAGGCTGCAGTCATTGGTTTTCATCAGCAATTCTTTAAATCCTTTCTCACTTTCAGCAAGCAAGGTAATGCAACCTGCATATTTCACATCCTTAATAAGATTTCCTCCAACCACATATTGAGTTCTTCTTAATATAGTCCAGCTTCCAAGATTATTTGCTCAGCACAGAGGTTGAATGAATATAGTAAAATGATAAAACCCTGATACACACCTTTCCTGATTTTAAATCATTTAGTATTCTCTTATGCTGTTCTACATTATACAATACACAACTTCTCATAAGCCCAAGTAAGTGTTCTGGAATTTTCATTTTTCTCCCTGCCATTCCAAGTCATTCATTGCTACTATCCACCCACTCAACTAACTGCCTATATGTAGTCAATGAAACATACCTAAAGTTGTTCCTGGTATTCTCTGATTTCAGCCAATAATCATCTTACATCAGCAATGATATCCCTTATGCCAAGTCCTCTTCTGACCCAATGTGAATTCCTGGCAACTCACTGTTGATGAAGTGTTACAGCCACTGTTTAATGATCTTTGGCGAACTTTTACTTGTAAGTAATATTAATGACATTGTTCCACAATTTCTGTATTCTATGGGGTCATCTTTCTTTGGAAGCTGTCTTCCAAATTTCTTGGCTTAGGTGAGTGGGTCTTTCCAGAACTGGAGGAAGACTTATTGCTTTCTGAAAGACAGGAAGATACAACCTTGCTTTCTGAAAGTGAGGAGGACTTGAAACACTTGTTGATGAAAATCAGATTGCATCCTTCAGTATGAATTGCAACTTAATGGACAGAAAATCAAATTCCTGACAACTTCCCCAATATCATGATAAACGATTTGAGTTGTTAAGTGTCTAATTGTGCTTGGATTCAAAAACCAACACGCATGGAGGTTGTTGTTATTGTTAGGCGCTGGTGTAGAGTCGTGTCCAACTCAAAGAGACCCTATATACAACAGACCGAAACACCACCTCGACCTACACCATCCACACAGTCACTGATATGTTTGAGCCCATGTGGTAGCCACTGTGACAATTCATCTTGTCGAAAGTCTTCCTCTTTTTGTTGCCCCTTCTCCAAGGACTGGTGTCCCCTGATAAGCTGTCCAAAGTACAAGAGATGAATTATCACCATCCTCCTTTCTTGGGAGCCTTCTGGCAGTACTTTCCAAGACACAGTTGCTTGTTCATTTCGCAGTCCCTGGTGCTTTCAAAATTCTGTACGAGCAACACAATATTCAATGTTCAACTTTTACATGCATAAAATGTTATTGAAATTGCCAAGTTTGGGTCAGGGTCACCTAAGTCCTCAAAGGAATATCCTGGTTTTAAACACTTTAAAGACATCTTGTGCAGCAGCTTTACCCAACACAGTGCATCGTTTCATCTGAACTGTTATTTCCATGAGCACTGATTGTGAATCCAAGCAAGATAAAACTCTTGACAATTTCACCTTTTTTCTCTATTTATAATGATGTTACCTATTGGCCCCATAGTGAGGATTTGGGTTTTCTTTTCATTGGGCTTGTAATTCATACTGAAGATTTCAATCCTTGATCTGCATCAGCAAACAAGGTAGTGTTATTTGCATATTGAAGGTTGGTAATAAGCCTTCCTCCAATCAAGCACTCCCAATGCTGCATTTTTCTTCAGATAGTCCAGCTTCTCTGATTATTCTCTCTGCATACACATTGAATTAGTGAGGAGACACAACCCTGACACACACCTACTTACTGATTCCTTTCATTTTATTGCATTTTAACCAACTTTTTCCATATTGACTACTGTGACTGAAAAAAATGTACCCTAAGAATATATTGTATTAAAGAAACTACTTGTTCAAATCATCCTTACTTAATAATAAAACCATCACATTAAATTAAGAATTTAGTTAACTTAAAGAATTTAGTTCATTGTTAGTGAACTCCTTTTCTAATTTTTTATAAAACAGTGACGCTTTTTTTATTTGAAAATTGTATTTCATATGAAGCCATTTGTCTTAGAGCTGACTTTTTTATTGTGAAGCACATTTGTACATTTATTGCCCTCATCATTCTCAAAACATTTGCTTTCTACTTGAGCCCTTGGTATCAGCTCCTCAATTTTTTATTTTATACTAAAATTTGTATTTTCTGTTGATTTAAAACACTTATTTTAATTACTCTGTTTTCTCACTATTATATTCAACTAATTCAACTGAAATAAATTAGAGAAAAATGATATTTTCCATTTTGTTCAATAGATTAACAAGATCTAGAAACCAATTATTTAACTAGAATATCATAAGTATAAACTTTCAGCAATATTGAGGTGATAATTTTCTTTTCTCTATTAGAAACAAATTATATTTGTTATGAAGTATCATTATGCCATGTGTCTAGGAACTATTATATATAAATTAACCACATATCAAAAGTATGTTTACATAGGTAAATATGTACTTATAGAAGAGTATATGAAGGCTCATATGAGTATACTTATAGAGGTAACTTCAGGCATATCTATATGTATGTATATTTGTGTGTGTGTATGTGTGCATATATATATAAAACAAAACATGTAAAGGCATAACTATGGCCACTTCTTCCCACTACTACTGAAGCCATTGTCATTGTAAAGATCCCCACTCATACGCAGAGTTTCTTACATTGTAAATTTTTAGTAGAACATAGAACAGAGAGCCTCATCGTTTTTCTTGAGGAGTAACTGGTAGGTTTGAACTCCTTACTTTATGGTTAGCAGGCTGAGGTCTAAGGATCAACTGCTCAACATCACCAAACACCTGCAGGATTGGTTTACTGGATTTGAAGAACTGAGGAGAGAGTCAAGTGGGATAGTTCCATCAATAGGCAGAGCACAATTCTTAAAACTTCTTTTCTATATCTTCTATGTGAGTAGCATCTGGGGGCTTAAAACTGTGAGCAGTGATCTAAGGTTTAACTACTTATTAGTCTCTACCTGTTAAGTACATTTATGAAGTTAAGGAAAACAAAGTCTATAGGACTACAATTAGTGTACACAAACCATATCCTTATCTAGCCTGAGACCAAAGTACATTGTAATGTGAATACATTGTAAAATGCGAGGAGACAGTACTTCTGCTTCAGTTAACCACTTATGTGTTCTGCGCTTAGCTCCAATTGGCTCAACAATAGTAAAAATATTTAAGTTTATCTGTCTATACATGAAAAAGACTGTTTCTATGGCTCCTAGTGCACAAGAAAAGGTGAAATATTTATTTTTAAAGTATTAGGATGGTTATCTTTTGGGTTGGGGAATAAATATCAAAGTGGATTTTTTCAAGTAGTTATTGTGAACACACTTTAGAGACACAAGCATATACAGCATTATATATGGTAGGTAGATTTTTTAAAGTTATGATTAGATTAGATTCTTTAAAGGTAATAATAATTCACTACAAAAATGAACAAATTTGTCTTTTGTATACATTGAATGATTGTTTAATGTTTAATGGATATTCCATAACATGTCTAGAATGTAAGCAACATGAGAGAACTATGTTCTTATCACTTTGAATAGAGCCTACGGAGGAGTCACTGCTCATTATGTGTTCGAATGAATGAATTGGATGCCATTCATCGTTCTAGTCTACCAACCTTATTAATCTTCAGACATGTACGTTTCCAGCAGAAGTGCAATAGACATACTCTTTTCACACATCTGGCTACCCCGGAAAGATAGAGAGTTTTCAGTTTTTGATGTCTTTTGTATTTATTAAACTTGTTAACTTTGACTTTAATGTGTATAATTGTTTCTTTCCTGTGGTGAATTTTGTTACTTCTGTTCTGACGTTTTGGCATGAATGCCCAATTGTTCCTTCCTTTTTAATGGAATAAGTACTAAGATTATGATATTTTCCTGTGAGAACTATGTAGTTGCCCCTTACCTTTGGAATTCCAGACTTCAATTACTGTAATTTTTATAATATTTTGAAATTTGTGACAATTTGTTCTATGACTCAAGAAGTGCTTAAAAGGAATTTGTGT
>NW_022103898.1:42921235-42946444 GCF_000313985.2 Echinops telfairi | reverse complement strand
TTGGTTTTGAACCATTTGTTGTTCCCTGTCCCTAGGTTGACCAACCCTCCTCCCTTCCCCTACCTCCTACACTCCCAAGTCCCTTCCGGGGCCATCGGTCCCTTTATTTTCTTCTCATATTTTATAATTTCTAGATAAATGTTTCCTACTTGTCTAGTTTCTTAGAAGAATAGGTTTACTGTGTTGTGATCCCAGAGAATGTGAGAATGTGTGTGACTAGTCCCATATTTGCAATATATTTTATGATCTAATTTATGGAAATTATCACGAAGGTTCTAGTTGTATTTTAAATGATTCCATAAAAACACACACATGCTATTCTAGTTAGGTCTGTAAGTTTCATGAAGCTAAGTATTCATCTAATACTAACACCAGTACAACTCAGTCAGGTGTGTGGTTCTGCTTAGATGCCACGGAGTTAGTGCTCACTGACAGTCACGGTATGTCACCCAGAACAAAGCAGTGTCTGGTCTGGGCCATCCTCACAATTTTTGTGAGGTTTGAGCTTGTGTTTTTAACCATGTCAATCCATCTCATTGAGGGAGTTCCTCTTCTTTACTGGCCTTTGTTAATCATGATGTCATCCTCCAGTGTATGTTTTATCCTGTTAACATGTCAAAAATACATGACATGAAGTCATGCCATCCCCACTTCTAAGGAGCATTCAGTTGTACTCTTCCCAAAATATATCTGTTTGCTCTTCTGGCAGTCCATGGTGGTTTCAGTATATATTTTTTCCCAACACCACAATCCAAATGTATATCTTCTCCTGTCTTGTTTGTTCAATGTCTAGCTTAACATTCATATGAGACTCTGGTAGAAAGGCCATGGTTAGGGCAAGAAAACCTTAATTCTCAAATGGACATATTTGCTTTCTAACAATTTAAATTGACCATGCAGCTATTTTACCAATTGTAATATGTAATTTATTTGCTGCTGCCTCTGTGAATGTTGATTTTCAATAAAAATAAGATGAAATCTTTGACAACTTCAATTTTTTTTTCCCATTTTTTATGATGTTGTCGATTGGCCCCGTTGTGAGGAATTTTGTTTTATTTACATTGAACTGTAATTCCTACTGATAGCTATAGTTATTTACCTTCCTAAGTCAGTGCTTGAAGTCTTCTTGACTTCCAGCAAGCATGGTTGTGTCACCTTCGTATCAACAGTTGTTAATACATTGGCTCCAAATTCTGATGGTGCATTCTTCTTCACATCGTCCAGCCTCTTGGCTTATTTGCTCAGCATGTAGTTTGAGTACGGATGGTGAGAGAATACAATCCTGATGCCTACTTCTTATGATTTAAACCATGCAGTACCCCTTGTTTTCTGCTCATATAGAATAAATAGACATTTTAGTCATAGCATATCTGCTAAAATGGCTGTGAAACTAGTCATTAAACAATGCAATATGTATATAGCACTAAATAAAAGTAGGTATTAGTACTCAATAAACTTTTTTTTAATTGGGTGATAACTCAGTGAAAATTTTGCCCAAAGGGAAAATTAAAAGATAGACCATTGCTATGTTTCCTTTTCCCATAGGTAAAAAAAATGATTTCAACATTATGCAAATGTTTTGGATTATTACAAACATAATTAAGAGGTTGTAATTATATCAATATTCTTATGATATTTTATGAAATTATTTTAAAGAGAAGAGAATCACTTCAATAAGCCATAATGTTAAAAATCAAAATAGGAAGCTAGAGGTATCTATTTTTCTCAACTATTTATTTGATCTAATTTTTCACCCTTTGAGCTGCAATCTTTTGCAAATAGTGTATTATATTTTGTTTCTAGACAAGCAAGATCAGAACAAAGAAGCACTATATAATTTGTGCCAGCATGTCAGACTAACTTTCCCTTAATTTTTACTGCTTTAAACATGATTCCAAGATCCTGTAAAATTTTATTTGGGGTGAATTTAAAGATTTTTGGATATGAATGCATTCTGATTATTTTTGCTCCTTAACAAAATTGCAAGCAAACTCTGAACCTGTTTAAGAAGTAGAACCAACTGGCTGTAATTTTATATACAGTTTGGTTCCCCTGTGGGAGATGAACAATAATTATTTTGTTTTGTTCCAGAGCATCACAGAGTAATAAGAAATTTGCAGAGAATAATAAACAGCATCCAGGCTTAGCTCTTCCTTCTAAATCAGCACCAGAGCAAACACACACTTGTGTGTCATACAAAGTGAATGTACGGTTAACTCTGCAATTGAAATCAAAATATTTTACCTGCTAATATAGTTCAAAATGACTTTTGAAATAAATGCCATTCTTTGCTACCTGATACTTTATTTACTCTGCATTAAGGAAATTGTTTTTTATCGAACAGATTTGCTATTGATGTTTTTCTCTAAGGTTTAATCTTAGACTAAAAGAACTTATTTAACTTTACTATATTTAGCCAGTTTCTATTATAGTTAAATGGTTTATGAAATCTTAAAAATATTTTTATTGTTGACAGAGGAGTCTAAAATAAATCATAATTTAAGACATGAAAATATGAGGGGGTACCTCCCAAAACAGAATTTGTTCCCAAAATTTATGTATTTAAATTATTTTTACAAAACAACTTTATCACCTTCAAAGTACTTTCCATTACACTTAATACATTTGTCAAATCTGCAGTTTCATTCATGGAAACATATTTCAAACTTATCTGTTTGGATGGCACCTTTAACATTTTTTTTCTTTTCCTTCACCTGTTCTATGTCGTCAAATTGCTGTCCTTTCATGGCCCTCTCCATTCACGGAAACAAATTAAAAAAAAGTCACACGAAGCAAAAGCAGGTAAGTGCATATGGCAAAAGAGACCTGCTGGGTTTTGCCAACAACTGGTGCCCTAGGATGGCTGTGTGAGTAGGTGCATTGTCATGGTGGCAACCAGTCCCCTGTCTGCCACAAATCAAGCCATTTTAGTCACATACTGTTATGCAATCTACTCAGAACCTCTAAATAGAAAACTGTATTAACAGTCTGATCTCGGGGAATGAACACCAAAAGCACTGAGTCAACATGTTTGCATGTTCGGGAAGTTGACAGACAGGTTTGTCATCAATCAACTTTTTACCTTTTTTGAAATGAGAAAACCACTCTTACACTTGAGTTTTCCTATAGTGCTATCCTTGTAAGCTGTATTCAACATCACAACCAATTCTTTGGCATTTATCCAGAGAGGGAAATAAAATTTCACAGTCTCACACTATTCTCTTAAATCAACCAACACAATAAAACAGGTTCAAGTGAAAAAACTGCTTTCACAAAAAAAAAAAAATCACCGTGACCAGAGAGAACCTTCGCAGGTGATGCCACTGGGTGCACTAACTGAGAGCGAGTTGCTTGGTGCTTGTCTATTGGGGAAAATGCATACTAAGAAAGCTCCACTCCTCCAGAGCAATTCCATTTTGGGGAGGGTGCCCCTCATATGTGATTAAGGAGGCTGATGAATAGATTTAATTTTTACAGTTGCATTTCAGTTAAGAATCCTTGCTCTGAAATATTCAGATTTGAGGCAAGACTCCAGCTTTTACTTTTTCTATGACCTCATTGAACTATTCCTCTCTGAAAATGAGGATAATAACCACGTCTTATAGGGCTGCTGTGAAATTAAATAAAATGACCTATGTAAAACTTCTCAGAGAGTGACAGATATATTGAGATTATGGTAAATTGAAATATATTATTATTAATGAAATTTTATTTCTAATACAGTGAATATAATCCTTGTCATACCTTAGGAAAAACACTGACTCTATTAACCCATTTTCATCTCCAGAATATGAAGGTTTTATAAATGCCCAACTGAACAAATAAAATGTATGTAAGAATAAAATGAAGCAATGCATGTAACTGTGTCATATAGTCAGATGGCATTTTACTTAAGGATCTATTCTTTTTAGCATCTCACCTCACAAATTACTTCCAAATGCATTAAATTAGCTGACATATGCTGCCATGTGTCCATATTTAAAATACATGGAAGCAAACATTCTTGTTACCTTCCATTACACGCAGCATTTGCTTTAAACATGCTGTTGTGAGGTGACTGAAAATCAACTCCAACGAACACAGGCCCTCTGTATATTAGCATGAGGCACTGCCTGGGAGAGCAGCTCCACACATCGACTAGTGAAGGCCAGGGTTGCAGTCAGTCCATTCCTTTGAGTGACTTTTTCAGCTTTTCTGGCACAACGCACAATATGGACTTGGTTTTAGAAGTGAAGATGGGTATCTCATGATAGAATTTTGGAAGATCAATGACTTGTTCAGAGCAAATGCCTTTTATCGACAACACAAAAGAGGGCTATACACATGGAATTCTGAGAAGGAATACAGATATCACATTGACTACATCTGTGGGAAAAGACAATGGAGAAGCTTAACATCAGCAGCTAAAACCAGACCAGTGGCTGACTATGGAGCAGACCATCAATTACTCACCTGTAAGTTCAAGTGCAAGCTGAAAACAATTAAAGTACATTCATAAGAGCCAAAATACAATTTGAGTCTATTGCACAGTTTTGCTGCATTCAACACTATTGGTCAAAGACCTGAAGGGCTGTGGGAAAACATCTAGAGCCTCATTCATGGAGAAAGACAATAGAAAGAAAATATCAAGGTGGATGTCAGAAGAGCCTCTGATGTTTACATCGAGGGACTGGTCCCTCCTAATATGTCCAAAAGTACATGTTAGGAAGTCTTATCAACTCTATTTCTAAGGAACATTCTGGCTGTATTTATTTCAAGATTGATGTTTGTTCTTCTGGAAATAAATGGTATATTTAATATTCTTCAACAACATTATGACTTAATTGCATCAATTCTTCTTCTACTGATGCCATATTTCTTTTGTCTCTTTGGCATGATTTGGTTATAGAAAAAGAAAGAAGTTGGATGCGCACTTCTGATTTGGGTCACCACGTCTTCCACAAATAACTTGTGATAGATTTATAATCTATCTTTAAAATTGATTAATCTTAGGAATGAATTAGAAATAAATATTTAAATACTTGAACTCTAACATGATTTAAATCTTCAAGTAGAATTTTAGGGAAATGAAAATGTAAATGAAATATTTTCCTGTATATGTATATGCATATTTATACCTGTATATATATATATATATATATATACAGATATTCCCCTCAAGGTTGCATAAATGGAGTAGATCATTTCAGTCAAATGATTCCTTTTTATTCTCCCAAATGTTCTAGTTTCTTCTAAAATAGTCCACTGTTGTTAGATTACCTGTGACTTAAGAGGTCATTGACAACTCAGCTATCTCCACAGAGATTAACAGTATGTGATTTACACAATGCTTTTAAGTAAGATAACATGCCAGGTTCAAAAGTATGTAATTCCATAATATGTGCAAATTTATTGTTAAATTATTTGGATATGAGGGAAATGGAAACTGAAACCATAGTGTAAGGAATCAAACCATGCTTTAAATATAAGAAATAGATGCAATATCATTTCGCTAAGTTTAAGAAACCACTGTGCCACCAAGACCATTTAAGAACTAGATGGTTCTACATGGTTGTTCCATATGGATTGTATCAGTGTTTGAACGGAACTATTTGCAAATATGGTTGCGTAATACACAGCCTAGGAGTATAAAATTAGTGCTTCTGGTCTGTCAGTGGGCAGATTTGTTTTCTGACCTGGGTGATATAAAATATGAATTTTTTTTAAAGGCACAACTGAGAATATCCTAAATTCAGGGTTCTTGCGTTGTTATAAACATGTACTGTGAGTGCCATTTTCACAACTTTCCATGGGTCTCAGTGTGCAACTGATACAAACATCGGTCTTATGCTCACCATTGTGTTATGAGTAATAAAACCCTCTGTCTCTGTCTCGCAGGTCGGGGCCTTTCCACCTAAATGGACACAGATTTTTGTCCTCCCTCCTATATCATTGTAACAGCTAACTGGTTCATTCATAAGTGAGGTGAAACATTTTTTCATAATTTTTGAAAGGTATATTTTGTTTCTAAGAATTATTTACCAAGAATGTACTGGTAAATGTACTGGTAAAAAATGTACTGGTAAATGTACAAGAATGCACTATGTCAACAGGTGCATGGAGAGAAAATGCAAATGAAAGAGGGGGGTCATCTACTAAAGGGGTTTCCATTCAAGGTGAGTGGGGGGGCGGGGGTGGAAGCAATCCTCACAAGTACTGTAAAGTTATGTTTGATCATTCTGAATGGAAAAGTATTTATGCTGACACCAAACCAACACACAACACAAACAAAACCAAATGGAACTCACTGCTGTCAAGTAGACAGGAACTTTAGCACAGGGTAGCACTGACTCTGTTTCCAAGGCGTTAGCATGAAACTCAATATTAAGATTAATGAACAACATAAAGGCAGGCAACTATCCAGATAAAGACTGACGCAGATAAAAACATAAGTGTAGCAGAGTTTCTGTAATTATCAGTAGTTAATATGGTTTATTTTATAATATGAAAAATGACGGGAGGAATCACCGTGCTACCATGGTCAAGAGCTGGGCTGCTAACAGTTGCAGTTGAATTCACCAGCTCTTTAGAAGAAATATCTGTCACTTAGATCCCAAAACTGCAGAGTAGGCTACCATACAAGAACTTTCTCATCAGCGTTTTGGGATTACTATGAGTCGGAATCAACTGGAGGGCAGACAACAACATAGAGCAAGATGCATGACTATGAGACATAGAAGGGAACTTGGATCAGATAACAAAATGCTTGACGGTAATGCATGTCAGCCGATGAGCTACAACTTGTATACTTTAGAAAATGACTGTGGATCCCAGTTCTAATTCTCTAAAATTCTGCAAGTCTCTCCCTTGTGTCCTAGCTTATCTGGAAATATACATGCAATAGAGTTCTGGAAAATATAGTTCAGACGAGACGATTGACATGTCACCATAAACCATAACAAGTAAGTATTGGAAACTTTTTTTTCCTTAATAAAATACTATATATATATTATTAAGAATTCTGAGATATGTAAAAATACACAAATTGTCTTAGACTGGTTCTCTGGAAAAACAAAACCAGTGATAGCTGTATCTAAATATCTATAGGGAGAGAGATTTAAGATATTATAAACATTATCTCCCTATAGATGATGAGAGAGAAAATTGAATCAAGAAAATGCCTCATAGAGACTTGAACTTTTATACCCTGCTGATGAGCATCTAAACATGTACAACCATTGTCCAAGGTTTGGCAGCAATGCCTCAAACAACTGGGAATTGAACTCCCATATGACCCAGCAATACCTCTGTTGTCTCAAAGTAGCAAGGGAAAGAAAATGAACAGTATGCTATCCCATGTTTACTGCAGCACAATTTACAGTAACAAGAAGCTGGAAACAGCACAACACCCATCAGTAGAGGAATGAATAAAGAAATTTCTGTAGATACACACAATGGAATGCTGTGCATCCCTAAAATATCTAGTTATGAAATTAGGAAACACCTCATGAATGGATAAGTCTGGAAACCATTATGCTGAGCGAAGTTAATCAACCTCAAAAGGACAAGAATTGTATGAGGCCGATACTATAAGCATAAGCACGAAGCCAAAGCAGGCACTGGGTGTCAGGTCATGTGATCTCCTAACTCGCTCTCCGGAGCAAGAGGTGCTGTGGCTGCCTAATGCTCGTGACCCACATGCCCTCCCCGAGATTATTTATACATTTGGAAAACAATGTAGACAGAGGAAGCGTCACCTCAGTTTTGGGTCAGTTGAAGGGAGAAGAAGAACACCAATCACTTCCTTCCCATGTACCATTTGTCTAAGGCTACCTACCATTTATCAACTGGCACGCCTACAAGGGGCCCAGTGGACATTACTGGACATTTAAATTTACAAGTTGGAAGGGGCTTGCTGTCCGACTTTCTGAAGGTGATTATGCCTCTGTTGATATTACCTGTCTCTGTTGATATTACCTCTATGTTTGTTGGTTGCAATCAAAACACCATCCTACAGATAACAAGGACTTTATACTCTGTCCTTTCAAGATGCACCCCATCCTTTACAGGCCACATTAGAGGACTCAGATTTGGAAACCCCACTAAGAGAACTGGACTTGACCTTAAACTCATCTGTAGCAGATTTAAGGAACTGATATACTCCCCCTTGGATTTAAGGCTAAAATATCCTAGTGTGAAAAGACGTAGATGAATCACTTCTCAACCTTTTGGCTAAGACCAAGTGCGAAAAGAAGCAGATGATTGCTCCCAAGGTCGTGGTGTTGGAGGTCGTTGAAATTGGGTTTGGGTCTCTGCTTTGATGCTACCCAAGGAAAGATGTCTCAGAATTACCATATATTTGCTAGTTTCATGTTCTCTTTGCTTTTGATGGTATGTCTTAGTTTAGCAATCATGGTTCTGCCTTTGTGAATGAGCATTATGAAAAAGTTTTTCCTATATCCCAAATTCATTGTTTGTATTAGTTGTGTCCAATCACCTGAGATTTTCATCTGTATAGGTAAACTATCCATGAATTTTAATAAAAAAAGCTATTCTATACATATATACTTTCCTTTTCTAAACAGTATTTGAAATTCAATACCATTGGGTAGATTAAAGGTACTATCAATAGAATTACCATATGCACCATGGGGTTGATTTATAATGTTCCCCAAATGAAAGGATTATGATTTCTCTAAAGTAGATAAAGGATATATATCAACCATAGGTACATGAATAGATTTTAAGCTTGCACTTAATCATAGTCCTACAGTAAGAACAGTTAGTCTTATGATATTTCCCAACTGGACACTTGCCCTCAAAGAGATCACTGAAGATAAGGGTGAAAAGTGTGGTGAAGAAATTAGATGGTGCCCAGTTATCATAAAGACTAATGTCTGAAATCTAAAAGGCTAATTTTAAAACAGACAGTCATCTAAATGAGGTGATAATAAAGAATCACATCAGCTTGTGTTATCCAAGAATTATAAAGAATAAAGTGAAGACTGAAGAAATAATGGTATTAGAGTGTAATTTCTGAGCACTTAGTCTGCAAAAAGCTATCATAGCCCGTCATTGTCAACTAGGGATCTGTATCTTACATAATCTCCCCAAAAACACAATAATAAAGTCATACTTGCACCTAACATACTAATTTGTGACCAGAAATGTTGGCTTCTGAAAGACAAACTGATTGAAAATATTTACTAATCTAATATTAATAGTTTAGAAAATAGGTATTCTATTAATCTCAACTATGGTGTCTTTCTCCATACCAGAAAAATACAGTAAAAAAAGTTCAAATGAACACTTAGCTAATCATTATAACAAATAATACTGTAAAACACTCCTCAAATATATAAAAATATAATCTCATTATACATTTGGGCCATAGATTAGCCTTGAAATTGTATCTCAAATATTTTTAACATTTTAAAGGAAAAGATTAATGCTCAATGTCTTGACAAAGAACATTTATCCTATTTTTCAAATGCCAAGTATTTACCAATGCAAAAATTTTAAATCACAAGAACTACAATAAGCAGACAGAACTAGATGTAACCAAAACTGAACTCATTGCCATGAAGTCGAGGAAACCTCATAGCAAGCCTAGGAGAGGGCAGAACTGCTGCTGTGAGGTTAGGAGGCTGGAACTCTTTACCGACCTAGGAAGCCCCGACTTTCTCCCATCTTACCCTGTACATGTGTATGAATAAAGCCAATGCTGGTGTCTTTTTTTCTAATATTCTATTTTTGTTGAGAATAATATTAGATTAATACAAAAAGGAAGGCATAATCTGGTATTGGGGGAGGAGAAGTTACAAGTAAATAATTTAGAAGTTTATTTAATGGCATAGAATTCTGAATGCGTGGCTTTACAGATTGTACAAGGGTAAGTAAAAGAACGCTACTCTAAAATCCTATAAAATTTTATTAAACAGATATCAAAATGTGAAGAGACTATTTTCAAAAACATCCTTCACAATTTTTGAAGGCAGTGTTTTCATCTTTCTAAGGCTTCCTGGAAAATCACACCACCGAAAGAAGTATGCAAATCACATTCAGATTCAATGCTCTTTGAGTTTTAGGAGAGAACCCAAGTTTAAAGTGATAAAATTATATCTGTGTAGTGGATGGGGGAATGGTTCTTAACAAAAGTCTCATAGTACAGCATTTCCCAGCCTCAAATTATGAACAGGTACAGTGTTGGAGTGGAATATACATATACATATATATGTATGTCTGTATATATACACACATAGTATATATATATTACAAAGTTATATATATTATAAATTTATAGATACACATGTATGAGGGGGTCCTTCCCAAATGGAATTGTATGGTTCAAGGCTATGTATTTCACTTTATTTACAAAACAAACTTATCACCTTCAAAGTACTATCCTATTCATTTAATACATTTGTCAAATCTGTGATTCCATTCTAGGAAACGTTTTCAAACTCATCTGCTGGATGACTGACAGCACCTCCCTCAATGTTATCTTCACCTCTTCTGTACTTTCATGTCCTTCTTCATGGCCCACTTTACCAATTTGCTGTCTTTTCATGTCTGTCTTCATTCCGGAAACAAAAAGATGTCACACGGAACAAGGTCAGGTGAGTAAGGTGCGTGGGGCAAGAGAGGCATGCTGCTTTGGGTCAAAGACTGGTGCACTGATGTGGCTGCATGACCAAGTGCATTGTCCTGGTGACAACACCGATCCCTACTCTGCCACAAACCAGGCCTTTTTTTGTAACACACTGTTGCATAATCTTTACAGAACCTCTAAATAGAAAGCTTGATTAACAGTCTGACCTGGTGGAATGAACTCCAAATGCACAGAGTTGATATTTTCATTGTTGGGAAGTTGACAGATGTCCAAATGAGGTTTGTCATCAATCACCATTTCATCTTTTCTGAAATGACAAAACCACACATACACTTGAATTTTTTTCCATAGCCCTGTCCTTGTAAGCTGTTTCCAACATCACAATCATTTCTGTGGCATTTTCCGGAGCAGGAAGCAAAATTTCACAGCCTTACACTGTTCTCTTAAATCTGCTATTACAGAAAACGGGGATCAAGTGAAACTGCTTTTATGAAAAAAGTCACTGTGACCAGAGATAACCTTCCCAGGCAAACCCACTGGGTGCACTAACTGAGAGCAAGTTGCTGGGTGCTCGTCTACCAAAGAAAAATGAGTACTAAGAAAGCTTTGCACAGCGGAGCTTTTCTTCCGTGTGTGTGTGTGTGTGTGTGTGCGCGCGTGCGCGCACTAAATGCAAGGTCACAAGCTAGAAATTACTAGCCACTCCGGAGAAGAAAGTGATGGCGTTTTACTGCTGTGAAGAATTACAATCTCAGAAATTCACAGAGGCAGTTCTCATCTTTTCTCAATAAATGATTCTCCACAATCATATCTTTCTCAACAAATTTAGTACTGAGTACACGTAAAATAATATTTTATATTTAATTCAATGTAATCGAGTACTGGATATTATAATATTATCTTTTATTTAATATTCAGGAATAATCAGTGAGGCTGGCTTTACCCATTAATTGGATCAATTTGGTCACCTCACCTGGCTGGACCTTTAATAATCAAAACTACATAGACCCATTTATCATTCCTAAAGGTGATCCTTCACTTAGCACTTCATTACGTGGATAATCTACCAAACCCCAGAGAATATAATAGATCAACAAAAAATTTTAGGAATGACATTTTGTTGTTTTGTTTTTCGTGTTTTTTAGTTATATGGTATATTTTAAATGACAGAGAGTTATTCTTTTACTGAAAGAATTAAGTGTGAAGATAATGTCACAAGTTTCACTGCATTTAATTCAACTTTCTCTAAGAAGAAAATAGAGGAAGTATTAAAACTACTGAACTCTTTGTCTTAGACTTGCCTGGAACAGATTTTAATAAGTTACATTTTACACTGCAATCCAAGCATTGAGCTGCCAAAGTTATGATTAATAGAGCAGCACTTTTTATAAAAGAGGAACAGTTCTAAAAGGAAAAAATGGTTATACATTGCTCTCACATCAATATTGAAAAGTGGTACAAATATTACTGCAATAAAGTAACTGAATGGAAAAAGAATAAATTTCCTTGAATTACGCTGTTAATTCTCTTTTGTATCAGGTTATAAAGCATAATGGTAATAATTGCCACTAAAATTTGAAAAATTAGTTTTGAAAAAAATGGAATGAAATCACTATTGGCCTGGTGTAGATTTTGAGAGAATTTTTATAAATATTCCTTTGAGTAGAACTACTAAATTGAAATTATTCTGGCTATATAAAGTCCAAAATAAAAAACATTAAAAACTATTAAAAAAACTATCTGTGATTTAAAAATTCTCAATGGATGGTTCAGCAACCATTCTTTAAGAACTTAAAGAAAATCTTAATTTCAGTTATTTTTTAAAATTCATTGCTTTAGTAAATCAAATTTTAAAGAAAAATTTCAAATTACAGGCAATCAAAATGGACTCCTTCATATAATGGAGTAGAGGGAGCCGTGTGGCTGGGGTAGGGTTCACATGTGACTGCTCACTGCAACATCATTGGTTGGAAACCATCAGCTGCTCCTCAGAAGAAAGGCAAGGTTTGTTACTGTTCTGAAGCGCTGCAGTTTCATAAATTCAAAGGGGAAAGGCTAAACTCTTCTATTGGTTAGCTAGGAGTGAACATCAACTCAAGGCTGTGTTTGAATTGAGTTTACGCAGCAAATACCACATGTCGTTCCAAAATAGCTGATATCATAGCTGTTCATTGACACAGAATTATATTTATTTTAAGAATGATATTGGTGTTCGCAGGTAGTGGCATCACTGCCCCAGTGATCAGAAAAGACCATGTGATAAATATAATTATAAATTTCTTAAATGTAATGTTCTTAGATTATATGAATACTAACAACACAATTATTTTATAAACTTTACATTTAGCTACATTAGCAAGTCACATTATTAGAAACTGAATGAAAGTCTTTCTGATTTTTCTTTTTCCTTCAATTACTTTATCCTCATAAAAGTTATTTCTATAAGTGCACAACAATTACTAGTAAAATATTTAAGTAAAGCAACAGAAAATTTGACTACAATAGCAACTATGAAAACATCATTAGCAAAGAAAACAAGAACTGCATGTTTGTAATGTGTGCAGGCACACTGACTACAGTGAAAGCGTCATGATAAGTAGGTAAGAATGGCAGCGCTGAACAGAGTGCATGGCTTAGGCTTAGTGCATAGCTAGGCCTACAAAAAATGTTTCTGTTGTTTTCACTAATGACATGGTTTTAAAAGTAAAATCTAATAATTACAGACATTCATTCTGGTGGCATTTGCTCTGACATTGTCACCCAGTGTTGTCTGCGTTCACTTAGTAATGCCACCATTGCTAAGAAGCATACTAGTTATGGCTACCATACCAAAACAAAATATATGTCTTAAAATTGCAATCTTATTCTATAAACCATTCTAAATGCTGGAAATTCAAACAGGGCATAAGCCAAGTGACTCTATGAAAAATCTAGGCAAAAAATTGTTCTTGGCATTTTTCTTGCACCCGTCAATGCCAGCATTTTTTGTTTTACTTTTAGGAGCCTTGCCAATCTTTACAAGTGATTTGGCATGGCTGTCTCTCCTTTAAAGCAACTAGTACTAAAATTTAGCAGCTTTAAAGATAGAGTTATTGATATAACTACTAAAATAACTATTTTCTTAGAGTACAGAAGTCTGAATTTAGTAAGTGGATCTAGCAGGATGTTCTACTTGGTTGGGGGCAATGCTTGGTGTTCTCTGTAAATCGTTGTCATCCTTAGGTGATCTTTGGTGATTCTTGGTGTTCCTGGTGTTTTATTATTTTCTGTTTGTCTCTGTCTTCATGGGTTATATTACCTTTGTTTGTATCTTTGTGTTTTTGTCGGCTCTTTTATGGCAGGGACATGATTAGGTATAGAACATATATTACTTGGAAAGACTGAGGGCTGGGATGCCTTCTCTAACATAACTAAGGAAAACTGCTTACAAACAGGACAGACACACAGGTACATAGCCCAAGACTGAATAACATTTGAAATAATGGGAATTCCAGAGTATTTCCTTGTGCTTGCCAAAGCTGCATATGGACCAACAGTCGTTCACACACGAAAAGGGGTGTGTAGGCAAGGTTGTGCATCAGGGTTGTAGCCTCTCATCTCATTTATAAAAGCAGTATGCTGAGCGAACAAACCATGCGCTTCTCTACATGAAGAAGAAGACTGTGGCCTTTGAATCTGAGGAAGGCTTCTTAATAACTGACAATAAGCAGATGGTATAACCTGACTAGTTGAAAGCCACGTGATATCAAGCACTTACTCATGAAGCTCAGACTATAAACTTCATTAGGGATTACCACTCAAGGTAAAGAAAATCAAAATCCTCATAATTGGACTATTATGCAACATCATAATTAAGGGACAAAACATTGAAGATGTCAAGGATTTCATTTTACTTGGATCTAAAACCAATGCTCATGGAAGCAGCCGTGAAAAAGCTAAGATATGTTGCACTGGGAACATTTGCTGCATGAGACCTCTGAAGTGTTAACGAACACAGGTGCCTTTATAAGTACAAAAGTGTGCAAGAGCAAAGCCATGTGGTATTTTCAGTCACCTCATGTGAATTTGAATGCTGGATAATGAATAATGAGAGCTTCAGAAAAAATGATGCATTTCAATGAAGGTATTGATAAAGAATATTGGAATTACTATGGCATGCCAGAAGAAGAAACACATTTCTTGTGGGACAAGTGCAGTTAGAATGTGCCTTATTAAAAGAATGGTGAGATTAAATGTCATGCACTTTCGACACTTTCTTGGGAGCTACCAAGTCCTAAAGAACATCATCATGCTTGGCAAAGTAGAGGGTCGATACAATAGAAGAAGGTACTTGAGATGGGGGCACAGTGACGGCAACAATGAACTCACGCATAGCCACAGGCGTCAGGGTTTTGTGGGCCTGGGCTGTGTGTCCTTCTATTGTATATAAGGTGACCATAAGTAAAGGGATATTTGATGGCAGCTAATAGTTATATATTGTGGCTATTACAGTTCTTAAGGTGGTATCAGGTAACGGGGACAACCTGTATCTCATTTATGAGGATTCTAGTCATACAAGCTTAATATGACCTCATGTTAACTATCTGTCGACGTGTTGTATTGTAGCTTGTGTATTGCTGTGATTCTGGTAAACTATGCCCCCAACATTTCAAATACCACCAAGGTTGCTCATGCTGGATAGGTTTCATGAGAGCTTCCAGACCAAGAACAGATTGGAATGATGGAATGGTTGATGAGGATGAGCTTCATAAATTTTGAGGGTTGCTACAGAAAACCTTAAAAATAAAAGGGGAATGCTTTCATATTAGTGCCAGGAAATGGGTTCCTCAAATTGGCAGTGATTCAAAATATGACTGAGGAAGAGCTGCCTCCTCAAAGTAGAGTCCACATTAATGACATGCTAGATTAAAACTTTTGGGGTCATCGGATGCTGATGGAACAGAGTTTAAAAAGAGAAAATATTTTAAATATCCAGTAATAAAAAATGCGGCATCAATCTAGAAATATGGGAAGCATTCAAAATTGAAATGGAATGTATACTGATTGATATCCTCGCATTAATGGACTGAAATGGATTTGGTGGGCCATTTTGAGTAGGACAATCCTGTGATTTACTAACTAGGCATGAAAAAGATCAAGAGAAATTGTGTTGCATTCAATGCCAGAAAGCTCATTTCAAAATCCATCTTGTAGTACAATGTTTTCAATGATAGGCTAATATCTATTTGTCTACAAAGAAGTTCAGTAAATACAACTATTAGTCAAATGTAAACACTGACCACTAAAGCTAGTTATAAAGAAATTGAAATAATTTTACAAACTTCTTTTGCCTGAAATTATCGAATTGATAATTAAGGCTGACTAGAAACTGAAAGTTAAAAACAAAGAGAAGGAAGGATCATTAGTTGGAAAATATGGCTTTGATGATAGAAACGAAGATGGCGAAAGTAGGATAGGATTTTAAAGACCAAAGACGCTTCACAGCAAATAGCTATTTTCAACAGTATAAGTGGTGACTCAAGATGAAACACTCAAGAATCAAATGGAATATGTCTGGGAGGAGAGGATGGAGAAATAATCAGCAACCCCCCACCCCCAAAAAATCATCAGTTTGAAACAGACTATCAGTTTCTTATTTGTAAGTTCAGGTTGAAGGTGAAGAAAGTGAAAACAAATCCCCAACAACCCAACTGGGACCTTTTGTGTACTCCTCCTGAATTCAGAGGCCATTTACAATAAAAAAGTCTCGTGACAGGAGACCAGATGAGCTGTGGGAAGGCATACAAGAATATCACACGAAGGTCATTAGAAAACAAGAAAGAAAGAGAAGACAAAAGTGGATGTCAGGAGATACTGTGAAAACTGCTCTTGAAAACAGAGTAGCTAAAGTGAATGGAGAAGTCATGAAGTAAATAAGCTGAATGGGAAATTTCAAAGGAAAGGCCAAGAAAACAATGGAGTAGCCGCTGAACTGGGAGGTAGGTCACAGAGCAGAGTGAGGAAGTTAAGATGAGTGCTTCCGTGAGGGAGGCTGACTTGAACGCGTGTCGTCTCTGAACACTTCACTGGGGCAGTTGGACTTGATGATTGTATTAGTCTAGGTACTTTGGATAAACAAATCCACAGCAACTCATGTATAAGAGTTTTATATAAAGAAAGTGTGCATCACGAAAACATCCCAACCCAATGCTGCCCAAGCCCACAAGTCCAACATTAACCCATTAACCCAACACCAGTCCACAAAGTCCTCCACCTCACAAAACAGAGGCAATGATGCAGACTACAGGAGGACAGCTGAGTTAGTGAATGAACAAGCATCTCAGCACTAGCAGGGGTCTCCACATGGCTGCTCCAGCACTCAGGGCTGCATCGGGATAGGTCCATGTAGCTTCTCCTTGGGGATGTCTTGTAGGAAGTCAATCTTGCAAGCTGAAGCAGGGAACTGCTAAGGCAGCTGCACCCGGTGGAACCATCACAAAACAAGAGACCCGAGAACTAGAAAGGCGAGGCTCACCACCCATTTATCCCTCCGCCTTTCAATTAGCCCCACATGTGATTATCGGCCAGGCTGGCACAATTAACTAACTCACTGACCTTCAGAAATGGAGCTGGATGCTTTCTGGTTAATGTTACCTGGTGTGCGGTGTCTCAGCACTTAACTCAGGGAGCTGGGTTCGCTGCTGCCTACAGCCGGAGCTGAATGCCTTCAGCTGGAGGCTTACAGCAGAATGCTATACAACGTGCAATGTCGCAACATGCACTAGTAAACAACTGCGTTGGGCATTTCTGACTGACGTGACAACTGGTAAACATTCTTCATAAACCCTTTACTCGTGAATTTTGCCCGTGAGTTTCTGTGTTGTTATCACAATGGATATTAGAACCCAGAGAGATCAAGTAGAGAATATTAGAAATTAGAGAAGCAAAATAATGAATGTTAATTAAAACAACACACTTTTAAAAATTACCCTCAGATTTAAATTTGCTGTAAATCGATTTTTTTTTCTCTTTTATTCACTTGTCTTCATATTTCAACCATTCTCAGACTTGTATCTTTTAGCTAGAGGATTTTTTAATCTGTGAATCCTTTATAAAATTGGTAGAAAAATATCACGTATACAAAAACAGCGCTTGAAAGAGTGTGTCGCTATCTATAATGAAACACACAATACTCCCCTGGGTCCTTGAGGCTTCCTCACCCCCCCCACCCCTATCATGATCCCAGTCCTGCCTTTCACTGCAGGTTAGACCGAAGCACGTGCACAGAAGCAGATTAGACGAAAGAGCTCACAACACATGGAATCCAGGCACAGGAGTGGGAGTAGAGATACCAGGAAGGCAGGGGGAAGGTGGGGAGCGGAGGGAAGGAAAGGGGAGCCTATTGTGATGGTGGACACATAACTGCACCACCGCCCCCTCCCACCAAGGGGGACGAACAATAGAAACCATGGGGAAAGGGAGACAGTGGTTGCTGTAAGATAAGGAAATAATAATAATTTATAATTTATCAAGGGGCCGTGAGGGTGGGCAGGCACAAGGAGGGGAAAGAGGAGCTGACATCAAGGGCTCAATAGACAGTAAATGTCTTTACTTTGTACATTTGTACATATAACACATGTACCAAGGTGCTTGATACAATTAATGTATGGATTATTACAAGAGCTCAAGTCCTCAAAATGTTTTTTTTTATTCTAAATAAATGCTATGTACTGCTATTTTTTTATATTTCTATACCTATTATTATTACTAAACATTATGGTTTCCTATTTGGTTCCTTTAGAGCAAACCAGAAACCATTCCTGGAACAGGAATGATGAAGATGAAAAGTGAGTAAAAAGTGAAGTGATAGCAATAAAGGGAAATTGAATGATGGTGTCACAAGGTAGAAACATTTAGCAAGATGGTAGGAGTTTATCTGGCTGGTACACAGGGATTGTGAATATGAGCCAGTTGGCTCAGGTAGCAAAGGATTTTGGAAAACGAAGTTGTCTGGCACCCAGCGTAGGGACTGGGATATGAAACAAAACAACAATTTATTGAGCACCTGCTTTATGCCAGGTAATTTTATTGCTGTCATATTTCAGAGTTGTCCACATTTTGGTTTTCACAGATTATAAAAGAAAGAAAGCAAAACCAGACACCTGGTAGAACATTACACATTCAAGCTAGAGGTTCAGAATGAAATCTTTATTATCAGGTTGTATTTTGGATGGTGATAAGTGTTGAATTTGTAAAAATTTCTGATATACAAATAAAATAAATCCTTGATTTGAAGGCTGCCTTTCCTTTGGAGCAAAATCCATTTATAGGGTCACTACATTTACAGGGATGAGCCTCGAGTGAATCTCCAATCCACATTGTCTAGAAATCACAATAACCTCCAAACCAGATGGTGAGCATTTTTAAGGGGATTTTCACAACTGTCCTCAGGCTGGGATGTACTGCCTTCTAATGTGATCTTCCTGAGGACCCCATGAGAATATATTCTAAACTTGTACTCTCCTCTCCTTTCTAGTACACTGAAGTCTCCATTGGTCAGTGTGGCCATTGTTAATGGACCCTTACTTGGTGTCTGCCCTGATTCTGTGCAGTTATTTGTTTAGAGAAACTGCAATTAATGGAAATATGAAGATAGCAAAGGGATTGATGATTACATGCAGACACAGATAAAGAAGGGATATTAGGGAATCAACATCAATGTATAAAAGAAAGGGACATTTTTTCAAAGTTCATCATGACAATAATTGAATATCCCTTCATATGAATAAACCATTGAATTTCATTATATGTTAATTATAGATCAATTTTAAAAGTTAAAAATGTACATTCTAATATCGAAACAAAACAAAAAAGCAAACTCTTCTTGGAAATATGGCTTTCTGGAGCCAAGAAGAAAACGCTGTGTAGGAGACATGGAGCAAAGAGGCAATGACATGGGGTCAAAGACAGGCAATTCTATGATTCCAAAACTAACATTCCTAAGCAGGCATCATCCTCACTGAGGAATGGTCTTGGCCTTCTCTGAATTAAAACTTCCCATGATCATCTGAACTGTGAAGGAAAGTCCACACTGGGATGCTAGAAAACCAAAGAACTAGAAAAGAATATTTGCCACCACCTGAAGCTAGTGGCTCTGCCAGACTTATCACCAAAAGCAAACAGTTGATCCATAACTTCCTTCACAATGTTGGCAATGAACGAAATATTGGATGGGGCTAAAGAATCTTCATCTTTAACAAGTAGATTGTGAGACAGCAAATTCTGTGATACTGCTGATGGTAAAAATTCAGGCCCATTCTTTCAGAACCACAGATGCCTTCTAAGCCATCCATTCTTTACTATAAACTGAGGCATTCACAGAGCTTGGTTCAAATTCTTACAGTAAATATAATGATAAGAATAAAAGGAAAATTCATTGAAATGTGTCCATTGGAAATTATATGTCATCATTTTTATCTTACTAGAATGGCTATTACCTTATTCAAGTATAAAGCTATAGATAGCTACAATGGTACCCAGCCATTTCTGAACTAAGTAAACCATCAGAAGGACTTAACACAATATGCTTGCTGTTGATTTCTTTTAATCACCAAAATTCTTCTCTTGGACTTCATTATACCAAATATTTCTACACCATTTTAATGTAGCAAAGAAAATATGTGAAACATATTTTGATTTAGTTCATCTTCAATTTTTGGAATGCATTTTTTTAAAGTTGAGCTGTGTAAAATATGGAGTAAATGTTATTCTCAATGGAAAGTTCATTTTGTCTCCCAGGCAAAGTAAGATGAATTGAAACAGGTTACCTGAAGTACTGTCTTGAAAACTATTTTTGCACGAGCCCAAGGTTCAGATAAAAAGATAATTATCTGACAAGAATAATGAAAGGGAAGAGTCAGTATTACACATTGATAAATTTGGGTGGTTAGAAGTTTATGATTACTTTTCCCATATGTTCATATGAAAACATGCTTGTATGACTATAAATTGATTGCAAGTTTACACTTCTAATTATGATCATGAAGACATTGACTGTTTATCACTTATTGTTTAATTGTATATTTATTGATCTATAACTGAAATTTCCTAGATAGCCATAATAATTGGATAACCTATTAATTCTGATTCCATTGTTACATTTAATTTTTGTGACAGACCATGTAGCACACACTTAAGTGCTAGGGTTCTTGTGTGTTGGATAAATCATGCTGTGGTGCCATTTTGAGGGGTTGGAAGACTCATGGCGTACAGTACTGCTAATCAACTCTTTCGACGATGTTGGCATGATTTTTAGGTACATACCTAGCAGCAATCATCTAGAAATTCAGATACATGAATGCATTGTCTCCAATAAGCTATGTATCAGTTATCTAGTTTAAAAATCCACAAATTTAGTTTCTTAAAATAACATAATTGTCTTTTATGAAGTTATCCAACAGTCAAGTATTCAGGTACAGGCTGGATAAGTAAAATCTGTAATCTCATCTGTATTTCAAGGTTTCTTCCAAAACTGTTGGTTGGCAAAATTTAGTTGTATGGATGTAGGTTTGCGGTGTTCCATTTTCTTGCTGGGCCCCCTATCAGTTGCTAGCAGTTGGTCTGCAGTTCTTAGAAAATGACCATCTTACAAATGGCATTTTATTTCCTTCAAAATCAACAGGAGAGTCTTTCACACTTTGAAGAATTAAATACATGAGATGGGCTCCTCTGATTTAGTTAACTCCATCATCATAATTTACCTTTTGCTTAACTCAAAGTCAACTAGTTTGGATCCAAATACCAAAACAAACTTTATGCAATAATCTTCATTCCTGCTCATGGCGACGCAATTTCCTGTAGAGTAAAATTTGTTGAAAGACTTTAACCAGACTCTTTAAGGATGATTATCAAATCGCCAATTAGCGCATGTGTGGGATAAAACTACCACCAAAAAGAATTCACATATCAATAGTGAATTCAATAGTTCTATTATGGTAAAAAGAGTTGTACAATCAACAATACAATTAGTTCTAGAGCATTTTCTTCCTTCTTGTACTCATTGTTATTAACTACCAATTTCCTTGCAACACACGCACACACACACACACACACATACATACATGAACAGCAAACAAACCAACAATTACAAAAATAAACCAGAGAAAGACTTTAATGGAAAAGAAAGCAGAAAATATTAAAAATGAGAACAAATTTTAAGTGGATCAAAAGGGAGATAGAATGAAAACATGTTACGTTTTAACATAGCTGTATCTGCAAAAATCCATTTTGGCAAAACTTTCCATTTCACTCTGCAAGATAGCAGAACTATTCACATCCCTGGCCTATGGTCAGAGGGAAGTCAGCAGAGGTTTAACCCATGATTATTGACCCTTCACTTGTTGTTTTTTTTTTAACTGAACAATTTTAAAATGCATCAAAAGGGAGACCAAATGATAAGGTTTTACATTTTAACCTAACTACATCTGCCATAATGAAGTTTGCAATGTTCTCTGCCTGATAATAAGGCTATTCCCATCTCTGGACTATGGTCAGAGTGAATTCACCAGAGGCTTCATCCATGCGGGGACTCTGCAAATGAATTTTGGACCTCCACTGTTATCCATAACTTTCGGCAAACCAGGTGTTCACAATTTAAACTCTGATACCATCCCCTCCCTCGAATTTGAATTGTATTATTTGTAATCCTTGGATCACGCAGGCTGGTGTGCATTTTTCATGTGGACTTAGTTGACACCTCACTGATGGCTGTTTGAAGACAAGATTAAGAGCCCAGATGATAAGCTTTTTGATAGCCACACATCATCAGCTTTCTTCAGCACACTGTGCTGTAGTACCAATATCTTCAGGGATCTTTTCATGAGGGCTAACATCAAGCAGGACCATGTCATAAGAACTAATTGATCTTAGATTGGGGCTAGAATTAAGTGTGAGCCCCAAATTTATTCAGGTACCCATAAATTACCAACCTTAATGTTAGCGATTGGTCTTAATGGCCTACACCAAAGACCTCAGACCTTAACTATTTCTGCAGAACTCTGTTCACCTTTTCCATAAAGTTAATATTGTTACATTAGTGAAATCCATCATATTTGTAGTCTGTCTTTCATTCAAAGAGAGATGTCATACTGGGAGGAAGGCGCCCTACTGACGTTATTGCTAGCTATTAAGCTGATAACTGAAAGTGAGGCAGTTCAAACTCACCAACTCTGAGATAACAAAAGGAGTCTCTCTGCTTCTGTAAAGATATTATAATGTTTAAAGTCTTTTAAACATTATATAGGGTTGCTTTGGTTTGGAATCAACTCTGTAGCAGTTGACGAGTAGGTCAGAAAGAGGAAAACTGAGTGAGTATGACACAACTCTGCCATCCACAGTCTATTTAACATACTATGCTTATTTTATATTTTTATTAGAAATGTGACACATTTGTTATGAAAATCTCAGAAACAATGAAAAGGTCAAAAATAAAATATTTTTTTCTGTGTTCTACAAACTATAGGATATGAAAATAGTACTTGGGACTGATTTCTCATCCTCAAATTTTTTTATATGTATGTATGTATAATTATATAATATTTTGACTATTATATCATGCAGTACATATTTTATATCCTACTTTACCTACCATTTAAAATATTAGAAATATCTCTCATGATACATATCATAATAAAACAACTTTTCCAAAAACAACAGAGTATTTTTATATGGATACACCACCACTTAATAAAGTCCTTAAATTCATTTTCATTGTTTTCATATTACGACTGTCAGTAAAGTAAAAGTCTTTACTTTTATCTATTTTATTGATTTAAATTTTATGATAGAATATTTTCATAGACATGCCTAATGTGATGAAGTGAAATTGGTTGGTATGGTTCTTCTGTCCAGAGTCTTGGTAACTCTCACCAAATGACTAGAGGGTATTATGCAAATGAAGTGTGTTGTTGCCTTGTTAGTAGTACCCTATGTCAAACATGAAACCTATGAAAAACAAAACACAATACCAGCTGGTCATGTGCCATCCTCACAAAAGTTTCTATGTTTGAGCCCATTGTTACAACAACTGTGGCAATACACCTTGTCTAGGGACTGCTTCTTTTTAGCTGCCGCTCCACTCCACCAAGCATGTTCTTCTCCAAGGACTGGTCTCCTCTGGAAACATGTCCAAAGTACATGAGAGAAAAATCTAGATCCCTGTTTCTAAAGACCATTCTGGCATTACTTCTTTCAAGATAGATTTGCTGGTTTGTCTACCAGTCCATGTTACTTTCAATTTTCTTCACCAGCACCATAATTCTAAAGCATTGGTTCTTCAGCTTTCCTTACTCAATGCCCACATTTTGCATGCATATGAGGCAACTGAAAATACCATGGCTTGTGCTCACCTTAGTCCTTAAAGTAACATCCTTGTTTTTCAACACGTTAATGAAGTCTTGAGTAGCAGATTTACCCATTGCAAGGTATGGTTTGAACTCTTGACTCCTCCTTCAAAGGGCACTGATTGTGGATGCAGGAAAGGTGAAATCTTTGACAACTTCAATTGTTTTATGATTATCATGGTGTTGCCTATTGTTCCAATTGTGATTTTTGTTTTATGTAAGTTATAATTTGTATTAAAGGCTATAATTCTTTATCTGTGTGAAAGTGCTTCAAATACTCCCCACTTTCAGAAAGCAGGGTTGTGTCATCTGACTATCATGATGGTGCCTTCCTTTTCACATAATCAGGTTCTTTGATTATTTGCTCTGTATAGAGATTTAATAAATATGGTGAGAGTATAAAATCCCAATGACCACGTTTCCTGATTATAAACCATGCAGTATTCCCATAAGCATCATGAAGCATTCTGGAATTACTTTTTCTCAAGGCTGTCGTTAGTTTTTACGATCTACACAGTCAAATGCCTTGGCATAGCCAATAAAATAAGCAGACATTTTTCTAGCATACACTGCTCTCAGCTTAGATCCATCAGACATCCGCAATGATACTTAATTTGCATGTGTCAAATTTGTTATTGAGATGTTCTTGAAATTCAGTGAAATATACTCAAGTTTTTATTTTGTTTCTTGTGTGTGTTTTTTAATTTTCTTCAGCGCCATAAGCTATTGATAGTCTGTTCCACAGTCAACCCCAGGCCTGGTTTTAGCTGCTGATTCTGAGTTTCTCCATGGTCTCTTCCACACATGGAGTCCACTGGATTTCTGGGTTTTCCTTCTGGAGAAGTCCATGTGTACAGTCACCATAAAAAAGGCATTGGCTATGAAGAAATTGTTGGTCCAACATAATTTGATCATGTGCTCTCGAGCTTTGTTTATATCATCTAAATTTTCATGATGTGGGGTGGCCTCTTACTTGTGATTGATCAGTTTGCTATTCTCATGAGTATCCAGCAAATTGTCTTAGAGGCAGGAAGATAAAATTCCAAAATCAGTAGAAGGAGGGACCAAGGTCACCTGAGACTCATGCGTGGAGCACCCATATCAGGAGAGATCGTGAAGATGTAAGTCACTGTAGTAGCACAGACCACGAGACAACTTGATGGGTTTCCCAGCTCACTGAATGAGGAAAGTGGAGTGCCTTTAGGTATAAATATAGCTTTCACAGTGGGATAGCCACTT
>NW_022103898.1:42916689-42919582 GCF_000313985.2 Echinops telfairi | reverse complement strand
GAGCCCCAATAAATCGATTAAAAAGAAAAAAAGAAGTGACTAGAAATTATAAATTTATATATATTTAAAACAGTTGCCCATAAATGAGCAATTGTTTAACCGATTGCTTAAGGACCTGGTGAAAAGAGTGAGGTGACCATTGCTTTCCGGTAGGAAAGGAATACCCTCTCCTGTAAGACATAAAAAGCATCATTGAGAAGAGACAAACCAGTACATAGGCTTTAGACATCCAAAGAACACTAAGAGGTAAAATGTTCTTTCCATTATTAGTTCTAGAATTTCTCTCTCTGATGTGACAAGGCCCAAGAACACATTTCTCTAAGACACTACTGGGACACCAGCCAAGAAGTGTAACATTTTGTTTAAACTTTCTTGGAAAACACATCCTATGTAGTTCAATGGCACGAGGAACACGCTCAAGAAACTGAAATCAGACAGATAGACAGAAATGCACACACACATTTGTAAATGCAATTTAACTTAAGCAAAATCTTAATTTAATTGTAAAAACTCTCCTTTACTTCTCCTTAAAAAAAAAGCATGTGTCTGAAATAGGGCCTACAGAATTATTTAAGGGAATTGAGTCCAAGAAGTGCAAACTCGCACATAGTTTGGCTCAATTGATATAATTTTATTTTGTGAAGAAATGTCAATTTCCTCATGATGATGGCTATCCAATTAAACCCATTTATAACAGGCTTATAGCACATAGGATCAACCCATCAGATACAAAAGGGAGACTCATTTCCTAATGTACATTGATTATTATTATTTTAAAATTTTATATTGAAATCCTACTAAAAAGTATGTGAAGTATAGTGAACACATTGAGTCTTTCTATTGCACTAGTTCATATTACTAGAAATATTGACAGATGGGATTAAAAATAAAATAGGAGAGGAAACTACAGATAGCATCACCATTAACAGACATCAAGTTAAAATCATAGTTTTCTCTTGAAGCATTTGTGGTAAATAAGGTTTTGTAGCAACACATCTGAGCAAGAATCCTTAATTGTATGACTGTTAAAGCCTACTAAACCTTCATCATGGGATCTAACACCAGGCAGTCAACTCTGTTGGAGGATCTGCTGTGAATAGTCAAACAGTTGTAAGAAAGCTCAGGTGGAAGGCAACCACCTAACTCAGGTCACAACCCTGATGCAATTGAAAGTACGGTACCTGTCCCCAGGGATGTGGTCTAGTTCCTATATAAGTGGATACTGTGGGAAAACGTGCTTTGCTTTGTTTTTAGATTCTGCATCTAGTTCATCAACTTCTGATTCATTGTATTTGAGGCGAGTACCTGCCACATTGCCTGTTGACCCCAGGAGTCATCAGTGGCCTGCCATCTGACCACTATGCCTTGGATTCATAATTTGCCTTTTCAATCACAAGGCTGATCTGCTGACCTTAGAGCCTGCTGCCTCTGCAGACTTTTGTCAGTCTGTGGTATTCCTGCTGTCTGGGGTTCGTGAGCTCCCAAAGTTGTGAGAAATCTACAGCTTAACATCTGACCTATCAAACTCAGATTGGATGTTCTACTTTTACAACTGTGTGAGATATTTTCTTGATATAATTTTCTCTCTTTATATGTGTGTGTATGTGTGCATTTAAAATTGGTTTTGCTTCATTACAGAATCCAGCCTAACACTAATGGAGTCATTATTTGTTTTAGAATGAGAGACAATACTAAGCCCGTCAAAGGGGTACATAAAAGGACACTGATTATTTATCATATTTTATGTGCCAAGGAAATAAAGAAAGGAACTAAAGCATTTGACTTACACATATTGTAATTGACAACAATCAATGTAAGAATGTAATGCAGTTTAATAAATCATATAAATGACTTTTCAGGTATATTATTTTATAAATTAGCCTTTGTTCATTTCCTTCTCTGTTTTATACATTTTCCCCTTCAAGAATGCATATTTATTCTAAAATAATTATTGAAGCTATATTCATTTATCAAAAAGAGTGCAGCATTATGTGAACATCTTTCCTGAAATAACTATGTTTTATTCAGAGCAAACAAATAGCATCAGGAAAGGATATTGAAAGATGAAATGTGGTCACACATGGTTTGCTGTTTATGCTATTAGGTAGCTGTATATAACTACTACAAATACAGTCAGAACATTTGAATATATCTCTCAATGATGTCAATTGAGCCCCTGAACTTCAACCTATATTTTCAAATTATAGTTAACTGAAAAGAATCATGATGAAGTGCAGACATGTGAAATTGCAGAAGCAAAGACTTGCACACAGTTTGCCAGTCTATTCCTTCTCATGTCAACAGAAGTGGATGGACAAGAACCAAATGCAGCAACAGTAGTTTAATCAACATTACTCCAATTGGCCATATCCACAGGTAAGCATCAAAAGTATTTTGTTGAACGTTATTGAATATATGTAAAGAAACATAATGCAAAACAAAAACCATTGCCATTCAGTTGACTCCAACACATGGGTTTCTGAGATAGTAATTCCTTAGGAGAGTAGAAAGCATGAATACATTTAATGTAATGGAAATGCACACTAATCCATGGCTATATGATTGTTCTATCTCAAATCACGTACTCTACTCTTTCAGCTCTTTCTCACAGCACATTCCAAGTTTCACCTAGGTTTTATAGCTCATTGCAATGGCCACACTAAACTCGGAAAATATTCACAATTATGGTGTTCATTATGGTAGATAACAAATTATAATTCAGATGATATGCAGTTGTGCAGTCAGGACAAGTGACAAAGTTATTTTAGGGTTGCTAATAGATGTCCAAGGAGCATGCCACTCTGCTGGAAGCCTTAACCCGAAGGCACACAGGTCCAGACCTGTGAATCAACAAATGCAACTTCTGAAATTTAGCGCCAAAATGTCCACCACT
>NW_022103898.1:42909993-42911357 GCF_000313985.2 Echinops telfairi | reverse complement strand
GATGGCAGAAATGGATACCATCGCTTGTCAATCAATTGGTCCCGTTGTAGTGGCTTGTTTATTTCTATGATACTGGAATCTATGCTACCGGTATTTTAAATAGTAGCAAGGTCGCTCCAAGTGCACAGGTGTCAGTGGAGCTTCCAGACAAAGAATAGACTATGAAGAAGAAGTTACATAGGAAGACTGAAGATGGAAGCATTTGAATAACTCAATAATCCAAGTTAATATGGACTTATTTTTCCTTACTTAATAGTTTATAGAGACAATCTCACAGATTTTCAACACCTCAAAATTATTTTGGGTATGGCTGGCATCTGCTTCTCTCCCAATGCTGTCACACCTTCCTCCAGAATCAAAGCCTCTCTTTTCCAATTTACAGTTCCTAACAAGTACAGACTACACAGTAATCAAAGTCAATGTGGGTTTACATGTGCTTACTTACTAATCTGTGGATGTGGTGAGACTCATAGGAAATGATTCACTTGATTAGCAAGTAAACACAAGAAAACCTGTGTTTACCCTGATTATTGGGTAACCCTCTCCTGGATACGACTTGATTGAATGACAGAAACATACCGCAAACTTTATTTCCTTTTATTTCCAAGTCTTTCCCTGACCACGAAGCCAAGATGCAAATCTATACATGCAAAAGGAAGCATTTTGATATTTGTTTCTTCAAGGTAAATTTGGAAGGGATTATAAACTTGAAGTCTCCCTAACATAAATATTCTAGTAGGAAAGGGAAAATTATAGTTTTGAAAAAGAAAACATTTTTAACTCTATGTAGGGATGCTGTAGATCAAAGGCACTGCATATTTTAGAAAATAATCAGGTCTCTTTGACATTTGAGGGCGACAAAATGACTTAGCTGGTGATAATACCTGTACAGTGCATGACCTATATAAAATACCCATAACACCTGAGGAATGCTCCAAAAGACAACAAAAGAATGGAGGAGTCAGAGAAGCCAGACTACCAGGGGGAATGAAAATAAATCTTTCTCTAAACCCAGCGAGAGGGAAGAATCCTAATGGAAAAAAACATGAAAACGTATGAACTAAATGTGGCCGTAGCCACAGAACACTCTAAAGAACGAAATCACAGGTTAACAAGAAAGGGTCACACATTTTAAGATTTTAGATACCAGCTGTGACTGTAGGCACATTCCAATTGTGGAAGAAAAAGTATCACATCTTAAAGATTTTTGTATAAACAGACCCCAGGATATATTTTCCAAAGGTATTTGCCAGAGTATTTGTTGAAAGGAGGTTACATCCTAGGTGTGATAAAAGGGTCACTCTGGCTTTGGTGTGTAGCCAAGCCTCGAGGGCAAGACAGAGAGGTCAGATTCAAGGATAGAA
>NW_022103898.1:42906701-42908455 GCF_000313985.2 Echinops telfairi | reverse complement strand
AAGGAGAGGCTAGTGAGATTGAACCACTGACCTTGAGGTTAGTAGCCCTACATTTAATTCAATACACTGCCAAAATTCCTGGTATCTCAAAAAGTAAAATTTTATGAATTTATAATTCTTAGCTATTTAAATAATAGTTTGGCTGGATTACATATTAAGACAGTGTACCAATAATATATGTACATTACTCATACATTAGTCATGTTAGCTGACATTAAGGAAAAGACACTTTCAATGTAGAAAATATGAGTTATGTGTTACTATAAGATAAGAAAAATTTTGTGAACCCCAGGGGGTCTTCATTTAATAAGTTATAAAGAAGAAATTATAGATGCTGATCCTCATTGATAAAATGCAAACTGATATGAGACTACAGGTTAAAAAATTTCTTTGAGAAAGCATACAATATTTATAAAATATTGTAAACTTTGTAATCAAATTAAGGCTAGCACTAAGATTTCATTAAATGTTATCTGAAAACCATACAGCTATTACTTTCTGATCAACTACCTTTTTTATCTGACATTTTGTATCATGAAGTTAAAGATCTACTATGCAATTATGTTGTTCATTATTGATATATATCCTCAAAATTGTGTGATTCGAGGCCTAAAGAAAGCGTGGCTATCTTGCTGCTGTGGGTTTAGGTATTCATAAGCACTGAAACCACTATTACCCGTAAGACCTATACCCACAAACTTCCAGAATAATTGTTTCCATCCGCTGCATGCCATGACAAGGTGTTAACCTCCTGCATTAATCCATAGCTATGGATGCTCCTTTACATTATACCAGCTATACTGCAGCCTCCTTGAGAGTTTATAATACAAGTAGCTCCCCATACATTACTTCATTTCAATTACACACCAACACAAGAGCATACAGTCTCAAGGAAATCATACATAGGAGAAGAGACTAAAACTATAAACAAACTTCCATCGGTTTTCATTTATCTCACAAGGTATCGAATTTGGATTGTATTTGTTTCAGGTCTCATTTATTTATTCTTCTGATGGTTCATGGTGTATTCAGTATTCTTCACCAAAACTCTTCTGTGTTCTGTTGGATCACCTTCAGCATGAACAAAAACATAGACCTCTTCCTGTTGGTTTTTCTGGTAGAAATCTTATTATTTATTTATTTTTTGGCATAGATAACTATTTGTCTTTTCTACCGTATGATATGTTTTTGTTAAGAGGAACCACTCTACAACTTTTCTTGTCTTTTTGTACAAGTAATTGTTACTAATAGTGCTATGTACAGTGCTTCAGTAAATATATGTTAGTTATACAGGCAATATTTTCAACCCTCAAAAGTCAAATTTCTAAAGATACTGTTAACCAAAAAAAACGGTAATACAGTAATGAAAAAACAAAGGATTCAACTTAAACAGGGTCATTGCAACAGAACTCTACAATAAATTGGGAAATATCTATATGTCTTTTTCATACTGCATCTTTATAGCGGTGTCTGGCATTTGAAATGTTGATCTTTTTGTTTCTTAATGAATGAATGAATAATAATATACTGCAATTCTCCCATTTCTCACTTTATATCGATATGAGACATAGTTTTCTGAATAATTTTGTAACTGATTTTCTACTTTGGAGTTCTAAATAATGTGCAAATCAAAGACTACATCTTAATATCTGTTTCAGTATTGGTATATAGTCCACAAGATTTAAATATATCACTTGTATTATGGCATAATTTAGGTTTTATATTATTGGTACACTGTCTTAATATCTAATTCA
>NW_022103898.1:42904316-42905602 GCF_000313985.2 Echinops telfairi | reverse complement strand
CAGGCAGTAAAAAATGCCAAGATTCAAGGGCAGAGTACTTCTGAGTGTGGTGGTTAAGAGTCTGTGTCAATTTGGTGAGGGCATGAGTCCTCACTAAATTATGTGATGATGTAATGTAAGTGATGTAATTATGTAACCATCCTCAATTTTATGAGCTGATGTGGGATCATCCATTTTCATACAATGGCCTAGTCTTTGGAACTTAACCATGTAAATAAGTACACACATGGGAATATATGGTTGACATTAACCCCAAAACAAAGTAACAATGCTCTAGTATTACGTCAAATTGTCTTTTGCACTTAAGAATATAGGCTCTATATTAAGGACCATTAATCATTTAGTCCCATAACTTGTGCCTCATAGAAATTCCAGGATATGTGGATTCAAAAGCAAGTTTTTCTTTTATTAGTTTGAATTTTTTTAAATGGCATATTTGAAACAGAACATTAATTAACAAATATTTGTGGTTCTGCAATTCACAAATCTAATTATGGATCTCTGGAGGAATTTTCATGTAAGGGTATGAAGTGTGGAATTAACTATGGCTATTATGGTCTTGATAATTAATCAATCACCTAGAATACTTCTTTGAGAATAATACGTTTGATAAATACTATTTACATACTTACTATGCAAAGGCATTTCACTGTATGAATCAACAAACTATGGATAGCATTTAAAAGAATGGTAATTATAGGTCATGTCATTGCGCTGATGTGGAATCTGTGCACAGACCAAGAGCCAATCATTCGAAAAGAACAAAGAATACTGCATGGTTTCAAATGAGGAAAAGAGTTGGTCAGGCTTATATCCTCTTATCATAGTAATTCATTCAATATGCTGAGAAGCTAGACTATAGTAGGAAGAATGCAATGTTAGGATTGGAAGAAGCTTATAACCCCCTTCAATCTGCAAAGACAAACCCTTGCTAGTTGAATGTGAATCTGACTTAAAGCACTGGTATGGATGATAGCCTTCAATAGAGATTATAGCTCCACCCAATTAAAAGAAAAGTCCTCATTATGGAGAAAATATTGGAATATTGAAGTTGTCAAGGATTTTCACCTTGGTTTTATCCACAATTAATGCTCATGAAAGCAGCAGTCAAGTAGCAAAATGATGTATTGCATTGGACAAATGTGCTACACCAAGACTCTCTAAAGTGTTTAAGAGTAAGGATGTAATTTTGAAAATGAGGGTGTGCCAGACCATCACTGTATGTGTTAGACAGGGTTCTCTAGAGAGACAAAACCAGATTGGTAATAATTTTATATATATATATA
>NW_022103898.1:42902766-42904216 GCF_000313985.2 Echinops telfairi | reverse complement strand
TATATGCATGTAAAGTTTGGACATTGAATACGGAAGACTGAAAAAAAAATCAATGCATCTGAATTATGGTGCCGGAGAATATTGAAAGTAGCATGTACTGCCAAAAGAAGAAATACATCTCTCTTGGAAGAGGTGCAAGTGTTTCTTGGAACCAAGGATGGTACATGGTATGAGGAGAGACTGATCCCTGGAAACGAGCATCAGGCTTGGTAAAGCACAGAGGCAGTGACAAAGAGGAAGGCCTCTTAGCAGATGGATTGGCACAGTGACTGCAGCAATGGGCTCAAACATATCAATTCCAAAGGGGGCACAGGACAGGCCCAAGTTTTGTTCTGTTGTACACAGGTCACTGAGAATAAGAACCGGTTTGATTGCATTCATACCAACAACAGAATTTATATGTTGAAAGTTAGATTGCAAACATTTTAAATAAAATGATAACCCAAATGTGTAATGATTTCCATAGCATCAGACTTTCTGTATACTACATATTGATTATATATACACATTTCCATTTATCCATATTTCATATTCCAAATATAATACATATTTCCATTTGCCCCAGATTTTCCTTTATCATGCTTCAAAATTTATTTCTTATTCAGGGTAATCATGCTGACTTTTGAATATCTATCTTCATATCCATTTCCAGCCAATGCCACACCAAGACAAGAAATGAGTCCATTCTGGGGACAGAAAGGATTTTAGATCTGTTAGGGTGCCTTTGGGTCAAATGCTGTGTGGGTAGAGGTCGCCTAAGTGCAAACAGATTGAAATGTTTCCTAATGGCTATGCTAGGTTTGCTGTTGTTAATAGTTGCTGTTGAGTAAATTCCAACTTGTAGTGACCACATATGCAACAGAGCAAACAATTGCCCAGGCCTGGGCCATTCCCATCATTGCTGTGCATTCTAATTGCTGCACTGTATCAATCCATCCTGTGTAGGGTCTGCCTCTTTGTCACTGGCATGTAACTTTACCTAGCATAACGGCCTTCTCCAGGGACCATTCTCCCCTGATAACATGTCTAAAGTTCATGAGACCACGGCTCACCAAGTTCTGGTTGTACTTCTTCCAAGATAGATTTGTTTGTGTTTCTGTCCATCCACAGTATTGAAATCTTCTTCTCAAACTATAATTCAAATACATTGATTCTTTGGCAATATTCCTATTTTCACAATAGTCCAATTTTCACAAAAGTCCAATATGAGGTGATTGAAAATATCATGATGAGATAGATGTACTTTAGTCCAACTGACATCCTTGCTCTTCGGCCCTTTACAAAGGTCTTGCAGTGAGATTGTACAGTGCAATACTCCAGACAACATCAGGTATTTAATTCCTCTACAGGAAAGCAAGATAAACATGATTTTGATTTCTTTTCCTTACTCCTTTTTTTCCTGCAATCAGCCTATTTGTATCCCTTACCTAAAATACACCAACATATATCA
>NW_022103898.1:42890389-42902425 GCF_000313985.2 Echinops telfairi | reverse complement strand
CTGCTGAAGCTAGTATGCACTTATTCCTGAGTACAGATTGTGTAAATCTCTTCTTCAGTCACAAAAATTGTACTCGTAGCTAAAATTGGCCATAGTGGTTGTTGTTAAATCATAGCAATCAACCAGTAGGACTAATTAGGGAACCCCACCCTTTTAAATAGCCCAGAAGATAATCAGCATTATCACTGAATATGAACTTGAAAGGAAAAGGCTAACATATTTATGTCATAATATGTTAACTATGCCAAAAAAAATGACAACCGGCGAGAAATATGACAAACCTGGAAAATATGGTAGAAACAAATATGCTAAAACAAGAGTATCTCTGTCAAGGGTAGGAGTTCCGTGTTATCACCTACACTTTCCCTGGTGGCATCGTGGATGACACGTTGGGCTTTTAACCTCAAGGTGATCCATGCTCAGCTAACCAGCCACTCTAAGGGAGAACGCTGAGGCTGTCTATTCTTGTCTAACAGTACAGCGTCAGAAGCGCACGCAGGTAGTTCTGTCCTGCTATGAGTCAACTGGATGACCATGGGCAAGAGAGTTCTGGAGTAAATAGTGATGACTTTGAGAAGGGATAAGGGCAAATATTTTATAAAATAAAAGCACAACTATATTTCATTGTAATCTTAGGTTAAAATTCAAGTTGGTGTTCATTTTTCTTATAAATTATGTGTATTCTTTTTAGCTTTATATGTAATAATAACAACCTAGACAATAGCAAAAGTCCTCCTCCCAAGCACACATCAGTATGAAAATACAATGTCCTCCAAACATTTCAATACTATCGGGCCAACCTTTTCTGCACAGATGCAATTTGTACAGCTCATTAAAGCATGAGTCACAATCAAAAATATATAAAACCTTAAGTATTCAAATATGCACACAATCAAGGAAGCCTGCCAGCTGATTGGTAAAATATGCAGCTTGTTGAGTAAATCCCATTAAAGACACTCTCAGAGACTAAAATGTGTCTGAAAATTAGTTAAATATGCAATTTCAGTTGTCAAGTATATTGAAATTTTCAAAAGAAACAAGAACTTGTAAGAAATCTATACAAAACAATCAAACTCTGATGGAGGAGAGAGTCTGCAATTGGACTGTGGGAGTGGGGTCCCAGCTTGATGAGTTGGGGTGGAAGGAGCAATAAAAGATATGATTTTCCCACAGCACAGATTTCTTCTGAACACCTGAAAAAGTAGAGGACCGTCCAGTGATCCAAATGGTAAAATGAGCACTTCGTCCATCCCTTCGTGGAATGGAGACTCAAAGTGCTGGAGTGCCTAGGGGGTGGCAATAAGCAGAGAAAGGGAGGTGTTTTTGCAAAATTGGCAGAAATTGCCTTTTTATCTTCCAAGAAAATGTTTTGAGGTGAAACTGCCAATTTAACACAGCTTTGCTTTAAAGTTATCGCCTCGCTTTGTGCATTAATTTTTAAAACTTTTTTTCCACACAAGGATGAGAACTCGAGCTTTACTGTATTATGTTCGATGCTTATATTATACAATTTGATTATGTTACATAAGTCAGCTCATGTATCTTTATTTAATATAAGTGGAACATTTAAAGGTACTGATGTATTCTCTTTTGGTGAATTCTCTTTGGCGATGGGCAGGACCATAGCTGGTTTCACATAAGCAGGCACAGAGCAGCCTTTCCATAAATGTGCAGCTGGTTCGTTGGTAATATCGAGGAGTCTTCTGCACAGATGGGGGCATAAAAATGATTAGTGGAAATTACACAGGAAGATTCATTCAAATCATGGCAATGTAGCAGTGTAGGAATTATGGCCTATATTTGTGAACTGAAATAGGACATAAAGAAATTGGCCTATTACAAAAGTTGTAATCAATTCAGCAGTCAATACTCAGAAGTCCAATATCATATTAAATGTACGGTCATTTTAGAAATACTCAGAAGGCTGTAATTTAGCTTCCTCTTTACTCACGTTTCTCCCTCAACTGATTGTGAACACATTTATTAGGAGTAGTGTTCTCTCAGCAACCACAGTTTGGTTTAGAAACACCTTTGGGAAACTTCATTCACTTTAAGTTTTCTTGTTCCCTCCTTAATGTCTAAGCTCTGCAAATTTCCATGGCTATATAAAGGTTAGCAAGAAATATAATTAAAGAAACAAAGCACAAAAATAATTTAAAATATATTTGAAACTCTCTCTGTTGGAATATTTGATCATCCTTAGATTAAGATAACTAACTGCCTATCTTCCTAGCAAGTAAGTATTTTGCTTGATTCTGTTCGTTTTTTGGTCATTTATAACAAGAATATGTGTTACTTAAATACGATAATAAAATAGAACATTTCTTCTACAGAGTAGCATAATCTTAACATTTAAAAAGTCACCTTACACACTTGTAAGATATTTCTTAAAATCTATTGACTTCATCTCTAAAATTAGCAAAATATTATTATGAGTAATTGTTTAATTTAAAGTGAGATCCATTTTTAAACACATGGAAAATGGAAAATAAACACGTGGTTGATGTGATTAAGCATACAACACTGACATGGCCTCATTAACATAAAAGAGAACAACTATTTCCAAATAAAAGTGTGTCAAAAACCAAACTACCTGCCAAGGAGCCAATGCTGACTCACGGTGACCCTGCAGCACAGAGGAGAACTGCCTCATGTGTGGGTTTCAGAGTCTACAAATCTTTATGGGAGGAGAAAGCCTTTTCATTCTCCCACAGAGCAACAGGTGGTTTTGAAGTGCTGACGTAATTAGCAGATCAACACCCAACCCACTCCACCACTATTCCTTTTTAAAGTTTTAGGTGCTAGAATTTTAATCTACATTTGGAAGGTGCCCAGTTTAATCTATAGCAGCATATGACATCTATTGTCTCTGAAAGCTCCTAATGGAGGTCTTTCAAAGAGCCACTCAGAAACTATTGGGGAATTTAATAAGAGAACTGCTTTTTTTAATAATAAAAAAGTGTGACATAACTACATATCAACTTATAAGAAATATTCGATACATATGAAAAGAAAACTGTAACATTATCTTCAGGAAAACACAAATATAGTCTTAAAACTATAGACATGCATTTTCTCAGAGAGGACAAAACAGTGATGATGACAATTTTGTATAGATAATTCTCTAAGGTCAAAACTATTTCAGTTATAAATTAATGGCTTTATCAGAATATTAAATAATTACAAAGGGAACTAGTTGTTAGATATATATTTCTAAAAGAGAATAAGACAGAAACATGACCATTAAAAATTTCAAATAGTCAGTCAAGGTGCAGTGTAGCAACAATGAAACATACAACTTTCCTCTAGTTCCTCCCCCCCACTATGATGATCCCAATTCTACCTTACAAATCTGGCTGGACCAGAGGATGTACTCTGGTACAGATAGGAACTGGAAACACAGGGAATCCAGGATGATCTCTTCAAGACAAGGGGTGAGAGTGGCGATACCGGGAGGGTGGAGGGAGCGTGAGGGAGAGAGGGAGAACCAATTACAAGAATCTACATATAACCTCCTCCCTGGGGGACAGACAACAGAAAAGTGGGTGAAGGGAGACAAAGGACAGTGCAAGATATGACAAAATAACAATTTAGAAATCCTCAAGGGTTCATGAGGGAGGGGGAGCGGGGAGGGAGGGGAAAATGAGGAGCTGATGCCAGGGGCTTAAGTGGAAAGCAAATGTTTTGAGAATTATGAGGGTAATGAATGTACAAATGTGCTTGACACAATTGATATATGTATGGATTGTGATAACAGTTGTATGAGCCCCTAATAAAATGATAAGAAAAAAGAATTTCAAATAGATTATAAAACTATAGTTGACCTTTGAATACTATGGGTATGGGGTAAAAGGTATCAATAACCTCAATATACAATAACAAATCTGCAAATATTTTATATCCCTACAACTTAACTATTAATATCCTTTTGATAATAGAATGTCTTACCCAAAATTACAGTTAATTAACACATATTTTGCATTATATATACATATATATTTTATATACTGCACCCACACAAAAATTACACTTCAAATTTGATCCTGGTTGTGTAGCTGTAGTGACAACGTCACGAATTCACTTTTCTTCTTTTACAATAATCTTAATGATCCTACCTAAGATTCATTCATATTAAAATGATAGGCACCTGCAGCCCTCAATAGCAAAGGTGCAACTGGGCTTTCCAGATCTATAAGCCCAGCTTTCTAGTCAGAGAGCCAGCCCCAGTGTGACAGATATACTGCTCGAACCTGCCACATAGCTGGCTCCAGGTAGTTGTTAGACTTATTCCTAATAATTCTTAAAAAGAAGATGCAGTGCTCCATTCCTTCCCAGAGGAATTGGAACCCAGCATACCAGGGTTCTTGGCAACCTGTCTGAAGAGGTAGCCAGTGGACACAGTGTCCCACAGACCTTAGCCAGACAGATGATCAGAAGCCACTCCTCCCTGTGGCACCAACTACAATAGCCTGGATCTACCCTGGGAGCATACATAAGGAGCGGAGCATTCTCAGTTGTGCAGCAAGTTACTACAAAAAAGCCGTTTGATATAAACACAAATAATTGAAGAATAGCACTCTCCGTTTCATAATTTACAGGGCTGATAAGGGACTCTGGTCGATTTAATATACATCTCATGCATCCCATAGAGCATAAGCTCTAGAACCTGCTTCCTACAGCTAAACATTACCCACTCTCCTCTAACTTACAAGTAAAAACAGAAATTCTATAGCCCTCATGGCCAACTCATTAAAAATTAACACCCATAACAGGAAGGCTTCCTAAGATTAATACTACTAACTAAAACATACTCGGGAGCACCTATATCCTATTTACCTAACTGATACACCCTCATCATCTATACACAACACTTTTTCCAACACTTAGCTAATCCTCCCCTGATCTATAAAGCCAGCCCCCCTCCCTACATATCACAGAAGCTGACACAACACTTCAGCTCAGCCATGATGCATCATAGACAACAGCAAACATCAATAGCTACCACACAAAAAAACTAGAAAAAAAAAATCAATTACTGCAGATAACCGAAACTTCACAGTTTTTTCAGAAGCAGCCCTTGAATTGTCACATAGAGAATTTATGAGAATGCTGTTGAGAGTCATACAAGAATTTAGAGGATCAATCCTGAAAACAGATGAAAAAGGAGAAATATAAGAATCTTCACACCAAAGGGAAATTTAGGTGTTAAGGGACAAGGTAGCAGAAGTAATGAACAAGGTGAAAGATCTTGACAATAGAATGGAAGAAATGGAAATTGAATCAGCAAACTTGAAGATAACCAAGTAAATTCAGCAAACAAGAGAAGCAACCAAACTAAAAAGCAGAATAAACCGAAGAAACCCTGAGGATGATGGGGGTTCCATGAAGCGCAGCAATATCCTACTTATTGGGGTCCCTGAACAAGAAGAAACAAATAAGCCTCCAGTTAAAATAGTAAAGGAATTATTGGGGGCGAAATTGTAACAATACCACAAAAAAAGAGACAATAACCATCCAGGAAGCAGAGAAAACACTGTTTAAATTAAACTTCCCAAAAAACACATCAAGACATACAGTAGTCAAATTATCCAACTTGAAAGAAACAGAGAGAATTATCAGAGCAGCTCGACAGAAAAAAGCAGTCCTGCAGAAAGGTGCACAGATGAGCTCAGGCTCAGACCTCTCCACGGACACCATGCGGGAAAGGAGAGACTGGAGCCACGTATTCTGAAAGTTGAAAGACAAAAACGGCAACCCACATATCTTTTATCTGGCAAATCTTTCCATCAAATTTGAAGAAGGAATAAAGTTTTCTCAAACAAGGAAATATTCAGAGAATACATAAAAACAAAGCCAGCATTACAAAAATATTATTCAGTTTTTTATGGGCAGAAAACCAAAACTGCAGCACATGAACATGAGATTGCCACAGGGGTTCACAATATCCAGAGACCAAAACATAGAAAATAGCACCCAAGACATTACAGATCAAACGAAGAAAATACGAAAATAATAAACTCCTCATACACATCTACCACCCTATAAACAGGGAAGAAAAGGAAATACCAAACACAAATAGTAAGAGATGACAATGCCTAATCTGCAATTAAATTTAAGTACACTGAATATTATTGTTCTAAACACACCCATAAACATGAGTAGCAGACTGGATTACATAGGAAGATCCAGTAAACTGCTGCCGTCGAGACAAACATCTCAAACTCACAGACAAAAATCGACTGAGAGTCAAAGGTTGGCTAAAAACTTAAGAAGCTCATGCAATTAAAAAAAACAGGGTGGTAATATTAATCTATGACAAAATAGACCTTAAGGTACACAAGATAACAAGAGACAAGGATGTGCATTACAAAATACTCAAGGGATCGATAGACCCAGAACATATAGCCATAATAAATTTATATGAGCCCAGCAAAAGACCCTCCAAATTCATCAACCAAATCATGAAAGAGATAAAAAGATAAATCACTAGATCAACAATTATAGTAGGTGATTTTAATACACTACCCTCAAAGAAAGATAAATCAACAGGTAGGAAAATCAATAAAGGAACAGAAGAACTGAACAAGACCATCAATCAACATGACCTCATAGACGTGTATAGAGCTCCATATCCAACTGCAAAATAATACATATTCTTCTCCAATGCACCTAGCTCATATTCAGAAATAGACTATATTGTTGGACATTAAGCAAGATTGAGAAAATTCAAACACATAGAGATAATTCAACCCTTCTTCTCTGACCCCTGTGCCATTAGGCTGGAAAGAAACAATAGTAAGAATAGATAAATAAAGATAATCACTTGGAGACTCAGAGTTCACTTCTCCAAAAGGAATGGGTAATAGTCAAATAAGAGAGGAAATTGGAAAATTCCTAGAAAATACAAGATGCAGCAAAACTGGTTATCACAAGTCACTTTATTGCAATAAAGGCACACATGAAAAAAAGGAGAGATTCCTGGTCACCTCCTTAATACAGTACCTCCAATAATTAGAACAAAGGCAATAGCATAATCCCTCCAACAGCAAGAGTTAAGAAATCATAAAAATAAGAGCAGAAATAAATTTACTGGAAAACAGAAAAGAACAATAGAAAAAGCTAAATGAAGAATCTGGTTTTTTGAAAGGTGTAACAAAATTGACAAACCACTAAAACTTAATAAAGGGAAAGGAACAGATGACAATATCAAGACATTGGGATGAAACAGAACTCACAACACGCCCTAATGAATTAAAAACAATAATAACAGTGACTTCTCCGGCCCCTTGCTGGAGGCCTGTGAAGCTTGCCCAGGAGTTTCTGGCTCCCTTCTCTCTCTCTCTCTCTCTCTCTCTCTCTCTCTCCTCTCTCCTCCTTCCTGGGCAGCGCCAACTTCACTGACTCCTTGCTGGAGCCCATGAATCTCGCCTGAAAGCACAGAATAAACTTCTTTTCCTTCAAAATAATAATAATAAGAGAGTACTAACAAATTCAATAACTTGGAGGACATAGACAAATACCTAGAAAAACCTCTCTCCCTAAATTATTGTATGTAGACAGTAAGATAAGGTGACCAGACTCCCACTTTTGGCGGGGTAGTCCCAATTTTTAACAATTTTTCCCCGCGTCCGTGCCGTTTTTAAAAGGCCCAATTTTTGGAAAGAATGCACGACAAGCTAGGGTATATGGTTTTCAACTGCCATGTGGCTCTTTCACCAGGATATGAGTTTTATCAATGGTGTCCCGCTTTACCAATGTTAAAATCTAGTCACCTATCATTAAGAGCTTGAACAGACTCATAGCAAAAGAAGAAATAGGTAAGGTTATCAAGACGTCCCTAATTGATAAAAGCTCTGGTCCAGATGGCTTCCCAGGTGAATTTTACCAAGCATTCAGAGAAGAACCGACATCAATACTGCACAAACTCTTCCAGAACAAAGAAAGGGACAGCAAACTCCCAAACTTTTTCTAAGAAGCTAGCATAACCCTGATACCAAAACTGGGCAAAGGCCCCCTAAGGATAGAGAGACTCAATGTTGTAAAATGTCAATATTGCCCAAAGCACTATACAAATTCAATGCAGTCCCAATCCAAATTCCAGCATCATTCTTCAAACAAATGGATAAAATGATTACCAACTTCATATGGAGAGAGAAGACCAGGAATGGAAAAGAACTCAAAAAAGAACAAAGCAAGTGGTCTTGATCGACTTAATCTCAAAACGCACTACACAGCTACAGCTGTCAAAACAGCCCGGTACTGGTATAATGATATGTACTCAAACCAATGGATCAGGACAGAAAACCCGGAAACAAAAACATCCCCATGCAGACTATTGATTCTTTACAAAAGTCCCCAAAACATTAAATGAGACACAGATGCCCTCCTCAATAAATGGGGTTGGGAAACCTGGATAGTCACATGCCGAAGACTGAAACAAGCCCCATAACTCACTCCATGCACACAAACAAACTCAAGGCAGATGAAAGACCTCAGGGTAAAACCCCAAACAATCGGGATCTCCAATGAGAAAATTGAGACAGAGCTAGGAGTCCCAGTTCAGGGACTACACGGGCTTTCAGAATAACCAACAAAACACCCTCAGTGGAAGATAACATAGATGCATGGGGCCTACTTTAAAAAAGACAACTGTGTTCATTGAAAGACTTTATTAAAAGAGTAAAAGGAGACCCCGCAGACTTGGAAAAAGATATGTAGTAGCAACATAACCAAGGACAAATTACTAAAATCTCTACAATTTTACAACCCTACAACAAGAAAAACAGGATGACACTCGAATGGCTAATAAACATGAGGAGATTCTCCCTGTCATTAACCATCCAGGAAATGCAAGTCAAACAATCATGAGGTACCTACCACCTAATGCCCATAACAGTAGCACAGTTTTTTAAAACTGAGAACAACAAATGGTAGAGAGGGTATGGGGAGATAGGAACAGAATGGGCACAACCTCAAGCTTGCAGGCCATCTGGTTGTCTGTTGGGGATCAGACAGCCTGGTCAAGGGGCAGACCAGTGCCAATGTAACACATACCATTTGCTCCTGATAGGTTAGTCTAGGTCACTTGGCCAGAGAGCACCTCTCAACATCTGGGATCAAATGGACAGGGGATGGGAGTGAGGGGGAGATGCTGTCTGGTAAGTGGTAGCCATGTGGATCTGGGGTGAGGTTGTCTGGAGAGGGAGGAAGCCCTATGAGATGGATGAGGTATATTGATGGGAGGGGCAGGACGGAACTGGAGCAAAGGGTTGGTCAAGTTTTAAGGAACATAGTTTTATGTCTGTAGAGGGTAGGGTAGGGAGGATTACCTCCAGGAGAGGGGAATAGAGACTGAGGATGTTTGGGGGAACATTAGGCAGGAAGAGTCTTTAGTGGTATGCAGCAGGTGGGCAAAATTAACCCAGGTCATCTGGGGGTATCCGGGGAGCCCAGAAAGGGTGTCAAAGGGCACTGAGACACTGAACTCTGTATCCTCGGGGTGCCTGGCATGCTCCAGAAGCTGCATCAGTGAGACCCCTCATGCAGGAACACCACTGGGTGAGCACTGCCTCAGACACATTGGTAAACTGAGGATTTCAGTTGGAAAACACATAGTGTCTGGGGAAAAAAGACAGCTGTACCAAGAGATACGTTGGTTGGTGGACAAACGAGTTCTTGCTACATCAATGCCCGTAGACCGTATTAAGAGACATATTATTCCAGCAGTACTGAGACAGCCATTCTGTTATATTTTGCATATGCTTGCGTATACTATGGTATATCTCAGGGGCGTGTCACCATTTGGGGTCGCTCTCTTGAAGCTGTGTTATTTGTTTCTGTTTTTCGGTAAATGAAAACTAGGGATTTTGAGCCTTAGGGAAAGAAAACAAAAAAAGGGTTTGGGGGGTGGGTGGGGTATTAGACAAGGGTGGGGAGGTAAGAAAGAGATGATATCAAGAAGCCCAGGAAGGTTGTTTTACACAATGGATGGATGCATGGATTGTGATAAGAGTTGTAAGAGGCCCCGTAATATGATTGAATAAATAAATACTCTTGACTAACACCAAAAACAAGAGGGGGAAAAAAAAAAAGTCCAGAAAGGAAACGTATGTTTGGAGATTGATTACAGAAGCAGTTAAACAAATAGGTTTGACATGATTGAACTAAGATATGACATGCATATGTATTAATTCCCAAGTTCCAGCAAATTAAAAAAAAAAAAACCCAACATAGATCCAGGAATGAGTTCGGGGCTGACAGTGAATCCTAGCCCCAACTTAAAATAATTAGTTCATACTCACCTTCATGAAATGGTCACTGAAGATAAGGGTGCTACTGAAAAGTATGGTGAAGAAAGTAGATGGTGCCTAGCTATCCATAGGAATATACCTGGGGTCTTAAAGGCTTGTATTCAAAAAAGCAGCCATCTGAGATCCTAAGCTCAGAGCCTCTGTGTCAACTAAGTCCACACAGAAGTACATCAGCCTGTGTGATCTATAGATGACACTTACAAAATTCAAATAGGGTGAAAAGAAGAGTATCAGAACTAAAAGTAGGAACACACAATTTGTAAAAATCTATGGAGGACAGTGGGAGCCCAAAACTCACCAGCAGATTATCTAGATAGATGAGCTGCTAGCAAATCCCCTCTAGCCAAATGGAAAAGTCCAGAACAGCCTTACTATCAGAGACCATTGTAATCTGATTATTCTGGATCAAACTCAATACTTGGCCACTTGACCTCACGATAGACACTAACATGAATTGTTTCTGGGTGCGAGCAGGTCAGTTGACCTTACGATAGACATTAACATGAATTGTTTCTGGGTGCGAGCAGGTCAGTTGACCTCACCATAGACACTAACATGAATTGTTTCTGGGTCCGAGGATCTCCTAGATATTTCGTGACTTCTTAAATTTTGATGGGTTCTTCTCTCTCTCACACACTTTTTTTGTTTTGCTTTTGTCTTTATTCTATGATGATCTTATCCTCACCACCTTAGTACTATTTGTTTTTCATTGTCTTCTGTTGGGTTTCACAGATGTGACGTGCAAAAGGAGTGGCGGTATAATGATAGCAACCGGTACAAGGTGTTAAAGGCAATGCAGGGATGGGGAATGGGCGATGGGGAGGGCAAAGGGATCTCAGGAGTAAATAATGAAGGCTGAAGAGAGAGGGAGCACTAGAATTGGTCATGATTTCACAACTCATTTTAAAGTTTTAACCATGGGGTGGGGGTTGTGCTAAAATAGACGTGTTAAACATCTATGTTAAACTCATTACAACCATGGGGTGGGGGGGTAGGGTTGCTCTATGATAGAAGTGGTGCTGATTGTACAATTCCCCTTGATATGATTGAACAATTGAAATATTCAATTGTATGATATGTAAATTGTGTACCTATGGTTGTTAGCTAATCTGGTGTCAATTTTAAGGATTAAGAGTGTAGGGGTGGAGTCTAGCCTGTCAATCTGGAGATAGCCAGTGAGAAGGCATGGCCTTCTCCTGAGAATTGGGGGAACTGCAGTTTTTCTTCCTTGGAGGGGGGGACACTTCTCTCTCTCTCTCTCTCTCTCTCTCTTTCTCTCTCTCTCTCTCTGCTGACTCCCTGCAATACAGCCCTGAGGAGAAGCCACATGGACCTCCCTGATGCAACCGTGGAAGCTGTAGAAGCCACATGGAGAGCCCTGCCAACACTGAGATGCTTACACTGCCACTGGATTCAAAGACTTTCTACTCACTGGCCTGTCTGTGATCGTCCTACACTCGTTGTCATTGCATGTGTTTTGTGAGTCTAAAGAGGACTTTATACATTGGTATCAGACATATGGGCTAATATCAGACTTATGGACTTGATCTGGACTGCATTGGGATGTTTTCATCAATATTCAACTACTCTTGTATATAAAATTTTCTTATACACATATGCATGTTTGTGAATTTGTTTCTCTAGTCTAGCCAGACTAACTCAGTGCCAATAAAAATGCTGGGGGGGAAAGATTACTTCTGCTGATTAAATTAGAGATCTGATTTAA
>NW_022103898.1:42887566-42889040 GCF_000313985.2 Echinops telfairi | reverse complement strand
AGATGTGCTTTACACAATTGATCTATGTATTGTGATGAATTGTATAAGCCCCAATAAACTGATTAAAAACAAAAAACAAAACAAAACAAAAATATGTATATATATATTGCACGAAAAAAAACCAACAAAAAAACTTGCCATAGCAGGTCATTCACATCAATAGGCAAGAAAACAATTATTCTTGCGGGTACTGTAATTGAAGAGGACTAATAATTAACAAAAGAAACATTAACAAACACTATGGACATCCCAATTGGTTCAGTTTACACAATTTTGATAAAAAAATTAAAGTTGAGCAATATGTAGGCGTAGGCTAAACCATTGTTTACACTTGTATCTTGACCTCAATGGAACTTAAATTGAGAAAGAGAATTTATATTTCTTTTCTTCCCTTTAATTTCATTTTTCCATGAAGTCTTGACTCCCTTTATAAATATATGGTAATTCAGTTCCATATGATGGAAAAAGGTTAGAGTGGCACAGTATGACTCCCAAATGGAGTTGTGACATTCTATGTATGGTAACCAGGTCAGCTATTCTCCTAACCACTGTATATGCACAACAATGTGAAGCTTTTGTCTAAGAGAATGATTCCTATGAATAAAAAAGACAACAATAGATTAATACAGGGAAACAGATGCCTTTTTATGCTGTTGGTAAAGGTGTAGCTTGATGCAGCTTTTCTACTATGTATTTGACAATATGCATAAAATCCTTCCGACTTAAGGAAATAAACCAGTGGGAAAGACTAATGTTAAGCATTTGTATATTAACTTAAAAGGAAATTACTTCAAAATTTATTAAAAGGAAATAATAAAATAAAATTATGGTACATTCCAACAAGGAGATACTATATACCTATGGAAAAATAGATATAGTATTCTCTTTAATAGAACTGGTGATAAAATAGAAAGTACAGTGTAAGTTCATGAATATAAAATTGTGTATAAATTTTTCTCTCTCACACACACATACACAAACACAAGCCCGGAAGGTTTGTCACCAAAATATTAACATTATCTAAAGGACATGAGACTTTAAGTGTTTTAACTTCACAATTTTTATAGTCAGAATTATCTAGAGTAAATATTAATTACTTCTATAATGGTTTATGAAAATAAAGTCATTTTCCTATTTAAATAACTGCATAAAGGTTAATTTTGTAATTTTATGGGACATTATTAGTTACTATGATAAAAAACTAAAAACCAAATTACTGCCATAGATTTGATTCAAACTTGTATTGACCCTAAAATTATAACATAGTTTAATTAATGTAACTTTATACATTAATTTTGCTAAACACATGTAAAGTAGAAACGCAAACTAATAATAATACTGTGCTTCATGAATGAGAAAAAAATCATCACTGCTAAAGTTCCATTTACAACATATACATTATTATTTTCTTTCCAGTTTACTCTTAAATCACATAAGAAGAAAGGAAGATTTTAAAGGCAAGAAGCTGAATATA
>NW_022103898.1:42884783-42886576 GCF_000313985.2 Echinops telfairi | reverse complement strand
TGTCAGTCTCTGTTTAATCAGGAAACCTAGCCTTTTGAGTTCTAGTCCACATATTAGAAGAAGAGTATTGCCGTTGTTACAGTAATCCATATGAGAAATCATAAAATAAGAGCTAAGTTGTGAAAATGGAATGTTTTTAAAAATGATAACTTTGAGACTTTGTAAATCTAGAATCAATACGTTTATATGACAGAGTTAGCACAGGGTTTAAGTTATTAGAAGAAATTAAGGATGATTCTTTAGTTTCTGGCTTGGCTTTAGGATGGAACTACCTATCAAGAAAGGATAAATATCAAGCTGTCAATGAGGTTTCTTAAATATAAATTCAATCAGCTCACTTTGTACTTGGACGCCTAAATTGGCACACCCTGCTGTTAGAGGAAAAATGTAAAATGGCACACATGATTTATCTTCTACTCATCTACCCACCATCAAAGCCAACATAATCCTACTTAAATCCCACTGAAATATTTTAATCCCTCTGAGTGTGTCTATGTCTCTTCTCACTTATTCTTCCCTCTCTTTAACCCACACTTACTTTTTGAGCCTCCCCAAATTAAAGCAAGGTTCATAGTTATCCCATTATCATATAGTAAATTACAACTGATGGTGACTGTTCTGTGAATGTATTGCATGGTGGTAACTTGAGTATTGTTGGAATGCTAGAAGTGATGTCTGTGGTATTCCAGTACCAGCAGGGTCACCCATGGTGGAAAAGTTTTAGTACAGCTTCCAGATTAAGAAACTAAGTAAAAGAACTTAAGAATGTTCTTCTGAAAACATGGTTCGTTAAAAAGTTATGAATAGCAGAGGAATATTATCTGACATGGACCCAGAGGGTTAGCTCCTCAAATTAGGGAGCAAGCTACACCTAGGTAAGGCTGCCTCTGAAAAGTAGAGTTTAAATAACATGGACTAAGTCCAGCTCTCAGGACCTTCATGTTCTGCTCTATAGCATGGCTCCAAGGAAGAGCAACAGCTTCAAACATGCATTAATACTTGGCAGGTGGAAAGTGGGAATTAGAAATCTAAAAATATTGGAAACAACAAAAACTGAAATTAAGAAGATTGAACTCAATATTACAGGCATTAGATAAATGAAACAGACTGGTTTTGGCTGTTTTGAAATGCAAAATAATATGATTAAGAAAGAAAAACTACCATAAACTTAACTAAAATCCATAGCTATGGAGTCAATTCTGATCCATAGTGACCCAATTGGATAGACTTGAACTATTCCGTGGTGTATAATAGTTTGTGTATTCAGGGGAAGTGAATTAATTAATGTGATTCTTTTAGCCAAAGTCATTAACTCCCACCAAATGACCTTTTCCTAAATAGGTCTTGTACATAGGTAGGGGAATACACTGAGAGGATTCACCTGTGAGTAATTAAGAGAAGGCTTCCCTAGAATGTCATCCTGCTGTATATAAAATGAGCCTTATGAAATGCAGGAGGAGGAACTTCATTATCAGCTAGAGCCAAGAGTGGAGTATGTCTTCTGGATCAGAGATCTCTGTACAGCGAAACACCTGGATCCAGAAGATAGCTATAACATTAGGGAGGCAGTGGTATAACCAGGAGCCAGAGCATGGAACAGAGTGGTGAACTTCCCAAACCAAAGAGCAAGTAAAGTTGAATGATTTTGTGCAAAAGGCCAGCTTGTGGAGTGGGCTGCCCTTAAGGCACTTAATTGGGGTAGCTGAGCTTCCTAACTGACCCACAGAAGTGGAGCTGATTGCCTGGGGCTGAGGCTTATTGGGGTGGAGCTAAGCATTTAATTCAGGGAGCTG
>NW_022103898.1:42881850-42882849 GCF_000313985.2 Echinops telfairi | reverse complement strand
TAGACTGATGCAACTATTGCTAAATTCTTGGCATTAGTAAGCTGAAATGGATGAGTGTAGGCTACATTGACTTGAATAATCATGTGGTTTACTATTATAGGATTTAAAAATCCCAAAGGAGTGGCATCACATTTTTAAAAAGAGCACTTCAAAATCTCTCTTGAAATATGATGTTCGATGTGACAGAATAATAGCTGCACTCTATACATATGAGTTTCTGTGGATTTGTTTCTCTAAAGTAACCAGACTAACACAATTGGTATTCTATCAATTCCTGGAGCATTGATTGGGTGTTTTTTAAAAAAAAACAAAAAAACATTTTATTGGGAGTTAATACAGATAACATATCATCCCATAGTTCAATCACATCACGTAGTATTGTACAATTGCTACCACAATCAGTTTCAAAACATTATTTTCCTTCCTGAGCTCCTTGACATCGGCTCCCTATTACTATACCCCCTCCTCACCCTCATCACTGTATCCCCTAGAAACCCTTATTCTACTTGCTGTCCTTATAAATTCATCAATCCTGGATTTCATCCTGAAAAACTGAAAAATATGTAACACAAATTCAAGAAGGTGACCCCCAATGACATGATACCTCTGAGATAAACACCAATATGAACAACAACAAAAAATCACAGAAAATGTTTAAAACCAGATTAGTCCTAATATGCATCGGAGGGGAGATCAACTGATAAGGTTTTAATGTTCAAGTCAGGATTATCATTTTGATATTCTATAGTTACCTCTCCAATGTACTCTATTTAGTAACCACTTTCCTCTCGTCCATCTATTATGGCTAGAGGGAAATCAAAGGAGGCTTATTTCCTACATAAATCCCATAAGCGTATCTTGGGCTCCGACTGTCACCCATAGCCTTCTGCAAACCAGATTTTTACAATTTAGGCTCTGATATTATTCTCTCCTTTGACTTTGGATTCTATAATTTAAAATCCCTCGGTCACTGATGTTGCTGTGCTTCCTCTATGTGGA
>NW_022103898.1:42878846-42879823 GCF_000313985.2 Echinops telfairi | reverse complement strand
GTGAGCTGACAGAAGCTCAAGGCTGATTCAAGAGAGGACAGATTAGATGGATCTTGGCTTAAAAAAGAGAATCCTGGAGAAATGTTTGTGTTTTATTGACTGTGACAAGTCATTCAACTTGGCTATGAGTAGTCAAGATAAAAAATTATAGTTCCAGATCGCTTCATTGTGCTCATGAGGAACTTATACATGGATCAAGAGGCAGTTGTGGAAGTAGAACAAGGGAATTCTGCACTTTAAAATCAAGAAAGGTGTGTGTCGAGGCTTTATCCTCCCACCACATTTAATCTATATGCTGAGAAAATCATAAGAGAAGCTTGGTTATATAGAAGAATGTGGCAAGAGAATTGAAGGAAGGCTTATTAACAATCAATGATATGCAGATGACATACCTTGCTTGCCAAACATGAAGAGGACATAAAACACTTGCTGATGAAGATCAAGGATTGCAGCCTACGATATGTATTGTGACTCAATTTAAAGAACATCAAAATCCTCACAACTGAACCAATAAATGACATCATTATAAATGGAGAAAAGATTGAAGTTGTCAAGGATTTTGCTTGGAAATACACAATCAATGCTCATGGAAATAACAGTCAAACAAATATAACTTGTTTTACATTAGCTAAACCTGCTGTCCAAGACTTCTTTAGAGCTTGGAGAAGTACAACTGTTACCTTGAGGACAAAGGTGGACCTGACCAAAGCCACATTATTTTCTTTTTTTGGACCAAATCATTGGTTTTTTAAAATAATTTTATTGGGGACTCGTACAACTCTTATCATAATCCATCCATCCATCCATTGTGTCAAGCACATTTGTACATTTTTAATCGTTTTATTAGGGGCTCATACAACTCATCACAATCCATACACACATCAATTGTGTAAGGCACATTTGTACATTCATTGCCCTCATCATTCTCAAAACATTTTCTCTCCATTTCAGCCCATGGCATTAGGTCCTCATTTTTC
>NW_022103898.1:42877254-42878336 GCF_000313985.2 Echinops telfairi | reverse complement strand
GTGGGCTGGCAGAAAAACAAACAAATTGTCTTGTAAGAAGTACAGCCTTGCTCCTTAAAGGCAAGGAAGGACCTATTGGACATTTGGACATATTGTTAGGAAAAAACAATCTCTGGAGAAGGACATCCTGACTGGTAAAGTAGAGGGGAGGTGAAAAAGAGTACGGCTCTCAAGAACAAAGCTTGACTCGGTAGTTGCCCCAAGGAGCTGACGAGTAGGAACAACTGTGCAGACGGTGGAGGACCAGCGAAGGTTTGCTCTGCCATGTATCGGGCCACTGTGGGTTGGAAGTGACTTGATGACACCTAATAACAGGTTCTTAAATCTGAAATGTATCTAGCATGTCATCAGGGTGTATCGATAATCACTGGTGATAGCAAAGTAGGAATCAAAGAGGATGGAACAATAGTTAGAAAATATGGCCTTTGTTCTAGAAATGAAGATTGAGATTGCATGATAGAATTTTGCAAGACCAACAATATCTTCATTGGGAATACTTTCTTTGACAATATAAATGGTTACGCTACACATGGATTTTGCCACATGTAACACAAAAATCAAACCAACTCTACCTATGGAAAAAGACAATGGAAAATTCAACATCATCAGCTGAACCAGGTCAAGGGCCAAGTGCAGAACAGACAATCAATTGCTCATATGCCAGCTTAGGTTTAAGGTGAAGAAATTTTAAAATGAGTCAAAATATTATCTTGAGTATTTCCCACTTGAACTTAGTAGACACTCTTAAGGACAGCACTTTGAACAGTAATGATAGGCCATCTGAAAAGCTATGGGATGGCATTCATACATCAAACACGAAGAAAACTGCACTGAAACTCTTGCTACCATCTAGTGGATGCAAACGCATGATCATCTTGTAGGACAGAGTACAAGTGTCCCTGTGAATTTCTGAAACTGTAACTCTATGGCATTAGGAAGCCCTTGTCTCTCCCCCACAGAGCAGTTTCAAATCTGTTATTTCAAATTAGTTACCTTGCGGTTAGCTGCCCAACATTTAAACATCAAGCCCAAAAAAGGTAATTTAAGGAGCAAAGTGGATGTTGGAAAATCCTTTGAAACTT
>NW_022103898.1:42837394-42876420 GCF_000313985.2 Echinops telfairi | reverse complement strand
GACTATGTAGATCATACTAACCTATTAGATAACGTTAGGAAGAATGGGAATTCCAGAACACTTTATTAGGCTCATGCAGAAGCTGTACATAGACCAAGAAGTAAACACTAAAGTTAGGTTTGATGAATGTAAAATTTCACAATATTTTTTAATCTGTATAATGAGAAATACAAGAATCTAGACTACATGATGAATCACATGTCATCAAGATTGGAAGAATGCTCATTAACAACCTATAATATGCAGATGTTGTAACTTTCCCTGTTAAAAGCCAAAAGGACTTGAAACACAGTTGAAGATCAAATACTACAGGCTTTAGTATCAATTGCACGTCAACATAAAGAAAGCAAAAGGTCTTACAAATGTACCAGGAGACAATACCAAATAAACAGAAAAAGGTTGAAGTTGTTAAATATGTCATTTTACTTGGATCCCAAACAACACTAATGGATGCAGCCATTAAGAAAATCTATTGCCCAAGTTCTCTTTAATGTAATTTCACTTTAAGAACTAAGGTGTGTTAATCCAAGTCATGGTATTTTTAATCACCTGCTGCATTTGGGATCTGACCAATGAATAATGAAGACTGAAGAAGAATTGAGGTCTGAATTATGCTGTTGACAAACAGAAGAAATATAACCAGAATGCTCCTGAGATTTTGTGCTTTGGGCCATAGTAGCAGGAAGGCCATGTCCCTGATATTGAAGTGTTTGGTAAAGTTTCAACAAAAAAGAGTAAGCCTCTCAGTGAAATGGATCGACACAATGACGGCACAATGGGATTAAACATAACCCCAAAGGTGATAATGGCTCTACTTGGTCTCAAGTACGTTGGATATGTTATCAGGAGGAACTAGTTTCTGGAAAAGGACTTCATGTTCAGTAAAGCAGAGAGGGTCAGCAAAAAGAGGAAGGTTCTCAACCTCTAACAACCTTAACTAGATTGATTGGCATCCATACATCAAGATGAAGGAATTAAAAAAGAAACGAATTTCTGATACAAAGGGTTCAAACACAAGAGTGATGAGAATGTCACACGATCAAGTAACAGGTCCTTCTGTTATCATAGATAAGTCCGAATCAAATCTGCAGCACCTAACAGCAACCGCAACAACTAAAAAGATGAACTCACAATTTCCATTCTCCAAATTTATTATACATCCATAGTAGTCCAAATATCATGACACTGATACAGTGATTTGTGCATTAATCCATGGAATATAATATGAAACCAGAAGTAAAACTATCCACCTAGGGACAGCATCTTTGACAAAGACGGAAACCCATTAAATGGAGAATAGAGAGTCTTTTAACATATGGTACTGGCAAACCTGGATATCTATTAGTGCAAAAAACTTAGCGGTCTGAATACATGGCAGAGATATACTATGAAACATAACCAAAAATGCACAAATAGGAAGATAAACTCCACATCTGTTACCTGTTACCTCCAATATTAAACATTTATGTGCATTGACAAACTTCATCAAAAAGGCAAAATCAGAAATAACAGAGTATATATATAGACATGAGTGGGTACACACACACACACACAAAAAAAAACTCAGAAATATTTCTCAAAGCTATGTCTAATTTTTTTTTACAAATAACCTATTACCTCAAAGTACTCTCCTTTATACTTAATCCATCTGTCAAATATGCAATTCAATTTTTAGAAACATTTTTCAAACTAATTTGTTTGGATGCCTGACAGCACCTCCTCTGGTTTTTGGGTTTTTTTCCCACCTTTTCTACATCGTCAAATCTCTGTCCTTTCCTGTTCCTCTTCATTTGTGGAAACAAAAAGAAGTCACACTGAGTGAGGTCAGGTGAGTAAGGTGCATGGGGCAAGAGAGGCATGCTGGGTTTTGCCAAAAACTGGTGCACTGGGATGGCTGCATGAGAGGTACATTGTTGTGGTGGCAAAACCAATGCCCTGTCTGCCACAAATCAGGTATTTTTTGTCATACACTGTTGTGGTATCTTTTTAGAACCTCCAAATAGAAAGATTGATTAACAGTCTGACCTGGTGGAATGCACTTCAAATGCACTACAAGTCAATATTTTCATTATTTGGGCAGTTGACGAATGTCCAGAATGAGGTTTCCCATCAATCAACATTTCACCTTTTTTGAAGAGAGAAAACCACTTGTCCACTTGAGTTTTTCCCATAGTACTTGCCTTGTAACTTGTGTTCAACACATTAACAGTTTCTGCAGCATTTTTCCTGAGAAGGAAACAAAATTTCATAGCCGCACACTGTTCTCTTAAATTGGCCAACACACAAACAAAAAACGAGGTTTGAGTAAAACTGCTTTTAACAAAAAATTCACTGTGACCAAAGTGAACCTTCTCAGGAGACGGCACTGGGTGCACTAAAACAGAGCAGGTTACTCAGTGCTTGCCTAGTGGGAAATATGCACACTGTGAATGCTCCATCCAGCAGAGCATTATTTTCCCCATATTTGGGGGGTATACATATATATGTATATAAACAATGGATCCCTCACGTGAGACTGTAAAGTGTAGCAACTACTGTGGAAAACAATATGGCATGTCTTTAAAGTTTTGGATGTGGAAATACAACAGTATTGAGGGTGTCACCGAATCTAGGAATCGCTCTACTACATATCTACACTACATAAATAAGAGCAGTTACACAAATACATATACTCACACCCATATTCATCACAGTACTAATCACATAAACAAAACCAAGTGCCCATCAATGAAAGAATATATAATAAAAAAATTATGCTATATACACAGCATTAAATTATAGGCAACTTGAAAAAATAATGAATCTGAAGCACCTCATAGCAGGTAAACCCAGAGGATATTTTGCTGATTAAAATAAATTATAAATATTGTGTGAGATCAGAAATATAAAACATCAAGAGATTTACACATTAAGGAAACAGACCTTGAAAGTTACTAGTGGTAGAAAGAGAAAGAAAGATAAATCAACAACTAGACAGTAGACACATACTGATTGGGATAAAGAGAAAGACAATATACTAGGAGAAGGTTACCTAATAATCATAATAATAATGCAAAGGAAGATAGTGGGAAGAAGGCTAAATACATAAAATAAACATTATTACATACAATCCTGCAACGACAGTAATAGCATGATCTATGAGTGGAAACAAAATCATACAAGCTGAACAGATGTGGGCAGATGAAGGGGAGTACATCCTTTAATATATGTAGATTTGACAAAGCCTAATTGTATGTGCATATTTATATGTGCTGAAAATATATCCATGGATATATTGAGTATACACAGAACAAAGTTATGAAACCCTTTCAGTCACAACCAAACACCTTGAGGGAATGAACAGGTAGGCCTGATGCTCAGAACCACAGTATCCATGATAGCAGTGTCAATAGACAGACCGTAGGCACTCTTCTATATCCTTCATTTACTTCTGCATTCACAAAGACATTGTTATATATCCTACATGTGTGAGTAACAACTATTCTTTAAAAGGTTGTAAGTAAGCCATATAAGGTGCAACTGTTGATCTCTCTCTGTCTACAGCTGTGGTTCTCACCCTTCCAAATGCCGTGACCCTTTAGTACTGTTTCTCATGTGTGGTGACCCCCCAACGATAAAATTATTTTTGTTGCTACTTTATAACTGTAATTGTGCTACTGTTATGAACAGGGAGGCCCCTGTGAAAGTGTCATACACCCCCCAAAGGGGTCACGACCCACAGGTGGAGAACCGCTGGTCTAGAGCAAAGCAGAATGAAGAAACACAATGGTGCCTCAATACAATTAGTTCAGAGGCCTAATGGACCCAACAAATCTCAGCTTCCACCATTTGAGATGAAACAAACTAGATTGTACTTGGCTTTCACTCCACATTGCTCTGAAAATGATTACACTAGAAGTTCCTTGGAAAAATGAAAGAAAAATGTGAAACATAACTCAAAATCATAAAAATACCAATAGCAAAAAGGAGCACTTTGGTGAAAGAGGGACTGGTAAAATCCATGAGGCTATGGCTTTTATGTTCCTCCAAGCCTGGAATTGAACTCGTCCACATGGTTCACCTTTCAAGAAGACAATGGGAAGTTCAGTAACATGGACAATAACGAGAGAAGTACACACCCAATAGAACAGTCAACTCTATGGAACAAAAACTGTGGCACTTGCCTGGGACTAAATCTCGGAAAGTAAGAAGGGACTTAAAAAGGGAGGGAAGGTGGAAAAGATAAGCACTGGGAGGGGTGATGTTACATTGTGGAGATTGTAACCAGTGACACAAACAAAATTTGTAAGAGTTGTTCAATGGAAAACCAATTTGCCCTATAGACTTTCATTCAATTTACAATAATTTTTTAAAGAAGAAATTAAGCTTTAACTGCAAAGAAAAAATGAAATATTGAATTTTAAAACTTTCATGATTATTACAATCATTAAATAAGCACAAATCATTAAGCAATATGTTTGTGGAAGTTTATCTGCTTCATCTTTAATATTTAGGATATTCTAGATCAGTGTTAGAAGAAAGCTAGAATTTAGATTTCTCTATTGTTTATTGTGAAATTTTATAGAACTATCAATTGAACATCCAACTAAGACATAAAACAAGGAAGTAGGTCACTAACATACTCTTATATTTTTGTGTAGTATAAAACTATTTATCACTGTCACAGATGTTTATGTCAGAAAGATTATTGCAACATAAAGGTTGGGATGAAATATGGTATGAGCCTTGATGAGGAATTGGAGTTTAGTAGGCAGACACCAGGCAGGTAGAGCAAAGGCACAAAGGTAGCAAAGAGGGACAGTAAAGAAATCTAAAAGACTTCAGCAGGCAACTTGCATAGAAGTAGAGACTTTGTTCCTGAAAAGACAGAGCTAGTTCTTCAGTCCCTGCTTAAGGAAATTGGACTTTAAGCAGGTTCACCTTTAAGCATTTTATCTTATTTTTGATACTACAAATGACACTATTGAGATAGTGTTTTATAATAATTGATCTGACTAGGAATTACAGGACATGTTGAAAGAGGTAAATCTGTTAGAGTAAAAGAGAGAGTAAAGAAATACATGAATAACGTATTCGTAAAAGTAGAAAAGTATTAAACATATAGAAATGTAAAATCCCTTTTTGCTAATTAGAATATACTCTACTGTGTGTTTTATGCCTATTTGTCTGTGTCTCTTTTCACGTTAACTAATCTTACGGGGAGTTGGGGAAAAAGAGGAAGACCCTCAATGAGATGTGTTGATATGGAGAGTGCAGCAAGGAGCTCAAACCTAACAACTGGGAGGATGGCACAGACCAGAGAGGGTCTCATTGGGTTGTACACTGGGTCTCTGTGAGTCATACCCAACTTGAAATCACTTAACAGCAACAAGTACAACATTTCAATCAGCAATTTAGCCAAATTAATTTTTTCCAACACTGATTGGAAAGGTGCCTAGTTGATTAACAAATACATTCACTTTATAGAGGGTTGGTTTAAAATGTGTAAGACTTGACTTATATCCATTCTCTCTTCTTTGCCACCTTCTATAAAGAGATCAGGTGAACAAAAGTGACTTGGACAAAGGAAAAGACTTGAATCCAAAAGAATGAGGATACTGTATCATTGAAAGGATTTATTTTGGGCTTAATCATTCTATTTCAGTAAAATCAATACAGACTGAAAGCTTTTCCCCCAAGTATAACATTTTATCACTTTATGTCCTGGATATAATCAATGTGAAATTAGAGCTGGAAATAAAGGCACATATAAATGTGTGTGTATGTGTGTGTGTTTGTTGAAACAAGTGCAATAAAAACTGAATCTCTGTAGGCAACTAGACATCCCCTTACAGAAAGGTTTTGGGGAAGAGATGAACCAGTCAGGGTGTGATGTAGCAACGATGAAACTTTCCTCTAGTTCCTAAATGCTTCTTAACCCCCTACTATCATGATCCCAATTCTACCTTACAAATCTGGCTAGACCAGAGGATGTACATTGGTACAGATAGGAACTGGAAGCACAGGGAATCGAGGACAGATGTACCCCTCAGGACCAGAGGTGAGAGTGGAGATATCGGGAGGGTGCAGGGAAGGTGGGGTAGAAAGGGGAACCGATTACAAGGGTCTACATATAACCCCTTCCCTGGAAGACGGAGAACATAAAAGTGGGTGAAGGGAGATGTCGGACAGTGTAAGATATGACAAAATAATAATTTATAAATTATCAAGGGTTCATGATGGAGAGGGGATCAGGGAGGGAGGGGGAAAATGAGGAGCTGATGCTAGGGGGTTAAGTGGAGAACAAATGTTTTGAGAATGATGAGGGCAACACATTTACAAATGTGCTTGACACAATTGATGTATGTATGGATTGTGATGAGAGTTGTATGAGCCCCCAATAAAATGATTTTTTTAAAAAGAAGAACTGAAGCTCTTAGAAATAATAGAAAGGTAGAAGAGACAGCAGGAAACAAACTGTCACTTTTAATCCAATAACACTAATATGAGGAAAATATTTTGTTAGATTCAATAGAAATGGCTTATCTCATACCACCAGGGGTGAGAAGTGCATCCTACTAACTTATTAGAGATGGCTTTCTGGCTATAAATACCTTCCACTGTCAGAGGTAATGACCAATAACAGCAAAATTCTAATTTAGTCTCTGGGCCAGATTCCAGCAACGCCGGAAACCTGTATCACAATGTTAGTTTGTATTCATTCTATTAAAGAAAAATGCTGCTTCATCCTATATAATGTAACAGAAAAATAAATCATTGCCAAGTCTCATTTCATTGCCAAGTTTCACATTCATTTCTGTGTTCCTGGTGTTCCATCTCTTCAGATTTTACCTTTTACAACCCTTCCCTCCTCTGTTTTATGTAATTCATATTGTCAGACTTATCTCAAATCTTCCCTTTCTGATGTGAGCGTACTCAGCACACTTTTCTACTTGAGCCTGCCATATCTAATTCCTTTCTACTTACAAATGTCCTCAGATTGTCAAAGCCTCAAAGATAATGCACAATTCAGTTTTCCATCAATTACAGAGTCCTAAAGAAAAGGTCCCTTAACACGACCCGAATATTAAAAAACAACAAAACAGCAGCTCAAAAATCTGAGAACAGTCTTTAAAAACAGCCTTCTTAAAAAGGAAAGGAAACCTTCTCCTCTGCTGATCCTATCCAGATGATGCTGCTTCTGGAAAAATCATAATTATTATCATTAATATTAGATTGTCTTTTTCAATTAAGATAGTTCTAACTTTTAAAAAATTCTTCCATATTCTGACAGGCGATTTGTTGTGAGTTTCCATGGTGTCAGTTGTGACTCATGTGCACTCCTTTGGTCAGAAAACAACTGCTCTCTAGGATCTTCAAGGCCCTGATCTCTCAGAAGATCGTCAAGTCTGTCTTCTCTGGTGATTCTAAGTGGGTTTGAACCACCAACCTTGCTGCTAGAATCAATCTCTTAAATGTGTGTGTTACCCAACAGCTCTATTATTAATAAACATTCTAATTCTTGCACTCAATTCTGTTTCTTTTTTTCTTGTGTATGTATAAAACAGTTGTCATTCTGTTTTTGGAGCCACAACATAATAATGAATAATAAAATAATAGACACATTTTCACATTGAATTGTTAACCTCAAAGGCAGAAGTTCTAAACCACCAGTTGTGCCATGGAAGAAATATGAGGTTTTCTACTTTCATAAAGAGTTACAGTGGGTTGTCAGAGGTGGGGGGGGGTGTCATAATGAAATCCAGGTACAATCGCCATGCAATGCTCCTATTGTTAGATCAGGAGATTAAGACATAAGGAGGCCAATGGCCAATATTGGGAGGCTGGGTGCTAGAAATATAATTCCAGTGTACTAGGGTCTGTGGTTCAGCCCTCCCCTAGTGATTTTCACCCACAGAGTGATTTGAGGACCCACAGAGACACTAAACTCATCGTCTCTGCCTCGAGCTCTCCTAATCCATCACCAGGTCCAGTCGGATGTTACCCCACCACCCCTATATGCATCCGAGATCTGAGACCCACAGAGTGGATTAATTTCCCCAGACGGTTGTCTAACGGTGGTGGTCATGATCCCAGGATTACGGAGAGCCTCCAAAAACAAGCCACAAGAACTCACACCGAGCTACCCACTCTGCTACCATCTCTGATCATACTTTCGCAGGCTTTGCATCTGCCCTTCCTGCCCAGTAACAGAGCAATGACATCAACCACCCTTTTCTCCCTCTCCCCAGTTCCATGTGCACCACCTTCCAGCGTGGGTAATGATAGATAATTAGACACTAATTTTCTGCCATCAGAGAGCCCCTAGGATATTTACCTGTGGCAGAATACAGATCCCCAGGGCGTAGCCTACAGAGCCGTGCAGGAAAAAGCCAGGAGTGACACAGGAAGGCAGCTGGGAGTACTCAGATCCAGTGAGCCCCGAACTCACTCGACCAATCTAATCCCTAACCCGCCTTCCCTGGAGGACTGCATGGGGCAGCCCCCATACCAGTGCACCCTGAAAGCATCCCCACCAAAAAAAAAAAAAAACCCTTAAAAAACCGGGTTCATTCTGAGTCTGTGTTCCTTTGCACAGCTTTGAATGTAAGCCACCACAAACCTGGTACATTAGCACAGCTTTAATATACAAAAAAAGGACATTCCACTGGGAGCTGAATTCCATGGCATCTGCCAAAAACTGACAGTCTTTGAAACACTGTTAAAAGCCACACAACAGTAAGTCAACAAAGTAAGCCTTCCACAGAGTAGCACATTTCTATCCTGCACCCGCATAGGCTACTTAGGGAGGAGACAGGAATAGACCACATCCCCCTTACCCCCACTTGGCTATCTTCACCATCCCCATCCCCTCAGAACTGATTCACCAGAGGTACATTCTCTCAAGATCCCTCAATCACACGAATACAGCTCTCGCAGCAATACCAGACACCAAAGCATCCCCCTAGCCTGAAACCCACCACCTCTCGGACACCCTACAAGGCAGTAAAACATTATACCACCAAACCCTGCCCCTACATAAAACACAGTAGACAAGGGCCGTGGTGGTGGATCCAATATACTCCCTTGACCCCAACCATGATAACCTCTGGAAACTGTTCTCTTTACATCAGCAACACACAAATGTCTTTAAACTCAGCAAGCAAAATTGTAGCTTCTAGGGAGAGAACTGGCCCCCAGGGAGAGTAAGACGCAACTTGAACTCATGGCATAGCTAGCTCCAGATAGTTGTTAGACCTATTTGTATTTGCTTCAGAGGAAGAAAACGCAGGGATCCTTTGCTGGCCACAGGATTTGGGATTTATCATGTCAGGGTTACCTGGAAACCTTGCCCTGCCCCTGGCAAGATAGGCAGCAAACACAGGGTTCCTTTACCCTGACCACCTTCTGAACAGAAGTCCCACCTCATTGGGGCACCCCCAATAATAGTCTACATCTACCTTGGGATTATGCTTAAGGAGAGGAGAAATCAAAGCTGTGCAGCATCCTACTATAAAGGGGCCTCCTGTTATAAACACAATTAAAGGTCTGCACTCTCCCTTTCACAATTTACAGGATCGATAGGGGACCCTATCAGATTTAACATACCCATTATGCACCCCAACCACCACAACTTCAAGAACCTACTTCCTATACCTCAATAATACCTATTTTCCACCAACTTACCAACTAAATACATATCCCTCATAAACCTCTGTACCCAGGTCTCTACGGATGCCAGTCTGCCTGTGTGTCAAACCTGGCACTGCTGCCAGCAATTGGAGCCTTTGACCACTCTGTGCACATGTCCATTGAGTAGCTCCCTCCCACACTCAGGTCTGTGAACGACAGCTCGCACTGAGCGTGATCGGGCTGCCTAGAACCCCCCTTGCTGCATGCGATCACCCCTCAAACCCTGTCACAGAGAGGCACCCATGTCACCCTCCAAATAGTTCTAGCTGTGCAGGTTCAGTGTCAACCTCAGTGAGATAAAGATGTAGCTTGAATCTGCAGCACAGCTGGCCCCAGGAAGTCCTAAGGACTATGATTACTCGCTTCTGTGAAAGAAATCACAGGGCTCCTCAACGCCCAGGACAATGGTGCTCAGCTCCACCAACAAGCCATGCGAACAAGAACCCACATCAATAGCCACCAAAGTAATCTAGAGAAAGAAAACGCAATGTTGGAGAAGGGCCTCAATCTAGTGACAAATAGAGAAGAGGGAGATGTTGAACCGTCATAGAAAGAACTCTTCAGTATGTGCTTAGAGTCATATAGAATATGAGGGAACCAATACAGAAAAGGGATGAAAAAAATAGAGAGGATAGAGTCTGTTTACTGAGGGAAATACAACAATTAAGGGAAAACACAGCAGAAGCATGGCAAAATGTAAAAAAACAAAAACAAAAAACCTTACCACCAGGCTGAAAGAGGCAGAGAATCATATCAGTGACCTTGAAGATAGTCAAGTAGAATCCAACAAACAAGAAAGACAATCAAACAAGATAATCAAAGAAGCTGAAGAAAACCTGAGAAAAATGAGCAAAGCTATGAAGAGAAACAATACCCAATATTCAAAAAATAAGGTTAAATTTTTTTTAAAATAATGTTAGAAGAGCAAGACATACTGAAAAAAAAAATCAACAGTCAAGTTAGCAATGGGATTCCTGAAAGGAAAACTTCCCCAATTTAATGGAGAAACAGACAATCATCCAGGAAGTGGAGGGGCCATCAATCAGACTGAACCGAGAAGAACACGTGAAGGCATATAGTAGTCAAATTACCAACTTTGAGGGAAAGGAGAAAATCATAAGAGCATCTAGAGAAAAGAATATGCTCAGACTTATCAGCAGAAACCATGCAGAGGAGAGGCTGGAAAAGTTTAAGGAGAAAGCAGTAACCCATGTATCCTCTATACCACCAAATTCTTCATCAAAATAGGAAGGGTTTCCCCATATCAGGAAAAATTTAAAGAATACTTAAAAAAAAACAGCAATACAAAAATTACTTTCCAACTCATTTTGGTCAGAAGACCACCACCCAGAGAGCAGAAATAAGAGGCAACCACACAGTGTAACACTATCTAGAAGTTAGAGCAATGAAAGCAATGCCCAAGACATCTTTGACCCAACAGTGAAAAGAAGGAAAGAATGAAACCCCCACACATACATAACACACTGCTAAGGAGGGAGGGAGGAAAATTTCTATCATAAAAGGTATGAGATGACAGCAAAGAAGCCACAGATGGATGGAATAACTCTGAACATCAATTGGCTTAATTCCTCCATCAAAAGGCAAAGGCTAACAGACTAGATTAGGAAACAAAACCCAGCAATCTTTTGTCTGCAAGAAATATATCTCAAGTGCTCAGACAAAAATAGGTTGAGGATCAAAGGTGGGAGGAAGGTATATCAAGATAATGGCAATCTAAAAAAAGCAAGAGTTCAATTCTAATCTCTGAAAAAATAGATTTCAAGGTACAAGGCATTACAAGAGATATGTATGGGAATTACACAATGCTTAAGGGATCTGTAGACCAACTTGGTGAACATAATAGACATATATAATTTCAACAAGAGACCCACGAAATATATCAATCAAATGCTTCAAAAGATAAAAAAATAAATCATGAGATTGTTAATCATAGTAGTAGGCTTCAATGAACTGTTCTCCAAGAAGGATAGATCAGTGGGAAAAAAGTCCAGAAGGGAGACTATAGAACTAAACTCTACAATATGATAATTTGACCTGATAGACATATTCAGAGTTCTCCATCCAACTGCAAAAAAATCCAAATTCTTTTCAAGTTCACATGGCATGTATATGAAAAAGACCACATGCTGGGACACAAGTCAAGTTGGAGCAAATTCAAACACATAGAGGTCACTCAGACTTCCTTCTCTGACCACTGCCCCAGAAAGCTGGGAATCAATGAAATAAAAACTTTATTTTTAAATGGGGAAATGTGTGGATGATAAATAACTTACTTCTTCAAGAGCAATGGGAATTGTCCCAAATTAGAGATGAAATTGGGGAGTTTCTAAAAAGCAATGAAAATGCAAATACATCATATGAACAGACCCATAGACCTGAGGAAGGTATGAGTTAGAAAGTTTAAGCAAACTCTATCCTAGTATATAATCAACCCAGGTAAGGATTGTCAGTTTTAACTTCAAAGCTCATTTTCCTAAGAATTACACAATACTGCCCAACAGAGGTCTATGATGCTGACTGAAGAGGGTTCAGGCTCATTGAAGTTCAGACAGAGGGGACCAGGTCAGGACAGTCATATAAAGAGAGAATTATTTGATTCCTCTCCCTAAGAACTAGTCTCTTCCTTCTATAAAAAGTCCAAACTAAATTGAACCTCACATCACAGATGTATTACCCATATTCTCTTTCAGGCTTGGAATATTGATTTATAACACTCTGTTTTAATTATTCCATTGCCTTTTTTCAAATAAAGGTATGGTTTCCATGAGGAACTCGGGGCCCTCTAACGATAAAGGTATGCCACTCAGCACTCATTTTCAGACTCCCTTCACAGCGTAGATTAAATCCTATAGTGCTTTGCTTGCACGAAGTCTGTAATCTTTTGCTCATTTCTCATTCAGAGTCATCAGATGAGTCCTTTCTGTGATTAAACCCTGTTGAGAAACTGAATAGTAAACAGCATTGGACGTGTTTGTATCTGAACACTTCTGGTTCCATTATTGTCACAAGGCAAGGGTCAGACATGCCTTCAACCTCCTTCCTTCTTACCCTATTCTGACATCCACTACATTTCCTGATGCACTCTGTTTCTATGATTGCTTTAATAATTCATTGCAATGGCTACCCAGAACTAAAAGATGATACTCACAATTAAGGTAGTTTAGTAAAGAAGTTAATAGGCTACCACAGGTCTGGATCAGCAAATTGTAAGGATACAAGTCAGAGCAATACATCTCAGCTAGCAGGCAAGTCTCTCTGTAGCCCTCAGTCTCTAAGCCATGTAGTCTCTTGACCTTTGCATTCATGCTCAAGGACACCATTCCATCTGTTGCTCTATCTCAGAGTTCCATAGTCCCCAAACAAAGGGAAGGTACCTTATAGTCTCAGCATGGGTCCTATAAGGCTCCGTACCACAAGCTCAGGTGCATCTAGTCTCAGTGGCCTCTGACACTTCATACAGAGATTTTGGACATGATCTTTCAAATGGTTCTACATTTTTTCTCTGTGTCTCATAGTGCGCAATGGCTTTACTGGAGGTGACCTTACCCTCCAGGGAAGGATAGTTTCTTAAGTCCCAGCCTCTACTAAACCCCAAACCAAACTCACTGTCATCAAATTGATGCTAACTCACAGTTGAGCCTCTGGGCCAGGGAAGAAGTCCTCTTGTGAGTTTCCGAGGAGGCTGTGACTGTTTACAGGAGTAGAAAGCCTTAGCTTGCTCTCCAGCAGCAGCTGGTGGATTTTGAACTTTGGACCTTGAAGATCGCAGCCCAACTTCTCTATTAAACTACCTTAGTAATCCAGTTTAAGTGAGTTTTTCCTCATCATACAGATAGAATAAGGGTGGTGAGAGGATGCAACCCTGACTCACACCTTTCCAGATTGTAAACCATGTAGTATTCCCTTTTTCTGTTTGTACAACTGCTTCTTGATCCATGTGCAGGTTCCTCATGAACACAATGTAGTGTTCTGAGTTTCCAATTCTTCTCAGTGCTATAAATCTTGCTAATTAAATAATCCTACCTTGTCTTGTTTTAGATTAATGCAAGCTACCTGACATACAGATGCCAAAATAAATAAGAATATTTAACATCAAAATGTATGATTTTCACAGTAATTCAAGGTCAAAGTTGCTTTTCTACATCGGGCTTTTCCCCATTTATAATTCACAGACCAAGATTACACAGGGCTTTTGTCAGAAAGGAAGGACAATAGGAATACCCACTACATAAAAGTGCGTTCCATGCATGACAACTAATTACACAGATCTACCCAAAGAGGAAATGTGGCAAAATTGGTGTGGGAGACACATGAGCTTTGCTGTACACTTAAGTATCCTTACAGGAAGATGCAACAAAGTCTATCAGGAAAGTGAGTAGCCTGATGGAAAAGGAAATACAAATAAGTCTGTAACACACTTAAAACGTAGGAAAAAAGGATTTCCAAAAAAAACAAGATGTGGCCATGTCTTTTGGACTGGATCAAATGAAAGGAAAAAGATTATTGAAATGTAAAACATTCTAGGACATTGCACTGGACTCCTGGTGGTGTAGCTGTTACACATTGGGCTGGGATCCACAGCCCAGCGATTTGAAACCACCAGTGACTGAGGGAGACCTGACACAGTTAGTCTCGGACATCCATAGGCGGCAGCTCTACCCTGCTCTATAGGCTCACAAGTCAGCATAGTCTTGATGGCAGTGAGTTGGTTTGGGAGGCCATTGAGAACCCTAACAAAACTAGTTCCAACACGTATCTGATGACTTCAAACATGTAGGCTACTAGATATAATAAACTAAATAGGTGACAATTATCCGTATACACAATATTTTTAGTACATTTATCCTAAAGATATGCATGGAAATGATTAATCAAACTGGTGAATATCAAGGTTAACTTTTAATGTATAATTTACCTATATATGTATAACCTATAATGTATAATTTACCTATTAGGTAAATGCATAAAAGTATAAGCATGATGTAAATATCCTGGAAGTTCTTTGAAATTGCTATTTAATTTTTAAAAACATCCATAATGTTGCGTCTCGATGTCATTAAAACAAAATGCATGGCGTTTAGAGGATTGCACTTCTTCAATAAGAATGGGACTCTTTTTGACTGGAACGCGGTCAGCTTGAAGAGACCCATTTTGGCAGAATTCCACATCCTTCTTCCCTCGGATGTCACATTTTATTTTAAAATAAGTGTTCCATCAAAGACAGGGTTACAAAGTAAGAATTCTACTTATTTGACTTTTAAAAACTGAAACAAAATTGCTCAGCATTATATTTTGGTACAATCTAAAAGTAGGACATTAAAATTAAGAGGAGGATCATCACTATTTAAGAAGAAAAATCATAAACTCCAGAAGTCTTACATACTATTTTATATAGTTTTAGAGATAAGAGATATCTACTTCCCATAAAAGTAGACTATAGGGACTTGAGTTAATGCTCCAACATTGAACACATTTCCACTAAACAGGCACTCCTCATGTTTTCTAGGGCCCACCTAGAGAACACCTGTCCCCCACAGATAGCCAGGCTACCACAGTACATACGGAGGCATTATGAATGTTCCCTCCTTCCTTCCTTTTTAATAACAGCATGGACTGACAATGAGCTTTGAGTTGATGGTAGGTTATTGTTGCACAGAGAAGCATGTTCTTGAGAATGAGAGAAAAAACTTCAGTTTTCAGGATGCCCCCTAAGCTGAAAAAGTGTCCTTTATCATTTGTTCATGATACACTCTTTCAGTTCACGGGCACTCTCTATTTATAACTCATACAATGCTTTGTAGACTGTCAGTAGTTCGGATACTCTTTATCAGTTGGAAATTCAGGCAACCCAATATGTAGTGGTTTCACACAATATTTATCATTTTGTGATTGATTTTTTTCACTCAACATCATGCTTTCCAGATTGATGATTCTTTGTTATTGTTTAAGAATGTGTAATATTCTACTATGTGTATGTAGCAGTGTGCTTACCCATTCATCAAGTGGTAGATACTTAGATTATTTCCATCATTTTTCTATTTTGAATAGTGCTGCAATGGATATGTATGTGCATATATACATTTGTGTCATGGCTCTTATTTCTGTAGCATATATACCTAGTAGTGAGATTATTGAATTAGACAGAATTCTTATTTCTAACTTTTTAAGAAAGTGCCATAACACTTTTCATAGTGATTCTATCCATTTTAAACCCCCACAAGCCGTGTATTGAGGGTTCCATTTTTGCCACACTGTCACAAAATGATGGAAACAATCCAAGTATCCATCACTGATGAATGTTTCCTGGTTTGCTTTGTGGTTTGTTTTCAATTTTGTTATTGAAGTTGCAGTGAGATGATGTTTCACTATTAATTTGGTTTGCATCTCTAATGGTTAATTGATAATCATCTTTTCTAAATTAAAACAATTCCAGGAGAACCAAAATATGACCTAGAATATTTCCCACTTAATTTTAGAGATGACCTCATGAACAGAATTGATGCATGGAACCCTGCTGACAGAAGAGCAAATGAGCTGTAAGAGGATGATAAGGACATCATACATGAAGAAAGTAAACGCCATTAAGAAGAAAGAATACAACTATCAACATGTATGTCAGAAGAGACCCTGGAACCTGCTCTTACATAACAAGTCACTAAACTGAATGGAAGAAATGATCAAGTAGAGCAGCTGAATGGAAATGCTACAGGACAGCTGAAAAATATAATGTAAAGTACAACCATTAACTGTACAGAGACCTTGAGCAAGAAAATGGTAAATATGGAAGAACATGCTCAGCATCTCTTTGTCAAATTGAAAGAACTGAAGAAAAAAAATTTGAAACCCCCATTTAAAATAGTCAATGAGCTAATTATTAAATAATGTAGGAAGCATTAAAATGTCAAAGGAATACACAAAGTTACTAAAAAGAATTGGTCAACATTCAAGCACTTTAAAAAGTAGCATACGATAGAGAATCAATGGTACTGGAAGAAAAAAATTTAAGCTACACCCAAGACAGAGAAAGAGAAGTTTCTAGAAATAGAATAAAAATTGAAATGTTTCAACCAACTAAAGCATTCATTCCTGTAAACCAAGAAATTTGGAAACAGGCAACTAACCATCAGACTGAAAAAGATCCATATCTGTGACAATTTCAAGGAAAGAAGAGATAAAAATATAGAAATTACCAAGCAATATCATTAATTTCACTTTCAAGTAAAGTTTTGGTGAAGCTAATTAAAATATAATTACAGCAGTACATTAACATGGATCTTCCGGAAATTAAAACTGAATTCATAAGAGGACCTGGCATGAGAGATATTTGACAACAGAGAATACTCAAAAGATGTTTACTTGTGTTTTATTGACAATGCCAAGACATTTAACAGTGTGAATCATAAAAGGCTATAGGTATCATAGCAAAGAATGGTAATTGTAGAATGTATACATATAATGCTCAGGGAAATCCTGTCCATAGGCCAAGAGGCAGCCATGCATCAGAAGGTCATGCTTCATGGTATGCAATCAAAAACAGCATGTGTCAGGTTGTGTTCGTTCACCACACTTACTCAATCTTTAGGCGGACAAATTACCCAAGAAGGTGGACTATATGAAAAACACGCCATTAGGATTTGAGGAACAATACTAACAATATGCTGACAAAAAGCTTTGCTTGCAAGATTTGAAGCACTCACTGATGGAGATCAAAGTACACAACCTTCAGTGTGGAGGACAGTCCCATGGAAAGCAAATAAAAACCCTCACAACTGGACTGATACACAACGTCATTATAAATACAACAAACATGGGAGTAACCAAGGATTTCATTTTCTTGGATCCATAATAAACACTCAAGGAAGCAGCAGTCAAGAAAGCAAATGACTTATTGTATTAGGAAAATCTACTACAAAGGACCTCTTTAAATATCAGAGGGAAGTCATTTTGAGGGCTGATGTGCACCTAATACAAATCATAGTATTTTCAATCACCTGATATGCATGGGCAATGAATGAGGTCAACTGAGACAGAATTGAAGACTTTGTCGTAAATGAAGAATATTGGATTATCATGTATTGCCAGAAGAACAAACAAATCTTTCTTAGAAAAATCTGAATAGACTGCTCTTTAGGAACTGGTAACATAGGAAATCCAGGACAGATGATCCCTTCAGGACCAGTGGTGAGAGTGGCGATACCAGGAGGGTACAGGGAAGGTGGGGTGGAAAGGGGGAACTGATTACAAACATCTACATATAACCCCCTCCCCGGGGGATGGACAACAGAAAAATGGGTGAAGTGAGACATCGAACAGTATAAGATATGACAAAAAATAATAATTTATAAATTATCTAGGGTTCATGAGGGATGGGGGAGTGGGGAGGGACGGGGAAAATGAGGAGCTGATACCAAGGGCTCAGGGAGAAAGCAAATGTTTTGAGAATGATGAGAACAACAAATGTACAAATGTACTTGACACAATGGATGGATGGATTGTGATAAGAGTTGTACGAACCCCCAATAAAGTGATTTAAAAGAAACAAACAGACAGCTCTTTAGAAACTAGAAAAGCCTTTGGACTGTGGACATGGTATCAGGAAGCTAAATTAGAGACTTGGTATAAAAGAGGAAGATGATCAGTTAAACAGCTGTAAAAATGGGCTCAAGCACAGAACAATTGCAAGGATATTGCAAGACAGAGCAATATTTAACTCTGTCTCTCTGAATTGGATTGCCACCTGTTCGTCAGTTTGTTATAGTGTGGTGGCTTCTGTGTTGCTGTGATTCTAGAAGCTGTCACTGGCTATTTCAAAGCCATCCGGGTCTCCCAAAGTGAACAGGTCTCAGTGGAGCTGCCAGACTAAGAACAGATTTCAAAGAAGGACTCGGCTGCCGATATCAGAGGAAGTAGCCACTGAAAGCATGACGAATAATAGCTTCCAAACATTCTCTGATGCTGAAAGCCTCGTGAATGGAAGAGATTGTCCTAGGCAGTGTCAGAGGATGGGCTACGCGGGTCAGAAGGCACGAGAGATGTGAATCGTGAAGGAGTCCGAAAAGCTTGTATTCAAACAAGCAGCCAACTAAGTGAGGTGGCAACTGAGTCCAAATCCAAGAAGCACACCAGCCTGCGTGGTCCAAAGATGATGATGACAAAATCCAAATATGATGAAGGGGAAAAGATCAGATTTAAATTGTGAACACCCACTTTGTAAAAAGGTATGGAGGACAGTTGGAGCCCGAAATCCAGCTGCAAAGTATCTAGTCTGATGAAACCTCTGGCAGATCCCCTGTGGCCATAATCAAGGGACACAAGCAGCTTTACTATCAGACAGAGATTATTGTAAACTTGATTATGGTGGATGGAACCACGGTGTAATATGATACTTGGTCAGTTTATCTCCCTGTTGATCCGACCTGAATTGGCTTTAGGCTTAAATATTTCTTGCTTGGTCCATGAAATACATTTCTTCTCTGGCTTTTAAAAATATTGTTGGTGGTCTTTTCTCTCTTTCTCTTTATTTTTTTCTTTACAATATTATTATTAGGTTTTTTCTTCTTTCTGTTCTGTTGTGTATTTTTAATTGTTTCTCTCGCATTTGTCGGTTTAAGAAGCACAGAGGAGTTGGATGCATAGAAATAACTGGTGTCATGGTTTATCAGGGACTGGGGGGCCTGGGGCGCTGTGAAGGGAACTGAAGAGCAAACAATGAATGTGAGACAGTGGAGAGAGCACTAGAAATGATGGTAATGATGTATGTATAACTTTTTTAAAGTGGCTTAATTATGGAAGTGTATGCTATATAAATATTATATCAAGAAAACTATTTTATTAAAAAGAAACCCAAGTTGACCAATGGTTACTGTGGGTGAAAAAGGAAGATTTTTTTGCTTGGGGAGCATTGAGTTTATGTTAATGGGGTTGGGATAATTTGGGAAAAAAATATCAACAATTATTGCACAAATGAAAATTTTAATCAATTACACTGAACTACACATGTAGAAGTTGATGATTGAGAGATTGTTTTGTTGTGTATATTTATACCACAATTAAAAATAATAGTTATACCAATAATAATGAGTACAAGGAAGAAAAATATTCCAAAATTGATTGCGATGATTGTACAACTCTTCTTGACAAGATTTAACTATTGAATTTTATGATATATGGATCAAGTTCCAATAAAACTGGTTTTCAAAACTATCCTAGGCCATAGAGACTAGAATTGGCCATTTTGAATCAGAAAGCCATGTTGTGTACTACGTCTGGAATAATGAAATCAAGAGGAATGGCACTGCATTCGTTGTAAAAAAGGACATGATAATATCTATTTTGATGTATAGTACACTCTGTGATGGGATTATATCTAACCACCTTCAAAGATATCCAATCAATCAATAAAACATTTATGTACCAACCACTAAAGGTAGTGATGAAAAAATTGATGAAGTTCTACCAAGATCTTCAGGCTAACAATGATCAAACAGGTAAAATGCATTGGTAAGTATAGGCAAATGGAACACAAAAATGGGAAACAAAGAGGAAGGAACAGTAGGTGGGAAATATTGTCTTGATGATGGGAACAAAACTGGATGTCACTTGATAGAATTTTGCAAGACAAATGACATCTTGGTAGCAAATACCCTTTTTCAACAACATAAATGCTGACTGGACACATATGGAATTCTCTAGCTGGAATACACAAAAATCAAATTGACTAGATTTGTGGGAAGAGCCAATGGAGAAGCCCAATATTAGCAGCTAAACCCAGGCCAGTTGGCTGAATGTGGAACAGACACCAAGTTCAGACTGAAACTCAAGTCAAAAGTTGTTTTAATTGATGAGAGCCAAAATAAGACCTTGAGTATGCTGTGATTGCTGCTGCTGTTGTTGTTAAGTGCCACTGAGTTCATTCCTACTAATATCTACCCCAGACACAACAGACGGAAACACTGCCTGGCAATGTGGCATGTGGCAGTTACATCATCTCATGTCAAATTGAGGGTATTAAGAGTAAAGAGGTGGAGTCTAGCCTGTCAATTCAATCACAGCCTGATGATGCCTCCTTGGGGGCATGACCTTCTCATGAGGATTCTGGGAACTTCTTCTCTCTCTCCCTGCCTTCCTCTACCTGTTGACAAGTCATGTGAGAGCCTCTCTCTCTCTCTACTTCAACTTCCTGTTGAGGGACCACACTCAGAGAACTGCAGGAGCCACATGGAGACCCGCACTAGCACTGAGATGCTTCAGAAGCCATTAGATCCACAAGACTTTGCACACCACTTCCTGCATTCTGCATCATTACATATAACTGTGTGAGTCTGAAGAGGGAGTTATGCAGTAGTATTGGACTTATGGGCTAATATCAGATTTATGGACTTGATCTGGACTGGGCTGGGATGTTTTCTTAATGTACACTATTTCTATTTGATATAAAGCTCTTTCTTCTACATATATGAGAGTCTCTAGATTTGTTTCTCTAGTCAACCCAACCTAACACAGGGCATCCTCAAAATGGTTTCTATGCTTGAGCTCTTTGCTGAAGCCACTATGTCAATCCATATCTTGATCTTCCTCTCTTTTACTGCCCCTCCACTTTACTAAGTGTAATGTCCCACTTCGGAAATGGTCTCTCCTGACAATATGCCCAAAGCATTTAAGACAAAGTCTTGCCATCCCTGCCTCAAAGGAGCACTCTGACCATACTCAAAGACAGATCATGTTCTTTGATCAGAACATTTTCAATATTCTTCATGAGCACCACAATTCAAATACATCTATTCTTCTACCATATTTCTTATTCAATGTCCAACTTTCACATCCATATGAGGCAACAGAAAATACTGTGGGTTGGGTCAGGTGCACTTTAGTCTTCAAAGTAGCATCCTTGCTTTCTAATACTCTAAAGAGGTCTTGTGAAGCAGACTTACCTGACCCAATGCAGCCTTTTCTCTCTTGACTGCCTCTTCCATTAGCATTGATTATAGAACCAAGGAGGACAAAATCTTTAGCAACTTCAACCTTTTCTCCATTTATCATGATATTACCTATTGGTGGAATCTTGAGGATTTGCGTCTTCTTTACATTGATTTGTAATTCATATTGAAGGCTGCAAACCATGATATTCATCAGCAAGTGCTTCAAATCTTATTTTCACCAAGGAAAGTTGTGTCATCTGCATATTGAAGGTTTGTAATAAGCCTATCTCCAAATCTGATGTCATATTCTTCTTCATATAAGCCATTTTGACTCATGGTTTTCTCATTATACAGATAAATATGGTTGGAAGATACAACCATGACATTCACCTTACGTGAATTAAAATCATTCAGTAGTCCCTTGTTCTCACAACTGTTTCTTGATCCATGTTCAAGTTCTGAATAAGCAAGATGAAGTGTTCTGGATTTCCCATTTTATTCAAGCTATCTATATTTTGTTATGACCCACATACTTGAACATCTTTGCAGGGTTAATAAAGCACAAGTAAACATCTTTCTGGTATTATCTACTTTCAGCCAAGATCTATCTTGACTACATACTTCCTGAATATCAAGAACAGATTTGAGGCACTGAACATTTAATGACAGAAACGTAATTACCTGTCAGGAGAAATCAAGACCATCATTTGTGAACAAAGGGAAAGGTCAGTACACAACAGGAAAGGATGAAAAGATGAAAATGGATGTCTGAAGAGACTCGGAAACTTGCTAATCTGAGTAGCTAGAGCAAAGGGAAAAAGGATAAAGTCAAAGATCTGAATAGAAAATTTAAAAAGGAAACTCCAGAAGCTACAGGCAAATATTAAAATAAAATGTGCAAAGACCAAGAGGAAGAACCAAAAGGGAACAGTATGCTACAAATATCATAAATTGACAGAACACAAGAAACAAATTCAAGCCTTGCATTGAAATATTGAAAAATTCTATGGGCAAAATATTTAACATTTCAGGATGTATTAATAGAATGTGGAAATAATATACATAATCACTTTTGCATTAAGAACTAGTCAACATTTCATCATTTCAGAAGGCAGTACAGAGGCAAGAAACAATGGTATTGAAGGAACAACTTCAAGCTGAACTGAAAGCACTAGCCAAAAAAAGGTCTCCCAGAATTGATGGAATCGCCTTTGAAATTTGGAAGACAGCTACTTGCCAAATGACTCAGAGATCTATGATAGTGACCATGCCAAAGAAGATAACCCAATAGAATGCTCAAATTATAGAACAATATAATTGATATGATGTGCAAGTAAAATTTTGCTTAAGACCATCCAACAATGGTTGCAGCCATACATTGACAGAAGTTCAGGCAGGATTCAGAAGAGAATGTGGAACAAGGGATATCATTGACTCAAAGCAGAAAACACCACACAGATGTTTACTAATGTTTTATTTCCAAGGAAAATCATTCAAGTGTGTGAATCATACAAATTTGGATAGCCTTGAGAAGAATGGGAATTCCCAAACACTTCATTGTGCTCATGCATAATGTGCATGTATCAAGAGGCAGTTGTGTGACCAGAACAAGGGCATACTGCATAGTTTAAAATCAGGCACGGTGTGTTTCAGTTGTATCCTCTCATCATACTTACTCAGTTTCTATGCTGAGAAAGTCTGTATTATATGAAGAAGATGTGGCATTAGATTTGGAGGAAGACTTATTAACAACATGCAATATCCACATGATACAGCCTTGCTGGCTGAAAGTGAGCAGCATTTGAAGCACTTGCTAATGAAGATCAAGGACTGTAGCCTTCAATATGAATTACAACTCAATGTAAGGAAGAGCCAAATCCTCACAATTCAACCAATAGGTAATATCATGGTAAATGGAGAAAAGGTTGAAGTTGTCAAGGATTTTGACTTGCTTGGATCCACAAACTGCTTATGGAAGCAGCAGTCAAGTGATAAAAAGATGCATTCCATTAGGTAAATCTGTGGCACAAGTCTTCTTTAAAGTATCAAAATTCAAGAATGTTACTTTGAAGACTAAGATGGTGTCTGACCCAAGTCACTGCCTTTTCAGTTGCTTCATAAGTATATGAAATTCGGACATTGAATAAAGCAGATGGAAGAAGAATATATGAGCTTGTATTGCAGTGTTTCCAAAGAATATTGGAAGGACCTTGGATTGACAAAAAGGCAAACAAATCTGTCTTGGAAGAAGTAAGGACAGAGAGTTCCTAAGAGGCAAGTATGTCAAGATTTCATCTTAGACACTTTGGATATGTTGAGGGATAAGTATTTCTTGGCGAAGGGTATCATGTTTGTAAAGTAGAGGACCGGCAAAATAGAGGAAGGCCATCCATGAAGTGGATTAGCACATTGGCTTCAACCATGGGTACAGCCATAGGAACCATTGTGCGAATGGGCAGGAAAGGGCAGTGCTTCATCCTGTATCTAAGGTCTCAGTTGGTTGGAACCGACTCAGTGGGTACTAACAATAACAACATGAGTTATAACTGACGGAAGGCTCCTAATAGGAACAACAAAGTGCGCGATATTACTTCTTATTTTCTTCCTTAGATTTATCCATAGTGCTTAATATTCTTGTTGTTCCTATAAAGAATGTCATGTTAAATTTAGTTTCAATCTCTACATTGCTCCTATAAATGAATATGTATATATATTAAAAGTGTTGATCATTTACTTTTTAAAACTACTTATAGTTAATTATGTTGTCGTGTTTTTTGTAAGAGCCTATCGGCATTCCTTGAGGGAGATCTTTTCATTTCATTTTTTTTTTAACATTTTATTAGGGGCTCATACAACTCTTACACAATCCATACACACATCAATTGTGTAAAGCGCATTTGTACTTCATTCTCAAAACATTTTCTCTCCACTTAAACTCCCGACATTAGGTCCTCATTTTTCCCCTCCCTCCCGCTCCCCCCTCCCTCATGAGCCCTTAATAGTTTATAAATTGTTATTTTGTTGTATCTTGCCCTGTCCGACCTTTTCATTTCTATGGGATCATTTTACTGCTTTATATTTTATATGAATTATTTTTATTTCTCTTCCTTGATAGAGTATCCTGTATTATGTTGAATTGAAGCTGTAAGAGTACACCGGATGTGTTGATCTTAATGTAAAAATTCTACCTTTAAGCATTAAGCGTGTTTGTTGTAGGTATTTGGGAGTGCCATTTATTACGCTGAGGAAGTTCCCTTCTGTTCTTAAGGTTTTTCTGAGTGCTTAGCAGGAATGGATGTTGAACTTCATCAAATGCTTTATCTCCTGAAATGGTCACCTTTTCTTCTGCTGTAATTTACTAAAATAATAAGTTTCTTTGAATTACTTTCAAGTGTTAAGCCTATAAAAAGTTCCTAATATATGTAAAACATTGTTAATATAAACTACTTGGTTATGATGTGTGGTTTTTATTTATTTGGGGATTACATTTGGTAGAATTTGTTTTCAATTTTTATACTTGTTTATAATTACCAATTTTTGAAATATCTTTGCCATGTTTTGTTATCAGGATAATGTTGGCTATGAAGAGTACATTAGGAAGTATTTCCTATTTTTCAGTTTTCCATGGAATCTTTGTCTCTAATTAAGGGTTTGTTTTTAACTTAAATGTTTCATAGATAGCACTAATGGTGCCATATGGTCCTAGAGTTTTCTGTGTCAGAACCTTGTTTTAATTATGAATTTAATTTCTCTAATAGATATATTTTGTCTATTTCTTCTTGAGTATGTTATGTTTTTAGTAATTTTTTCTTTTCAATTAATTAAATTAAAGATTATAGTCATGAATTTATTCATATCATTAACTTATTGTTATATTGTTAGTTATTGTTAAATAGATTCTGACTAATAGCGATCCCATATGTGGATGGTAGAACTGTTTTAAGGCATTTTTAAGGTTTTGGTTTGTTGGAATCAGATCACTAGCTATATCTTTTCAGTCACCTATATCTTTCCAATCACCTCTGGGTGATTTGGAACTATCAACCTTTCAACCAATTGTCAAGTGCCTAGCAAATTGAACCACCGAAAGACCTTATATTACAGTAATATTCTTTTAATATTTGTAAACTATTTGTAATTAATAGTTTATTCATAATGTTTACATTGCATCTGTGATTCTCAACTCATTATGATGCCAGGGGGCAGTGGATTTGCTCCACTGTTGGCTTCTTGGCTGTCATCATTACTAGCAGCCGAGTCCAGATCTTTACTCTACAGAGCAGCTGAGTAGGCTCAACCTGTCAGCATTTTAGTTAATAGTATAGCAGTTAACCATTTGGACCACCTATGTTTAATACAAAGCATTATCACACCCATGACTGCTATCAATTTCAGCTCATAGTGACACTATAGGAAGAGGAATTGAAGTATTTAGTGATATAGCAATAGATGAATGCTGCTGTCTTTATCGATTATCTAAATAAATAAACCAAAATCCTTACAACTATACCAACAAGCATCATTACAATGAAAAAAGAGATTGAAGATGCAAAAAATTTCATTGCACTTGGATCCACAACCAATGCCCATGAAAGCAGCAGTCAAGACATAAACAGCTGCATTGCATTGAGCAAATCTGCAGCAATCAGATCCTTTAAAGTGTCAAAAAGCAAATAGGCAACATTGAAGACTAAGAATTACCTTACAAAAGCTATGAAATTTTATAATTGCCTCTAGTGAATATGAAAGCTAGACAATGATTAAGACAAACCAAAGAGTTAATGTTTTTGAATTATGGTACTAACAAAGAATATTGAATTATAAATTTACTGGAAAAAATATGAACAAATCTTTTTTGGAAAAAGTACAGCCAGAATACTTCTTATAAACAAGAACAGCCAAACTTGTGCCATGCACTTTGGACATGGTATCATGAGGGACGACCCTGACGAAGGACATCACTGGAGGACAGTCGACAAGAGGGATTCAAATGGCGCTTGCAGTAATGAGCAGTGACTATGCGGGTGGCGCAGGATCGGGCACTATTTGGCTCAGTTATCTTTAGGGTAGTTAGCCATCACAGCTCATTTGACAACCCTTAAGAACATATACACCCAACAGACTGTTTCTAAAAGTTTATGTGAAAATTCCATTATCTTTTAATTTCACTATTTCATGAACTGCTGAAAGATGTGTTTGTATGGTGTGTGTGTGTGTGTGTGTGTGTGTGTTAAGAAGTTTAGACTGACTGCATCTTGCATTATAGGTGAGGGAAAAGTAAACATTTGCAGCAGAATATTGACATGCAGCTTCCAGAATTCAGGCACGATTCAGAAATGGCTCAGAGCAAGGGATGTCATTGCTGATATCAGATGCATCTTGGCTCAAACCATAAAATACCAGAAAGATGTTTACTTGTGTTTTATAAACTATGCTAAATCATTTGAATGTGTGAATCATAACAAACTACTGATAGCTTGCATTATATGTAGGAATTTTATTTCCATTACTGTCTTCTTGAGTGTCTTAAACAGGAGTGGGTGTTGAATGTTGTCATATTGCATCTATTGATGTACATATTTAAATCATTGTATTGGGAGCTCATACAACTCTTATCACAATCCATATACATCCATTGTGTCAAGCACATTTCACATTTGTTGCGATCATCATTCTCAAATCATTTTCTTTCTACTTGAGCCCTTAGTATTAGCTCCTCATTTTTCCCCTCCCTCCCACAACCTCCCTCCATCACAAACCCTTGATAATTTATTAATTTTTTTTTCACATTTTACACTCTCCAGTGTCTCCCTTCACCCACTTTTCTGTTGTCTGTCCCCCAGGGAGGGAATTATATGTAGATCATTGTGATCCGTTCCCCCTTTCTGCCACCTTCCCCTTACCCTCCTGGTATCTCTACTCTCATTATTGGTCCTGAGGCATTTATCTGTCCTGGATTCCCTGTGTTTCCAGCTCTGATCTGCACCACTGTACATCCTCTGGTTTAGCTGGATTTATAAGGAAGAATTGGAATCATGATAGTGGGTGGGAGGAAGCATTAAAGAACAAGAGGAAAGTTCTATGTTTAATCAGTGCTATACTGAACCCTGACTGGCTGGTCTCCTCCCAGCAACCGTTCTGTAAGGGAATGTCCAATTGCCTACAGATGGGTTTTGGGTCTCCACTCCGCACTCCTTCTCATTCACAATGATATGATGTTCTGGGTCTTTGATGCCTGATATCTGATCCTATAGACATCTTGTGATCACACAGACGGGTGTGATGGGCTTCTTCCATGTGGGCTTTGTTGCTTCTTCTCAGCTAGATGGTCAGTTTATCTTCAAGTCTTTAAGACCCCAGATGCTATATCTTTTGATAGCCAGGCACCATCAGCTTTCTTCATATTTGCTTATGCTCCCACTTTGTCTTCAGCGATCTTGTCAGGAAGGTGAGCATCATTGAATGCCAGGATAATAGAACAAAGTGTTCTTGCATTGAGGGAGTACTTGAGTAGAGGCCCAATTTCCATCTGCTACCTTAATACTAAACCTATGAATATGCACATAGATCTATTTTCCCATCGTCATATATAAATATATTTACATATGTGTATGGCTGTATTTAGACCTCTATAAATGCCCCTTGCCTCCTAGTTCTTTCCTCTATTTTCTTTTACTTTCCTCTTGTCCCATGATCATGTTCAGCCTTCATTTGGGTTTCAGTTATTCCTCTTGGTTACATTGCCCTTGATCAAGGTACTAGGCCTCCTACACCTCCGTTGCCATTGATTTTAGATCACTTGTTGTTTCCTTGTCCCTGAGTTTGTTAACACCCACTTCCTTTCCCACCTCCACCTCTCCCATGTGTCCCCCAGAACTGGCAGTCCTGTTGTTTTCTCCTCCAGATTGTTTATCCCACCTGTCATCTCTAGATAAACATGCAGATGCAGATATAATAATATGCACAAAAACAAGACATCAAAACAAAAGAACAAAAGAAAAAACAACAACAAAAGTGACAACCAAAAAAAAAAAAAGAAAAGAAATGCCTATAAATAGTTCAAGGTCTGCTTGTTGACCTTTAAGAGTGTTCTCAGGTCGAGTGTGATGGGGTGCCAAGCCCTGGCCCCAAAGTCTATTTTTAGTATTCCCCAGGGACTTCCTTGCTCTGCTCCCCTTGCTGTTCTGTTGCACACCCTTAGTGTTTCGCCTTGGTGTGGTGGGGTCAGATTGGGCACAATTCCCACACTGTGTCTCCAGTGTGTCCCCCATAGCGCTCTGGGTCACTGAGGGATGTCAAGTCTCTCTCATGGTGGTGCTGGCCCTAAAGTCCTCTCTGTGCATTGGCTGCTCTGAGCAGGAATATTTTCCTCAGGACTTGGTGGGCCAGGATGTGCTCCATTCTCTCTCCCTCCCCCTGTGTTTGTTCCTGTGTGTCTTGATCAGACAAGTGACTCTCCCTGAACTGTAGCTTCAATGGTGTCTTCTGAAGTGAACTCTTCTGGAGAGAGGGGGTCTGTCCACGAAGCTGGAATTGGGGCCGGCCCCTCAGACTTCTCTATTGGGTCCCTGGTTCATGCAGTATGTTGCATTCACACAACTTGGAGCACCGGGTTGAAATCTGGTCCCTCTTTCCCTGTGTGATTTTTATCCTTTTCCTTGTCAATGTGATGAATAAAGCTGATGGACTTTCCGATGTTGGACCATACCTGTAATCCTGGAATGAAATCCACTTGGCCAGGTAAATTATTCATTTATAAACTTTTACATTCTTTTGGCCAGTATTTGTTAAGGATTTTTGTATTGATGTTCATTTGAGATATCAGTCTGTAATTTCAATTCCTGTGGGTCCTTGCCCATTTTAGGTATCAAGGTGATGTTAGCTTCAAAGAAAGAGTTTGGGAGCTTGCCATTATTTTCTATGTTCTGGAACAGTTTGTGTAGGATTGGTGTCAGTCTTCCCTAAATCCTTGGTAGAATTCTTTGAAGCCGTTTGTACTAGGGTATTTTTTTAGTCGGTATTTCCTTGATAACCTTACCTATTTCCTCTATTGCTATGGGGCTGTGGAGGTTCTTAACATGTAGCTGGGATAATCTAGGGTGGGATTGTTTTTCCAAGTATTTGTCCACATCTTCTAAGTTGTTGAATTCATTGGACCACAGGCCTTCAAAGTACTTTTCAATTAGCCTTTTAATTTCATTTGTGTCCATTGTATTGTCCCCTGTTTCATTCCTCATCCTGACTATTAATATTTGTTCCATACTGTTTGTCCTTTCAAAGAACCAGCTTTTTTGCTGCATTGATTATTTTGCATTGTTTTCTTGTTTTCCTACTCATTTTTTTCTGTCCTGATTTTTACTATTTCTTTTCTTTTGCTATTAGTAGTATTGTATTGTTGACTCTGCTCTAATTTCTGGAGGGTTTTGTGTCAGCATATCAATCACGAGTCTCTCCTCCTTTTTCATGTGTGCATTTATCACTATCAAACTTCCTCTGATAACTGCTTTTGCTGTGTCCCAAAGGTTTGGGTACAGCATATTCTCATTTTCATTGGTTTCCAGAAACTTCCTATTTTCATCTCTGATCTGGGTCAATACCCACTTATTTTACAGGAGAGAGTTATTCATCCTCAAAGTGTTTGCCCTTATTTTCTTCATTCTTCTTTTGTTGATTTCCAGCTGTGTTAGTCTGGGTAGACGAGAGAAACAAATCCACAGAAACTCATATGTATAAGAGAGAGTTTTATATAAAGGGGACATGTACATTCAGAAATCATCCCAACTCAGTGCTGTCCAAGCCCATAAGTCCAACTTAGACCATATGTCCGCCACCAATCTACAAAGTCCTCCTCAAACTCACAAAACATGCACAATGATGCCAAATGCAGGAGGATCACAGGCCAGTGGGTAGAAAGTCTTTGAATTCAGTGACAGTGTAAGCATCTCAGTGCTGGCAGGGGTCTCCATGTGGCTTCTCCAGCACTGAGGGCTGCATCAAGGTAAGTCTATGTGGCTTCACCTCAGGCATGTCTCACAGGAAGTGAGCCTTACAAGCTGAGGCAGACAACTAGCTAAGGCAGCCGCACACTGGTCCAACCATCAGAGACCAAGATACAAGAGAACTAGAAAGGTGAAGCTCACTGAGCCATTTATATCTCTGCCCTTCAATTTATCCCACATATGTTTATTGGCCAGGTTGGCACAATACACCTTAACTATCTTACCACCCTCATGGTGTAGTGATCCAAAAGGGAAGTCAGAGTGACCTCTGTGTGCTTGAATTTACATAGATTTGAATTGTGTCCCAGCATGTGGTCTATCATCAAGTATATGCTATGTGGCCTTCAAAGGAATGTGAATCTTTCACATTTGTCTAGAAAGCTCTGAAAATTTCTATCAGGTCAAGTCGTCTAGTTGCAGCATTTAGTTTGGTAGTGTGTTGGTATGGGTATTTTAGAGAAACAAAGTCACAGAAAACATGTATAAGAGAGAGTTTCATATAAAGGTTAAGTGCACATCAAGAAAACATCCTAAACCAGTGCTGCCCAAACCCACAAGTTCAACATTAACCCCTATATTGAACACCAATCCACAAAGTCCTCCTCCATCTCACAAAACACATGCAATGATGCTGACTGCAGGAGGAAAGCCGAATCAGTGAACATGTAAGCATCTCAGCATTGGCAGGGGTCTCTACAGGGCTGCTCTAGCACCCAGAACTATATCGGGGTAGGTCCATGCAGCTTCTCCTCGAGCATGTCTTGCAGGAAGTGAGCCTTGTAAGCTGAAGCAGGGAACTGGCTAAGGCAGTTGCACCTTGGTCCAACCATCACAAAGCAAGAGACCTGAGACCTAAAAAGGCAAGGCTCGCCGAACCATTTATCTCTCTGCCCTTCAATTAATCCCACGTGTGTTTATCAGCCAGGTTGGCATAATAAACTTTAGCTCAGATAGCTTCCTTGTTAAGCATCTGTCCCAGTGATCTATCTTTCTCAGAGAGTGCTGTATTAAAATCACCTACTATGATTGTCGAGCCTATGATTTCTTTTTTCTTTTTCAAGAATGCACACTTTTTAATATTTACCTGTTTTGAGACATTCCAGTCAAATAGCAAGAGCAGAATTCAGTCAAAAACTAGTGCAATGTTTAAAAATATATATTAGACAACAAAAAAGTTTTTAAAAGATAAAAAATAACCTTCCACAATGCAACAAATTGCAGATCACTGCAATTTTAACTCCTTAGATGGTTTTCAGTTCAGTTTTTGGTTTTGAAAACGAAAGACAGTCAAAAAGAATTCTTATCTATTTCTATGTCTTTCTTTCTTGCTTCGACTACCTGCTATATTGTTAAGAGATGATGATGATGAAAGTGCTCTTGCCTTTAGCTGCTCAAAGAGCTTATTCCGGGATGGAAATTCGTCATGGCAGGTTGAACAGCTGATTAGGACATCACCCATTGTTTCTGACTCGACAGGTACTCTGGCAGCAGGTTTCTTGGTATCTTTAGTTTTCTTTCCTTTGGGTTTAGGAACACTTTTAGTATTACTTTATGGGTTGTCACACTGTTTGGTGGTCTCTGTGACACTGTTGTTTTCTTGGGGGCTGTCTCCCAAATGTGTGGCACTGTCTTGGTTTAAATTGGTATCTTCTGGATCAACTTTTACTCCTCCAGTTCCATTTTCATTCAAATTGTAACCTAACTCTGTGCTGGCTTCTGTTTCTTTTCCTTCTGTTTTTTAGAAAACTTTTGTTTGGGGACATCGTCCACTTCTTCCTCAGAATTGGCATTTCCTGCATTTTCATCTGTTTGTGGTCCTGAAAACTGTTCCTCCTCCTCTTCCAACTGCTGCTTCAGCAAGGCCACCATTTCCCGGTGCTTCCTTTATTTTTCATGATTCCTCATGGCCTTTTCTGTCTTGAATGATTTGTCACAAGCTGGGCAGTAAAGGTCAACAAAAAGATCAGTGTCCTCTTCTTCTTCACTTTCCTTACCCTCCTGTCCGTCTCTGGGCTCTTGTTCCTCCATCTCATCTTCCCATCCATCTCCAAACTCTTTTCCGCAGCGCACCTCCATCTCCCTGAGCTCCTTCTCCAAATTGGCCACCGTCATCTAGCTCTGTTCTTTGTACTGCTCTGCCAGCTTGGCCTGCTTCAGCTTCTGCTGCTGCCGCATCTCTTCAGCTTTCCTCGCCTTCTCGGCGTTCCATTCCTCCACCAGTTTCCGGTGAGCCTGCACCCTTTTATCTTGTTTCCGAATGAAAGCGACCAGCTGTCAGAGCAGTTCTTTCTTCTCTCTCCTCGTTTTGTCCCGAATCTTTTTAGTTTTCTTTTTCCATGGCTCGCTTCTCCCAGGAGTTGGAGGCCTGCCCCCGCGTGTCGTATTCCTTGTTCCACGCGAAGTTCTTCTGCGTGCAGAAGCTCTGCCAGCAAGTGTAGAAGGGATGGACCACCGTGTCGTAGTCACTCTGAGAGTCTCCAAAGGATGGGGAATCCTCCTTGTCTTCCTCTAACACGGATTCTACTTCTTCCTTTGCAATCATTTCAAAAACATTCTGATACACCGTGTAGAAACCCTTCTCATGATCTCCGTAAGCCGGTAGTAGCAGGTCACAGTGAAATAGTGCAGCAAATCTAAGCTGTTGTCTTGGTATTTGCCATCAAGGCCACCTTTGAGCAGGGCTTCTCTGTGATTGTCATACCAGGCTCTTTCCTGAAGGTCACTCAACATCTTTTTTCAACTTTTGGAACTTTTAATTAATGATTTCGTTGGTCTCTCATTGGGTGTGTAAATGTTTATTAAGCTCACTGGTTCTTGGTTACTGATCCCTTGAGCATTATATAGTGCCCCTCCTTTTCTCCTGTTATGGCTTACACCTTGAGATCAATTTTGTCAGAGATTAGGATTGCAACCCGTGCTTTTTTTGAATTGCCATTTGCTTGGTATATTTTTCTTCAGACTTTGATTCTCAGCCTATTTCTGTCTGCCAGCCTGGAATGTGTTTCTTGTAGGCAGCAGATCGATGGGCTGTGTTTTCTAAACCAGTTTGCTAGTCCCTGTCCTTTAATGGGTGAATTCAGTCATATTCAGAGTTATAACATCTATCAGTGGGCTCTGCGATGTCATCTCATACCTTTTGTGTTGGGTGTTTTCCTACCTCCCTTCTTATTAGCGCTTTGTGTATATGAGCGTGTGGTTCATTATTGCTTTCTTTTCACTATTGAACCCATGTTATCTTGGGGGCTGTTTTTGATGTGTTGAGCTCTGGATGGAGCTGTCTATGTGATGGTCTCTTATTTGTGCTTGGTGAATGTTGTTCTTCTGACCACACTGGGTCGGGAAGGATTTTTTGTAGAGCTGGTTTCTTTTAATATATTCTTTGAGTTTTGCCTTGCCGGGAAAGCTCTTACTTCTCTGTCTTTCTCTATAGATAATTTGACTGGGTAGAGAATTCTTGGATTTGCATTGTTTTCTTTCAACTTTTGGAAAATGTAACTCCACTCTCTCCTCTTCTTCATTGTGTTTGTTGCTAGGTCTGAGCATATTCTTATTTGGTTATTTTTAGGGGACTGCATTTTTTCCCTAGCTGCTCTCATGATTTTCTTCTTTTCCTCAAATTTGGATAGTTTAACTACTATAAGCCTTTGTGAAATCATCCTGGGATTCTGTCTAGCGGGTGTCCTTTCTGCTTCCTGGATGGTTGTCTGATTCTCATTTATTAAGCTGGGGATGTTTTCCCCTAGGAATTTTCTCTGTATTTTTGCCATTGACTTCTTTGTTCTGTCTTGTGTTGGTATCCCAATTATTCAAATGGTGTTCCTATTTATAGCATCCTACATTGTTCTAAGGTTTTCTTTGGCTTTTTATTATGTTTGACTGTATTTTGAGTTTGTTGAAGTCCACCTGGTTATCCTGGAGGTCTCTGATATGGTTCTCAGCTTCTTCTAGTCTGTAGGGGAAGCCTGTTAACTTATTTGCTTTTATTACCTCGTACCTTAACTCTTGTATTTCCCTTTGGTGCATGGTCTTTATCTCCTTTATTGTTTCATCCTTTTTCTAAATTACTTCCCTCATATGCTGTATGACTCCAAGCAGCATTCTGAATATTTCTTTCTGTGGCAGCTTAACTTCTGCTTTTTCTATGCATGTTGATAGATTCAGGACTTCCTTGAGGTGATTTTTAAGGTTTTCTAATGAAGGAGTGATCTATAGTTTATGGGATCTTTGTAGGCACACGGACTTGTTGCTTTGGAGATCAGATTAAGAGACTACATGGTCTGGGTATTGGCGTGTGTCTTTTCCTTGGTTTTTATCCTTATACTAGTAGACTCATACAATATTTGTCATTTTATGATTGACTAGGTATCGCTAAAAATAGAGATGAGACCATGAACCATTAACTTCATTCAGTATAATGGTTTCCAGGTTCCTCCCTTTTATGAGATGGTTCATGGTCTCATCTCTATTTTTAGCGATACCTAGTGTCCCCTGTGTGTATATACTACAGTTTCTTTATACTTTCCTCAACTGATGGGTTGAACAACTGATGCTGGAAAAACTGGATCTACATTTGCAGAAGAATGACACAAGAACTATTTTTCACCTTATGCACAAAAATGAACTCAATATGGATTAGAGACCTAAGCCCCAGATATATAAGTATTGTTAATAATAAATGTGGGCTGTGCTTAATTGCCCAATTGCAGGGAATCCATAGACTACCGAGTATAATGATGGAAGCACAGAGAAGGGAAGGCAAAAGTAGAAGATTGGATCTACTATATGTAAATCCCTATTTATATCAAAAAGGATTCATCAAGAGAGTAAAACAAAAATCCACAGTTGGGGGAAAAAATTTAGCAGCAACTCAATTGGCTAGGGACTAATGACTAACATACAAAGAATTCTATAACATCTCAACAAGAAGAAAACACATCATCCAAGTAAAAGGTGGGCAAAGGACATGAACAGAGAATTTGAGAAGGCACTCAAATGACTACCAAACACATGAATAAATTCTAATGACCACTACATATTTGGGAAATATAAATCAAAACAATGATAATATACCACCTTCTGTATACCACAATCATAGTCCAATTCAAAAAAAGTCCCCCCAAACAAAAAACAAAACAACAACAACAAAAACCACGGAAAAACCAAGAACAAATGCTAGAGCGGGTGTGGAAATATTAGAATTTTCATACATTGCTGGTGAGGTTGTAAACACATATAGCCGTTGCAGAAAACAGTGACTTTTCCTGAAATAACTGTGGATAGAAATACTATATGACCTAACAATACCTCTGCTGGGCTTATTATCTCAAAGGAGTAAGAGGAAAAATCACAAACATGTATGCTTTCCTATGTTCATAGGCAAGCAGTTCACAAGCGAAAAAAATTTCAAAAACCCCAAATACCCATCAGTTGAAGAATGTATAAAGGAACTATGGTACATACACACAGTAGAAAACTATGTATCCTCCAAAATAGTGATGAGACCATGAACCATCTCATAAAATAAAGCTGGAAACTGTTGTACTAAGTGAAGTTAGTCAATCATAAAGGACAAATATTGTATGAATCTACTACTATAAGGATAAAAGCCAAAACAAAAACAAAGATGGGCTCCAATTCCCAGTCCATGTATTCTTCTAGTCTGCTCCCTGAAGCAACAAGTCAGTTTGCCTACCTTGATCTCATAAACTAAAAACCACTCTTTCATTAGAATACCTTAAAAATCACCTCAAGAGAGGTAACCTCATTACCAATGGGGTCATTTCCCTGTGTTAGGAGAAGTGAAGACCAATTAATTCCTTCCATACAACAGTGTTCTGTAGTCACCCCAAATTAATAGACAATCCTATAAGAGTAATTAGTGAACTTTACAAGGAGATTAGATGAAGAGGAGGTTGTGTTCATTTCTGTATTGGGCCGGGGGTGGGTTTTAGCACTTCAGACGGTAGGTGGGTTGAGTGTGGCACCCAACCCTTGGGGTGAACATTGCCTGTAGAGGCCCCAAGGGGAAAATGAACCTGGTATTATGTTTGTAAGTGGGAACTTTTGACCTAATTCCCAAGCAACTTCTGCCGACCCAGGCAATGTACTATATACCACATGGACATTAGACTCTATCTTGAGGTATACAAACCCTTCGTAAACCACACCAGAAGGACCCAAATTGGAAACCCCACTAAATGAAGTGGACTTTACCTGAAATTCACTTAAAATGAACAAGGAATGAAAATGATACCTTGAACGTTACGCTGAAATGGCTTAGTAGAAAAATCAGCAAAACATGATTAACTCAGATTTAAGGAATTGATGGTTATTGGACTTTGGGTGGATTTGAACCTACTGCTATGACGGTTCCCAATGAATGGCGGCTCATGATCAACATATATTTGCTGTTCTCATGCTCTCCCTGCCTTTATGTGACATGTGTTAGTCTGCCAGACATAATGTGCTGTCGCCCACATTAGGAAGATATACAAGTTAGCAATTCATGTATTGCAGTCTGATAAGAAATACCACACATGTAAAAAATACTTTGCTCCACAGTGTGTTAGAACAATAATTATATGAATAGATTTTGAGCTATCACCTGTTTATCGCCCTAACATAAGAACAACTAGGTCTTAGGACATAGCCTTGCCTGGTACTCACGGTCATGAAGAGATGGGTGCCATGGTGAAGGAATCAAATGGTGTATCTGCTATCATGAAAAGTGCCTGGGGTTGTCTAAAAGGCTTGTCTTAAAATAATAAACATCGAAGTAAAATGTCAACTAAGCCCACAACAAAGAAGCATGCCAGCCTATGTGATTTAAGGACTGTAAATAATAAAATCCAAATCCAAAGGAGGGAATGGAATGAGCTTAAATTATGAATACCTGTATTACAGAAGGCTATGGATGACCAAAGGTCTGGAAACCCAAAATTCATTTGAACAGTCCCTACCTGGATAGAGTCTCAGGCAAATCCCACAGCACATAGGCTACGAATGGCCCAAAAATCAGACAAATAGGATGATCGAGTGGGTTTCAGCAGCTACACTAAACTGCAATCAACACTGTGTAATTTGATCTGACTTGTTGGCACCTAACGACTGGACTCAATGTGAATTTATTCCAATTTTTAAACATTCTTTGGCTTCTCTTAGATCGAGGTCTTTAACTCTTTGTGCTATTCCTAATTTTTTTGTTTGTCCTTGTTCTGTATTTTTATCTAATGAGAGAAACTGACATGAGTGGGGCTAGGAAGGCAGTAGCTGGGTTTCTGACTAGAGGCACAGGAAAAGCAAGGTGGGGGAAATGGGCTGTCAGTATCAATGGGTACAAGAAGGGAGTAAAGTATCCGAAGTTTATTGTGGTTATGATTGCACAGCCCTTCTTGATATGACTGAATTCCTGAATTATATGATATGTTAATTATATCTCAATAATTTTTCTAAATCGAAAATGAGGGCCTTCAATGAGATAGATTGTCACAGTGACTACAACAGTATGTTTAAACACAGGGATGATTGTGAGGGCAACACGGGACTGGGAAGTGGTTCACTTCATTGTACATAATATTTCTATATAAGTTTGAAATTACTTGTGGACTTCTTGCAGCAACAAGTCAGTTGTTTCTACAATAAGCCAAGTAAAAAAATCAAACTATCATTTTATCAGATATGTATGATCTTATCATATACATTGACTTGAATACATTTATTATACCCATAATTAAAGTTAATGGTGTTTCAATCTACAAAGATCCAACAAAAATCTACATAAATTAATAAATAAAATATTCTACTTAAGCTAAGATAACAAAAGGAAACCCTTTTCCCCAGATGTGATTCTGATTTGAGACATTGTTAAAAAGATCAGAACGTCCCCATAGAGTGTCAATGGTTGTAAAGGTTTATGGGAGCAGAGAGCCACTTCTTTCTCCACTGTTCCAAGAGTGGGTTAGAACATCCAGTCTTCCAATAGCAATGTGTTTAACCACTGGACCATTAATGATCTACAGTAAATTATTGAGAATCCTTTTCTTTATAAAGTTTAAACACAATGCGCAATAAAATTAGAAGTACAAAATACTAAAACTATTCCTTCTTCCAAGGGTAACACGATGTTCCAGACCAAACATTTCAGACCAAGCAAACAAACAAAAAAATACACTGATAAATTAAACTTCAGCATCAACTAATAAAGTAAATGATACTGAGAGTCACAGGAGTTGTACATTTATTTATTTTAATTTATTTTTTATTAAATACTTTTATTGCAGGCCCTTACATCTCTTATCACAATCCATATTACCATCCAGTGTGTCAAGCACATTTGCACATATGCTGCCATCATCATTTTCAAAGCATTCTCTTCCCACGTGAGCCCCTGATATCAGCTCCCCATGTCTTCCCCTTC
>NW_022103898.1:42808992-42835845 GCF_000313985.2 Echinops telfairi | reverse complement strand
TTTTTTTAATTGTCAATAATTATGGGCAAATTACACCAAGCCCATCCACTTGACATGAGATTTAAATTGACTATGGAAAGGATTGGATTGTGTGGGGGCATAATAAACTAGTTAGTCTTAAGCACAATGGAAATTCCAGAACACTTATTCGGGTTCATGCAGAGTCTAAAAGTGGATCAAAAGGCAGTTAGTTGCGCAATAGAATAAAGGAATCTTGCAAGGTTTAAGATCAGAAAAGTTGTGAATAAGGGTTGTACCCTCTCGCCATACTTTTTAAATCTGTATACTGAGCAAATAATCACAGACGATGGAGTATATGAAGAAGAATGCCGTATTAGGATTAGAGAAATCATGTTACAGGTCTGTCATATGCAGATTGCACAACTTTGCTTGCTGAAAATTAACGGGATTTAAAGCACTACCAAGAAATTCAAGCATCCTAGTGTTTTGTATGTATTACAACTCAAAGTTAAGACAACCAAAATTCTCACAATTGGACCAGTAGGTAACATCATTATGAGTGGAGAAAAGATTAAAGTTACCAAGGATTTAATCTTGCTTGTATTGACAATCAATGTTCATGGAAGCAGCACGCAAGAGAACAAATGATGCAGTGCATTACTCAAATCCGTTCAAGTGTTGAAAATCATAGAGGTTATTTTGAGGACTGAGGTATACATGACACTAGCCATGGTATTTTCAGTCAATTCATATGCACGAGAAAGTTGGACATTGAATAAGGAAGATCGAAAAGAATGGCTGCACTTAAATTCTGGTGCTGGCGAAGAATACTGAAAGTACTGTGGGCTGTCAGGGGAACGATGAAGCTTCTCTTGGAACAAGTCCATTCAGAATGCTCTTTAGCACCAAGGATGGAAATACTGGTCCCCGGAGAAGGACATTGTGCTTGGTAATATGGAGGGGCAACAAAAAGAGGAAGGTTCTCTACAAGATGGATGGACACGGTGGCTACAACAATGGGCTCAAACCCTAAGAACAATTGTGGGGATGGCACAGGACCAAGCAGTGTTTCATTCGGTCATAATGAATGAACTATCAGTTACTCTTACATTGCCAATATTCTAAGAGGCCTTGTAGATTTTCTTTGAGGAATATGCTCAATCAATGATGTGAACCAATCCCTCAGTGTTGCTTAGGAGCCTGTCTGAAAACAGAGTGGGGAGTGTAGCTCTTCTTCCCTTACTAGTCATTGCAATCACAGGACATGGGCGAAGTGGAGTAAGGGAATTCCTTGTTTTAATCAGAACCTGCAGAAAACAAACAAACAAAATTGCTATATTTACCCTCTAAAGGGTCCTTATCAAAGGCTACCCCAGATTGTAACAGATTTCTGTATTCAGATGAAGATTAGATGAGACTTAAGAAGAAGAGGAAGGTGGAGCAACACAGGAGCTGACGTCTTGCTAGCTAGGGCCTTCTCCTACCGAGTTCCCCCTAGTCCTCCTTTCCATCCTAATCCAACCCCTCTCTCAATGAACCTCTGTACTGATTAGCATTCTGTGTTCACGTTGTGATTTCACTATATCAGCCTAAATCCTAAATCGATTAGTGGCAAAATAATTTTTTTTCCCCGAATTGATTCCTTTAAACTACTAAAATCATTGGTCAATTCAGCTAATACCATGTGAATTCAGTGAAAACAAAGATACTAATACTTTCATAACTTTCCATTGAAACACTGATTTAGAAAACACTCTAGTTTAAACAATCAAAGCTAAGCAAGAAAAACTACGGAAACATGCCTTTTAAAATATTTTGTGGAAAATAAGTTTCTCATTTCTAAGTAATAAATTAACACAAATATGAGTGTCATTGCTTTATTCCATTTTTTTCTGGTAATTATGCCTGACGATAATCCTTTTAAGGCTATATTGCACATGAGATCATGGTGCAGTAAGACTAGGCAATGTCGACTGTGAGAGAAATGGTGCACAAACTGAGCTAAGCAGCCGTAGCAGTACGTTTGCCCTTTAGGGGCGTATTCAGCTCATCTTCCCTGTTTTTAATGCACTCAACGGCTCAGCCTGACTAATTCATACTCAGAATAAATTGCATAACACTCCAACACTGACACTTCCAAAGTTCATCTGTTCTGTGGTTGCTTGACATTACAAAAGGGCAACTTTTGAAAAAAAAAAAAAAGGGAATAAAGTAGATTTTCACACACGGCTGCTCATGTCTCAAAAAGAAGAGAACCCTTTTTTTGAACCTTGCTTTAAAAATAATGTATAGGCCATTTCATGAGACTTCTAATATTGAAAAAAACTATATATTTTGAAAATTTAAATATCCCAATATTTACTATTCTGTTGAGGTGCTGCCAAGTCTTTTCGGACTCGGTGGCCCTGTGCACAGCAAAGGGAAACCAGGCCCAGTCAGGCACCATCTGAAACGTACTTTCAACGTTTCTGTCTATTGCTGCCACCACAGTGTCACTCCGTCTCATTGAAGATGCTTCTTTTCTTCTGTGGTCCTCTGTTTTATCAAGGGTGATGTCCTTTCCAGGGGCTCTTTCTCTTGATACCAAGAGAAAGTATATGAGACAACGTCTTGCCATCCTCTCTTTTACAGGCATTCCTGACTGTACTTTTCCAAGTGTTTGCAAATCCATGGTAGAATCAAAAATCTTTATTGACATCAGAACTTTAAGATATCATTTTTTCTTTTGTATCATTTATCATCTTACAGATCATCAACGCATCTGAGGTAATTTGGAATCGCCATATTGGATGAGGGGCACCTTAGTCCTCAAGGTCTTAATTTTGGTCTTAATATTTAAAAACAATTTGCTTTTAGCAAATGCACTGTGATTTGATTTATTGACTGTTGCTTCCAAACATGCTGATTGCAGATCCAGTAAAATTAAATATTTGGCAACTCCAATATTTAATTTGTTAATAATTCATATTTTTACTTGTTGGTTCAGTTTTAAGGATTTTATTTTGTTCATAATGAGGTTTAATTCATACTGAAGTCTATAGTCTTTGATTTTCATCGGTGAGCGTTATAAGTCTTCTTCCCTTTCAGTAAGCAATTTTGTGCCTTCTGCACTTCATAAATTGTTCATGAGTCTTCCTCCAAGTATTTTGTGCACAATCAATTTTCTTGCATTATTTCCTTAGCATGAAAATTGGGTTTCACTTGGAATAACAGCAAAGTTTATGGAAGCAGCAACCAAGAAAACAAGTCAACCATTACTATTTTAGCTACTGTATAAGATATTTTCAAAGTGTTCAAGAGCAAAGGTGTCATTTTGTGGACTAAGGGGCATGATATTTTCTATTACCTCACATGAGTATGAAACCTGAGTATTAAATAAAGAAGACTGGAGAAAAATTATTGCATTTCCAGTATTGGCAGAGATTATTAAAAGTACATTGGACTATCAGAAGAACAAAGAGATCTCTGTTGGAAGAAATACATCCAGAATGCTCCTTAGAAAGGGCGTGGATAGATTTCATCTCACATGCTTTGGACACATTATTAAGAGAAAACAGTCTCTGTAGAGAGACATCAGAAAGTTAGCAAAAAACAGAAAGGTCCTCAAGGAGATGGATCGACACAATGGCTGAAATAATGGACTCACACATAACAATTGTAGGGATGGGGCAGAACAGGGCAGTGTTTGTTCTGTTCTATGCAGGGCTGCTATTAATCAAAACCTACTTGTAGGCACCTTATAGATTGAATGAGTACGGAGGAAAGATTCACACTATCAATGACCTTTTCTATCGTAAACCATACAAGCTCTCCTTCTAGGCAAACCAGGACGCTTACTGCATGTACAAGTTCTGAGCTCTAGCAAGTGTTGTGGAATTGCCGCTCTTCCCAGTGTTACACACAACTTTTAAAGGTCCACGCAGAATACGATTGATAGTTGGCACTTTCTAGATTCTCATTATCAATGGGTGTTTAAAGCTGTTTCTTCCCAATTTGAGTAGTGCCACTGGCATTTCAAAGACCATCAGGGTCACCAGTGGTGGAGAGATTTCAGTGGCATTTCCAGACTAAGACAGACTAAGCAGAAGAACTTAAAGAACGATTTGTGAAAACAATTGGCCGGTGGAAACCTTATGAAGAGCAATGGAGCATCGTTTGCATACTGTCAGAAGAAGAATCCCTCAGATTGAAAGTCATATGAAATATTCTAAGAAAAAAGGCATTGCCTCAAAGCAGAGTACACCTGACTACCATGAACTTGCATTTCTTGATTTGGCACTACTCAAACTGAGAAGAAAAAGCCTTAAACATCCATTAATAATAAGAAGATAGAAAGTGCCGATTGTGATTCTCGGAATTTTTTCCTCATCAAATACGAAGTGGGATGCATAAAGATAGATACTCCAAGCAATATTCAGCTAAAACAAACTAATATTGGTCGTTTGGAATCAATAATCACATGGTCTACTATGCATGAATGACAAATTGAAGATGATTGGGTCTCATTCATTGTGCTAGGCTTTAACTAATGGTAAAGATACTTTGATAAATTTGTTTCTTTCCTTTGTTAAACAAAGAACCAAGCAAAATGTCTTTCATTTCATAAATACCCTTTGAATATGTGACTAATTTAATGGAAAGGTTAAAAGTATTTTATGGAAGAATTTGAGCAAAGCATTAGAGTAGAACGCGTAAGCAAATGCTCAAATAATTGACTCATAACTATTCTTACTTTTGGCACTAAATCAATTACATTTAAGTAATTAATATGTAGTAATAACTGCAGGAAAGCAACATTCAATTGAATTATTTCTGCATGGATGAGGTAGTTGCATAATTTCATGTCAATTGTAAGACATATAAAAGCTTATGGGGGAGCCAATCAGGGCACAGCCTGATAGTGCATCCTAGTGGGCATGACCTTCCCATAAAGAGGGCCCTGGGAGCCTGCCCTTCTCTCTCTGCCATCACCATCCAGCAGGTGAGCCCCTCTGGAGCCTGCCAGAGCCCTCGACATACATCCACCACCATTGGATCCACATGACTTTGCACCCACCAACCTGTGATATTACTCCATTTTGCATCATGACATGTGCTGTGTGAGTCTGAAGAGGGGCTTATGGACTGGTATCAGACGTATGGGCTCGAGTTGGACTTGGCTGGGATGTTTTCCTGATATATAATTACTTCTAGATATAAAGCTCTCTCTTACCTATATGTGTCACTGAGTTTGTTTCTCTAGCCAACCCAGCCTAACACAGTGGAATTCTTCAAAATGTGACCCTTGTCTCTGATATATTCATCATACTTCAATATGAAGCAGGTACTAACCTAACTCAAAATAGCATTTTTCAGAAAGGGAATTTAAAAAGAATGCATATGTGACTAGGAATAGATCTAGATTGATTCTGACGTCAGGATGACATGATCTTGGGACTAAGAGAATATGCCAGGGCTCCTTTTTCATTCCTCCTGTCTCATGCCTGCTTTTTCCTACTTCCCCTCACTCTAAATATATATCTTTTCACCTTTACTCTAAAAAGAAGAGAGGTATTTTTTCATCTGACAATTATATCTCAATAGATTTTGGTTGCCTGTGCATGTGTCCAGCTCTGATCAAGCTTGGAGTCAGGGTTTGTGATACTCTGCCTACGACTTGAGTCATATAACCACTAACTGTGCAAACAAACTGACAATCACCATCACTGACGGGAATACCCAGGATGAGTGGGAGTCTGGTAGTTCCCTATTGGTAATTGTGGTGTGTTGTTGATGTTGGTATGAGCCACTTAGTCAGTTCTGACCCACAGTGTCCGTATGCACAATAGAAGGAAACACTACATGATCATGCGTTTTCCCCATCCCTATGACAATTGTTGCAGCCAAAGTGTCAATTCCTATCATCGAGGATTGATCTTTTTTGGTGCTTCCTCTTTTTTGCTGGCCCTCCACTTTACCAAGTATGATGTCCTTCTCCAGGGACTGGTCCCTCTTGACAATCTGTCCAAAATATGTCAGACAAAGTCTTGCCATCCTTCCCTCTAAGGAGCATCTGACTGTACTTATTCTCAGACAGATTTGTCCTTTTAGCAGTCCATGGTTGTGGTAGTTACATAATATCATGTTAACCTGATAAACTGGTTAGAGGGGTGGAGTCTAGCCTGTCAATCAAGTCACAGCCTAATTGATGCCGCCTTGTGTGCATGGCCTTCTCATGAGGATTCTGGAAGTTTTCCACTCTTCCTCCTTGGAGGCAGGACACACATTCTCTCTGCTACACATTCCTGTAGATCGCCAAAATTGTGCTATACTGATGTCAGCCAGAACCCTGGAGATGCTTCCACTGACACTGGACCCACAGGACTTTCCACCCACCAGTCTGTGATCTTCCTGCAGTCGCATCATTACATGTGCTACATGGGCTAATATAAGACTTATGGGCTAACATCAAACTTATGGACTTGACCTGGACTGGGCTGGGATGTTTCATTGATGCATAATTATTTCTTGATATAAAGTTCTCATATATATATGTATATATATATACATATATATATGAGTGTGTCTGGATTTGCTTCTCTAGTCAACCCAGTCTAACACAACACCACAATTCAAATTCATTGATTCTTATTCAGGCTTCTTTGTTCAATGTCAAACTTTCACATGAATATGAGGCAATGGAAAATATCATGGGTTGGGTCAGGCATGCCTTAATCCTCAAAGTAACATCTGTGCTTTTTCAATACTCTAAAGAGGTCTTGTGCAGCAGATTTACCTAACTCAATGATCTCTTGACTGCTGCTTCCATGAGCATTTACTCTCGAACCAACTAAGACACGGTTTGTGACAACTTCAATCTTTTGTCCGTTTATCATGTCATTACCTACTGATTCTGTTGTGAGGATTTGGGTCTTCTGCACATTGAGTTGTAAGGCATCCCAAAGGCTGAAATCCTTGATCTCCATTAGCAAGTACTTCAAAACCTCCTTGATTTCAGCAAGCAAGTTTATGTCATCTGCATATCACAAGTTGTTAATAAGCCTTCTTTCAATTCTGGTGCCATACTCTTCTTTCATATAATCCAGCTCATCTGATTATTTGCTTAGCCTCCAGCTTGAACAAGTACAGTGGAGAATACAACCCTGAGAAACACAATTCCTGATTTTTAAACCATGCATTATTCCATTGCTCTGTTCTTATAACTGCCTCTTGTTCCATGTATAAGTTCCACATGAGCACATGAAATATTCTGGAATTCTCATTCTTCTCAAGGTTACCCATAGTTTATTATTATCTATACAGTTGAATGTCTTTTGGTAGTCAATAAAACACAAATAAATGTCTGTGGTAGTTACATAATCTGTTGTCAAGTTGAGACTTAAGAGTGAAGGGGTGGAGTTTAGCTTGTCACTCAGGTCACAGTTTGATGACCTCATGTGGAGGCGCTAAGGAGATAAATAAATCCCTGAAGGTGAGATACACACATGGAATTAGTTAGTGCCCTGAGCTGGAGAAGCCACGTAGAGATCCCTGCGAACCCTGACATGCTTCTACCACTACTGGATCCACAAGACTTTCCACCCACTGGACTGTGATCTTCCTGCATTCAGCACTGCCTGTGTTTCGTGAGTCTGAAGAGGACTTTATAGCTTGGTATTGGATATGTGGGCTAATAAAGGACTCGATCTGGACTGAGCTGGGGTGTTTTCTCAATATCCAACTGCTCTTGTATATAAAACTCTGTTATACACATGAGTGTCTAGGAATTTGTTTTTCTAGTCTACCCAGACTAGCACACTTCCATCTGGTATTTCTTTGTGTTGGCTTGGCTCTTGTATCAAATAAATTGTGGTATATTATTATCCAAATTCTCTCAGTTATATTCCACTCTGTTTACCTACCATTATTCCATGCAACTTTTCAGCTCTTGGTATTTTTTTGTTCTGATTTCAGCCAAGATACATTTGACATCAGCAATGAAATCCCTTTTTCATGTCCTCTTCTAAATAGAGCCAGAACCCGAGGTTTAGGCATAAGGTATAGAAAATGAAAACTGAGGTAGCCGTATACTTGACTTGTTTAAGAAGGCTAAAGAGCCAGGAGGAAGAGAGCAGAATGAGTAACTAGAATACTGATAGGGAATGCCTTAATTGAGATGGATTAATGCAGGGTATATAGAGATTTATAGGTCATTACATATTCTGTAGAGTGAGAAATAAATTTTAAACCAAAATAATTATTCGGTTACTATGAAAAACTGAATGTATTTCCCTTGCAAATTAGAATGGTTTCTGAAAGCAATTAAAATATTTCCTGAAAAGTTTAGGAAAACGGCAATTTTCAGTGTTTATAATAGTATAACCCCATAGTGGATATTTTGAAAAAAATACTCATTGAATTGCATGTTTTACTTTGTCTATTAAATAGAATAGTTTTATTGCCCAAGAGATACACTCTTAAAATGGCCAGTTAAAGGTAAAATAATCCAGAATTATAAGATGTGAGCAGAATCTGTGACTAAAATAAAATTATAAATAATGTGAATAGATATAAATAGTTCTATATGTTTTTTGAGATTATCTGCCATTCAATCCATAAGCTTAAAATTTTTATTTTACATTTTGAAGTAAGATCAAATAAGAAATTGGTAACTTAACAATGTAACACAGTTAACCTTGTTTTGTTAACAATATTCTTTTAAAAAAAACAATATTTTTTTAAAAATTGGGTGGGGATCTCCATTTCAGATCATGAACTTTGTATTAAACTGTTTAAACCACTCATCAATCCCACTGATAATTTACTCTTCACCCAGTCTCCCTCCCTCTCGTGGGCAACTATCTTCCATTGTACCTAATTGATTTCGTGTCTCCCTCTTGTGGGTAACTATCTTACATTGCACCCAAGTTACTGTGGAAAGTGATAGTATGCAACTTCAAATAACTGGGAATAGAAATTCCATCGGATCCAGAAACCCATCTGCCGAGTGTTGTTATCTTTTGGAGGGGATCAATTTCACCCACCATTAATGTGCAAGGCGAAGCCAGACTTAATAGCATGAAAAGCCAAAAAATAAAAGAAAGACTCTTTGCTACTGGAGCTGGTAAGTGAGGAATGAATTGATACCCAGCACTTTGGCTGACTACAGGGAAGTTTTGAATGTGCAAGAAGGAGCCAGCGAGCCATCTTTCCCGGCCACTTCCTGAAAATTTCCTGAAATTGATAGGGAGAGATGACCCTAGCTTTTCACTCACGGAAAATCTTAAATGAGATTTTCAGTAACGTGATATCATTATGAGAAAGTGTTACTCAATATAAGATCTTTGAAGACCCTCCAGAGTAGCACTCTCCCTAAAGTTGTCCCCGTACTTTCTAAACTGCTATTATAAAGATTAGATAGGGATATAAAGGAGAATAAGTCTTTACATTAACTAGATTACATTAAAAACAGTGGTATGCATGGTTTTTCCCCTGTGTAATAGAATCATATGCCTATTAACAATATTTACTTGGGAGATATCTATCACTTATAGGTAATTTCATACTGTATTTTTCATTTTAAAATGGGCAACAAGCCCTTCACTAAAAATACACATCTCAGAGAGATTACTGGTATGAACATGATGGCAACGTAGTTCATAATCTTACTATTTCTCTTTCTGAAAAAATTTAAAAAGGTAAAACTAAAAAGAAAAATAAATGAATTTTTATAAAATGTGCTCGATGTGAAATGTAAAAATGTTGCATTGCTTTGAAGTGTCATCCCCCTGGCATGGAGCCAGTGCTGACCCCTGTGGTTTCTGAGATTGCACCTGTTTTAGGGAGTAGAGAGCCATCTTTTTTCACCAGAGCTGCTAGCGGTTTTGAACTGCCGATAGCGCTGATCACAGCCCGTGCGGAACCACAACACTTCCAGGGCACCTTTTCAGTGTCATAAAGATATCTCAAGCAAAGCAAGGAAAGCAGTGTACTGAGAACCAAGTGGAAACATTGGAAGAGCTGAGATTCTCAGCAGTACTGAAGCTCAGACACTTTGGGGGAGGGGAGGGTTGGGAGTGGAGGAGCTGGAGCGGCCTCATGCCCCAAAGATAAGTAGCTCCCACATTAGTTTGCAATTCTGTGAGGAAGACAGATTCATCAAAGAAAGAATAGTACTATTAAGGTAGAGAAAGAAAGTGGGGGAAATGTGAACGCTCTAAATGCAATAGCAGAAAGCGCCTTCCTAAAATAACATGATTCTACTACGGGGCATATTCACTGGGGACAGCTACTGAGAGAAAATGTTTAAGAGTGTACGACAGGCAAGGAAGTCTCTAGGGCCCTCTTAAACTTGTAGAGACGACAAAAGGGGTGGAGTAAAAGCATCCGATTTGAAGAGGCCTACCAAATCATCTAATAGATAACGAAAGGCTTGACCACAGAGGCTGGGGCTGGGGCCACTTACTTTTACTTCCGTCCAGCTTGTCACAGTAGCTCTAGTGGTGTCGTGGATTAAGCATTGGGCTGCTGACTAAAAGTTGAGCGGTTTAAATTCAACAGCTCCTCTGATGGAGAAAAATGAGGCCACCTGCTCTCATAATTGTTTTAGTCTTGGAAAATACATGGAGCAATTTTATTCTGTCCGGGAGGACACTAGGAGTTTTAATCAACTCAAGGACAGTGGGTGGTCTTTGGTTTTATCTTGTCCCAGGCTGGAATCCTTTGCAATTTGGGATAAGAAATCTGATAAGAAAAACACCACTCATCCAAACATGGGTAACCAAAAAGGAAGAAGGAAAATATCCAAATAAGTTTAGAAAAATGACAGAAAACAACAAACTTTTTTTACCAAATAAGTTAAGAGTATGCTGTCATGGAACAAAGACACATTGCAGATATCCACCATTTCATTCATTGAATTCAACAATGAATTAAAGCAATTATAATAATTATGAATGAATCCATTTAAACATAGCTCAAAGCAGACAGAACTCAACCAAGAATGGCCAGAGAACTGATATAAATTAAAAGAAATAAAAAATATATTTTGACAATTGAGACAAACTAAAGCCCTACAAGGCACAGGTCTCTTCAGCTTCTCTGATGTAGACTCTTGTTGTGTGGTTCCCTTTAGCCACATGCAACTCCTCTCTACCCTTCGATGACAGGAAGAAACATTTCCAGGCACTGCAGTGTGTGGGAGCCCATTGTTATAGCCTCCATGCTGGCCCATCTCATCTTCTTTTTGACTGACTCTACGTTAAGCATGTCGTCCTTTTCCCGGGGTCTGGTCTCTTCTGATAACATGACCAAAGAACCCAAGGGAAAGCCTGACCAGCCTTCTTCTCAGGACCATTCTGACTGCAATTCTTCCAGGAAGCTTTGCTTCTTTTCCTGACACCCGTGGTACTTCAATATTCTTCAATATCACAAATCAAAAGTATCCATTCTGGTGAATTCTTCTTTACTCATTTTCCCATTTTCAGGTGTCTAAAAAATTCACTGCCATCGATTCTTTGCCAACTCATAGCAGCCCTCTAGGACAGAGTAGAACTGCCCCTGGGAGTTTCAGAGCCTGTGACTCTTGACAAGAGTAAAATGTGCATCTTTGTGCTGCAGAGGCTCAGGTGGTTTGGAACTGCTGAACTTGCGATTAGCAGCCCAACTCCTAACCACTATATCCCAGGGTTTTCCTCCCGAATAACACGGCTTGGTTCAGGTACACCTTTATCCTCAACATGCCAGCTTTGCTATTGAACGCTGGACAGAGGCATGTGCAGAAGATTTACTCAATACGGCACATGGTTTGGTCTCTTGGCTGCTGCTTCCATGAGCACTGATTGTGAATCCAAGTAAATCGAAACTCTTTACATAATGAAAATCCACAACCAGAGGCGGGAATGGTATTGCACTTTACGTTCTCAGCACCCAGTTTGCAGAAGGCTATGAATGACATAAAAGCCTAGACTATATCTTCAGGCACTCATGTAGATTACGCCTCTAGTTAATTCCTCTGACTCTTGACCACGAATGTGAATAGTCTTGCTATCAGACAAAGTATATTGCAAAGGGGATGATTGCACATGTAGTTAGGTTAAAATTGAACACTATCATTTGTTCTCCCTTTTGACTCATTTTAAACTTTTCTCGTTTTTATTACTTTTTATTTATTGTCAGTTATCTTTTTAATTGAAGTTTTTCTGCTTTATTTTATTATTGCTGTTTTTGTGTTTTTCCCCTGTGCTTTTTATTGTAGCTGGATTAATAGTTTCTTGGGATTATGGCAGAGGAGGTTAGAGGTAATAAGGCGCTAATAATAATGAGCTAATATAAGAAAGAAAAAATTGTTCTAAAATTTATTTGGGCAGTGATTTCACAACTCTTTAATATTTTTTTAGGTGTTGAATTTTATGATATGTGAATAAATAAAAAAATTGTTAAAATTAACAACAAAAAATACCACCAGTAAATTACCACATATATGTAAGTCGATATGTGAGACTTATGTTTTGACCTGTGGATCTGTTTTCTGCTCATGGATTATTAATATGTCCTACTACTAATCTGAATAAATTCTGTAAGGCTAGTCTCCCTTTATTCTGTATTCCCTTGTTATGTTCCAACAACAGCCTCTTGATCTGTGTAAGGTTCTATATGAGTATAATGAAATGTTCTGGAATTCCCATTTTTTCCTCAAAATTATCCATAGTATTTTCATGGTTCAAACAGCTGACTGCTTTTGCATAATCAATAAAGCACAAGTAAACGTCTTTCTGTGCTGTCAGTCAAGATCCATTTGACATCAGCAATGATATCCCCTGTTCCAAGTCATCTTCTAAATGTTGATTAGGGTCAAATAACCAGAGAAACTGGGCTATATGGAGAAGAATGAGGCATCAGGACTGAAGGATAGCAACCTTTGATATGCAAATGACACTACCTTGCTTGGAGAAAGTGGGGAGGACTTGAGACACTGGCTAATGAAGATCGAAGATTCCAGCCCTCAATATGGATTACAGCTCAATGTAAAGTAGACTAAAATCCTCACCGCTGGGCTAATAGTTAACCCCATGACAGATGGACAAAAGATTGAAGGTGTCAACAACTTTGTCTTACTTAGATCCACAATCAATACTGATGGAAGCAGCAGTCAAGAAGTGAACTAATGCATTGCATTCGGTAAATCTGCAGCACAAGCCCTCTTTAAAGTGTTGAAAAGGAAGGATATTACTTTAAAGATTTTTATGACTGACCTAATCATGGCATTTTCAATGACCTCATATGCACCTGAAAATTGGATATTGCGTAAGAAAGACTGAAGAAGAATTGATGCATTTGCATTTTGGTGTTGGCAAAGACTATGGAAAGTACTGTGGACTTCCGAAAAATGAAAAATCTGTCTTATAAGAAATAAGAATACTCGTTAGACGTGGGGATGAGGAGACTTCACTCAGTATTTGGGAGGAGGACATCATGCTCGGTAAATTGAAAGGGCAATGCAAAAGAGGATGACCCTCAACAAGATGGATTGACAGGGTGGCTGCAAAGATAGTCTTGAAAAAAATAATGATTGTGAGAATGGCATAGGATTGAGCAGTGTTTCATTCTGTTGGACATCAGGCTACTGTGAGTCAGAACCAATCTGACCGCAACTAACAACAATAATCTCCATTCATTATTTTTCTTTTCAATGCTTTATTCATTTTAAAAACTGTAATTTTTGTATTTTTAGAATTATCATACAGACTTGTTCATTTAAAATATTTCATCTATCCAGACATAAAAGGTTTCACTCTTGATTTCCTAGTATTTTATCACTTTTCAAAAATAATTTGGTCCTTTTTGAAATTTATAGTGTATAGAATATATTCTAGACCAATTTTACTAATTGCAAATAGCTACTCACTGTCAGACTGTCACTAATTATAATCTTATGAGAACAGTCTCATACACTGTAGTGTGAATATAAAATGATATAACCTTTATGAAATGAAACATTCAAAGTCTGTTCAAAATTGCAGATACATTTTTTTAACCCCATAATATCACTTCTGAGGTTAATTCTAGACTTATACCTACACGGGTGCATAAACCAAGCACACAATCAATCATGCAAACAGACTTATAAAATAGATTGTTGTGCCCTCTAGGGTAAGTGGCAGGCTTGCTTGTAGTTCATTATAGAAGATTGATATGTTCTGAGTTTGGGCTTTAACTCCTGTTATGTAACCACTGTCTGTGCAGGTGTCATCTTGTCAGTTTGAAACATCCTGTGGGAATATGAGTTCACAGGATTGGCACAAGAACATAGATGTTGGTGCTATTATTGCTGTGAATATTGAATTTTCCTTTTTCTATGGACCAAGAGGTGCATGTTTGCAACCAGCATCAGTGGAACTAAGACAAAGTAGCTTATTCTCGCTCGTTGCCAGGCAACCCTAAAGCAGAGATGCGAGCTGCCCCTGGGGGTCAGAAACTGGACAGCCTCACCTGAGTAGAAAGTCTCAGATGTCTGCCTTGGAGCAGCTGGTATTTTCCAATTGCTGACCTTGAGGCTAGCAGCCCCACTGCACCTCGGGCTCTTGGTAAATTATTAGCTTGTAAATAACATAAAACTCTAAACCCATCATGATTAATGACAACATTTAGATGTATTTTAGATGCCCAAAATTTTCATCCTTTAAAAACATACATGAAATGTTTCCTGTCCTGTTGAAACATTTTTAAATTATCTTATGATTGGTAAATCAGCTATAATAATGTGCATATGTGTGGCATTTGTCTGTATTTTATAAAAGAGGTAAACAAATAAACAGACAAACACAACCCCCAAAGAAACAAACAAAACAAAAACCAACAGCATCTCACTGCCATCAAATTGATTCAAGCCCTCATGGGTCTCTGAGGCTGTAAATCTTCATATGAGCAGAAAGCTTATCTTTTTCCCTTGACCTAGAGTGAAATACATCATCTACTAGAAGTCCTTAGGAAAGGAGGTAGGGAATTTTGATTGGGACTAGTGAAAAGAACTGTATTACTTATGTCATATACTTATGAGAGTCATCAGATTCCAGATTATAATTTAAGTATTTTGAAGTTTTTAAAATGCCTTTCTTGCAAATGGAAAGCTAATTTTTGTAAGATTTAAAGCTATAAAGCTAAAGAGAGCAAAAATATTTAACTCAAGCCAAATGGCTAATTATATTCAGATTAGTTTTAAGACCATTTGGTCTTTGAACAAACATGATATTAAGTAGTTGTTTAAAATAAACAAGTCAATTTTATTCAATTTAAGAAGACAAAAATATTTTATAACGCAGTAAATAGGAATTAATTCATTTATGTATGTATGTGTATGTCTGTGTGAATCTGAAAAAAAAATAATAGTAATTTTTCTTCTGGTAGTTTTATTCATGTAATAAAAATTTATTTTCTCATCACTCTTTGTAGTTTTCTGAATAATAAAGGAAGATAGCTTTATTTTTAAAGCATTAATTATGAAGAAATGATTATCTTTTTCTAAACTGATTTGTAGGTAATGGCAGAATACACACTAAATAATTTAGGCCTATATGAGTATGTATATTACTCTTGCAAAGACTTATCTATAAATGTAAACTTAAACTAGCATAGCCAAGGTTAATATTCTATCAACTTGCAATAGTTGAAATATGAAAACTAAAATTCATAAATACTTTGAGTAGAATAAGCCAACTTGAGTCATGAAGTGCTTGACCTTTTGATTCTTAGTGTAAGAGGGGGTACCAAAAAAAACCCGGATTTTTCAAAGCTATATCTTTACATTTTTTGACAAAACAACCTTATCACTTTCAAAGTACTTATCATTACCATTAATACATTCGCCAAATCAGTGATTCCATTCTTGGAAACATTTTTCAAACTCATCTGTTTGGATGGCTGACAGCACCTCCCTCATTTTTATCTTCACCTCATCTATGTCAATAAATTGCTATCCTTTCATGTTCCTCTCCATCCATGGAAATGAAAAGAAGTTGCACAGAGCAAGGTCAGGTGACTAAGGTGCATGGAGCAAGAGAGACATGCTGTGTTTTCGCCAAAAACAGGTGCACTGAGATGCTGCCGTGAGCAGGTGCATTGTCCTTGTGGCAAAACCAGTCCCCTGTCTGCCACAAATCAAGCCTTTTATGTTGTACACTGTTAGACAATCTTTTCAGAACCTCTAAATAGAAAAGTTGATTAACAGTCTGACCTGGTGGAACGAACTCCAAATGTACTACAAGTTGACATTTTGATCTGTCTGGGAAGTTGATGGACGTACAGAATGTAGTTTGTCATCAACTGATATTTCACCTTTTTTGAAATGAGAAAACCACTCATACACTTGAGTTTTTCCTATAGTGCTGTCCTTGTAAGCTGTGTTCAGCAGTACAACAGTTTCTGCAGCATTTTCCCCAAGCATTTCATAGCCTCAAACTATTCTCTTAAACAGGCCATCACAAAAAATGAGGTTTGAGTGAAACTGCTTTTACAGAAAAATTTACTGTGACCAGAGAGAACATTTTCAGGGGATGCCACTGTGTGCACTAACTCAGAGCTAGTTGCTAGAAGCTCACTTAGTGGCAATAATGTGTACTATGACATTAACACTCTGTCTAATGCAATTCCGGTATTCGTGGGTACCCCCTCGGGTGTCTGATTATTTAGTAGTTACTTCTACAAACTTCCGTTTATTAATTGGTACCAGATAATACAATTATTTTATATTATAATATTTATTATCATTTTATCCCTTCTACCTTGAGTTTGACTAAGCAGGCTAACACGCTCCCTCCTCCCCCTTCTCTATCTCATTAATGTTATCATTTCAGGATCATCCAGAGTTTTTTGATAATTAATAATATCTGAAGTTGTTTGAAGAGGAATATGATTCAATGTATTATTCCTGACATAAAGGATGAAGAGGCTGAGACATATTTAATGTGTTGAAAATATACATGTGAAATTCTTCGTGAAAAACCTGTCTGGGTTAGGAGTGATGACCCAGGGGGAGAGTAAGGTTAATGAGCAGTGACTTCATTTCATATTAAAATCAGTTCAATAATCCATTGTCTGAATGGTTGATTTCAACATTTATATAGATTTTTTGACATTTGCATGTACACAGAAATATTAAAAATTAAATAAAATGAATGAACCATTAAGCCCTTTATTTGTTTTTTCCCATAGAGTTTCTCGACTTCAAGTCTATTGACAATTTGTTCTGAAGGACAATTATTTGCTCTGAAGGACGATCCTATACAATGTAGAATGTTTGTTAACAACTTTGGCCTCTACCCATTCAAAGCCTAAACCAACTCCTTTAGATATCACATCCAAAATACATCTCCAGGCATTATCAGAAGTCCTCTGAGGGGAAAATTGCTCGTTAAGAACTACTAACTTGAAAAGATCACTGTGTAATCTTTTACAAAGTATAAAGTATAGAACAAAGTAGAGAACAAAGTATAGAACAAAGGAGAGCAAAAACAGAAACAGCTTTATTAGGGGAAGCTCCAGACAAGCTTCTGTGACCCAGGCCAACTGGTCAGGGAAGTCGCGCCCAGCAGGCAGGGGCACGAGTTTTTAAAGGGATGGTAAGGAATGTCCGGCATATATGGATAGGGTTTGGCTACTCTGAGAATTGCTTGTGGACTCCTTGCGGTTTTCTTTGAACCTGGAGCATCTGGTTTTACTTCCCGATACCGGTTATCTACCTGCCACCAGCTGGTGTGGCTTGCTTTTGCTCTTGTGCTTTGGTCAGCCCTTGCCTTCCTGTTCCCATCCAGACACATTGTAATCTTAGAACTCAACTGCTACAGTAGGTTATAGTAACTGGCAAAGGTAGGGATTAAATGCTATATAATGAATATGTTGACCTTGTCAAAGAGAAATTTGGTCTTTACCTGCAGCTTCTGGGAATTAATTCATGCTATACTTGATAGAAGTGTTTTGGGGACGGGCGCTTGTCACACCAACTTTTAGAGTTCAAATTAAATACAATGTCATTTGAAGGTAGGCGATATCAGTTCATCTAGAAACTGAGAGGAACTGCATAAGCAATCAGTCAATTGTATCTATGCAATGAGATCCCCATCACAATTTTAGAATTGTTTGAATAGTAAAGCCGGGCTCAGCTTTCCTCATTGCAATATCCTGTCAATAACAATATCAATTGTTACTCATTGATTGCGGGGAGTATTCTTTCCTGAGGCAAGGAAACCCTCTCAGATCCTAGCCTCTGCCCATCTTCAGTTGGCTAATTGCATTCTCATGAACCACCTTTAACACATTTGGCTGCTAATTATAAAGTCAGCAGTTCGAAACTACCAGCTGCCCAAAGGGAGAAAGAGGAAGCTTTCTATACCCCTAAAATTTATAGTCTTGAAAACCCACAGGGGTAGTTCTACTCTGTCCTAATGGGCCACTATGATTCAGAATTAAATCAATGGCACTAAGAACCATAAGTATAATTTCAATCACTTCTAGGAGCCCTTCTGAAACTGTATCAAGAGGGGAATTTTGAAACCTCTTGAACTTGCAGTTGGTGTCAGAAGTGAGTGTAGTTTTGGGTGAATCTCCTTCTAACTTTGTAGCTGGGCCCTGATTTTGGAGTTGATTTCAGAATAGTAAATATCTTGGGAGTCTGAGAAGTTACCCACAAACTGCAGTTCGGTTAAGTCAAGGTAAGCACGTGGTATGATTTTATGAATGTTTTGTTCTTGTTCATATTCTTTGAAATTCGTTACTTTGTCTCAGTAATACGAGTTCCTTACTGGTACTAAGGAAAATTAAATCCTTACTAGGTACATGAACAGAACAAAGAATACTGCATGGTTTAAAATCAGAACCGGTGTTTAAATAAACAAGCTCACATCACATTTAAACAGATTTATCCCCAGAACACTTCTTCCTAAGGGCATTTTCCCTACCCCCTCCAACTGGCTTTGGCCTGGCCTGCAGAAATCTCTTTTAACATCACAATGGAATGCAGGTTTTTAGTGCCCTTAGAGCAGCAGCTCTCAAACTGTGGGTCCTGCTCCCTTTGGGGGGGTCAAAGGACCCTTTCACAGGGTCGCCCAATTCATAACAGTAGCAAAATAACAGTTATGAAGTAGCAACAACAATAATTGTATGGTTGGAGAGTCACCACAACATGAGGAACTGTATTAAAGAGTTGTGGCATTAGGAAGGCTGAGACCTACTGCCTCAGAGCCATTCTTGTTTGAACTACCCCTCTCCGGATATCAAGAGATGCAGTAAGCCTTTCTCAGGGACAGGGGAATCCATTTCCCTCCCTGCTAGGACAAGCTGCTGATGAAATTCAGGAATGGGATCAGAACCAAGGCGCCTGAAATTTTACCCAAATATATTTTGGTTTTACTTCTGTCAATACCACTTAATGATACATGCATTTTAACTTGCCTTTTCTTCTGCTTTCTGTATTCTACCCTCTCTGAATAATATAAAAGAAAATTGGCCAGGGAAAGGGGGGCTGTAGTCTGGAGAGAGGTTCCCTTTGAATATTTCAGCTGCAGCCCAGGCGAGCCTGATATTAAAAACAAGACTTCAATAATTCTAATTGGACATTGTAGTGGTCTTCTTTTAGCCAAACCTGCAACAGTGTATGACAGCATTATATCTTCTCACCATACTTATTTAATCTGTTCGTGGAGCAAACAATCAGAGTAGCGAGCTTAATGAAGAAGAATGTGGCATCAGGATTGGAGGGAATCTTTTTCACAACCTGAGATACGCAGATGACACAACCTTGCTTGTTGAACGAAAGGGGGACTTGAAGAACTTGCTGATGTAGATAAAGGATTGGAGCCTTCAGTATGGATCACAACTCAATACAAAGAAGATCCAAATCCTCACACTGGACCAATAGGTAACATCATGATAAATGGAGGAAAGTTTGAAGTTGTCAAGGATTTGGATCCACAACTAATGCTTTATGGAAACAGCAGTCAAGAGATCAAAAGGTAAATCGGCTGCACAAGAGCATTGTAGAGTTTGGAAAAAGCAAGGATGTTACTTTGAAGACTAAGGGGTGCCTGACCCAAAACCATTTTCCATTGCCTCATATGCATATGAAAGGTGGACATTGAACAAGAGAGACAGATGAAGAATCTATGCATTTGAATTGTGGTGCTGGAGAAGAATATTGAAATTATCAAAGATTGCTAAAAGGACAAACAGATCTGCCTTGGAAAAAGCTTGACCAGAGTGCTCCCTAGAGGCCAGATGGAATGCTTTGCCTTACATACTTTGGACATGTCAGAAGAAACCAGTCCCCAGAGAAGGCCACCATGCATGGTAAAGAGGCAGTGAAGGAGAGGAAGCCCCCAAGGAGATGTATTGAAACCTTCGCTGGAACAATGGGCTCAAAGATGGAACAGTTCTGAGGATAGTGCAGGACAGGGCAGCGTTTCCTTCTGCCGTGCATAAGGTCACTCTGGGTCACAATGAACTCAATGGCACCGAACACAACGGGTATACAAAAAGAGACTGTCATTTAGGGAGCGTTTTTATCATTTTATAATTATATTTGACCCATACATATTTTAGGGTCATAAAAAGAAAGAAATAAAAAATCATCGATACGCTGTCTGCAGAGGTTGCTATGAGTCAGAATTGAGTCAACAGGGAGCGCTTGTGGTTTTTGTTTGTTTGTTTCTTTGCTTTTCAGAATTCATAGCAATGATTACACAAAACTCATACACAACACTTATGATTATTCGGATGATTAGGGTTGTTTATGAGGAAAATTCAAAATTTAGGATCAAAAGCAGAAGCTTGCTGTGCGGTTAGCTCTCTCTCACACACTCAGCCCCTCAGGCTCAGAGAAGCCAATCAGGTGACTGTTTGCCTTCTAAGAGAAAGTTGCCATGCCCCTTTAATGCTCCGGATAGTCTCAAAGAGCACCCCACTCCACCGGATGCTTCAGGCCAAAGGTCTGGGCTCTAACTCTGGATGTCAATATATGGCAATCCACTCTGCCTGGAGTCACTAGCTTTATTCATTCCACCAAAGATCACAAATGGGTACTCTTTGAGATTCCCCCATTCCATCCTGACATGATTAATTCCAAATCCGGTTGGATGATAAAACTGACCGCTCCTCATATCCCTGTTTGTGTGATCCCATTCAACCATTTGATGATAGTTACAAAAGACTTTCTCAATGAGCACTCACTCCACCACAGTTTGTATAAGATCAAAGCCCTGGTGGTGTCCTCTAGGAAGTGCTGGATTGCTATTATAAGTTAGGAATTCTAGTCTACCCCTCACTCCATGGTTCTGAAGCTCTTTGCTTTCATAAGGATCTACTTCAGAAACTCTAAGTAGAGCCGCTGTAAATCATTATCTAATAATGACAACAGGTTTTTGCCAGTCTATATCTAGTACCTTAATTAAAAGGTCCTAGCAGACTACTTCTAATGATACCAGAAGTCCTTCCTGAAACACACTGTGGGGATCTTCTGGGAAAGAGATTTAGTGTGGTATTCATGAGCCTGTATTCTGAAGTCACAAAGTCTGGCTTCAAATTCTGACTTCAATCATTTGTTAAAATAGTATGTGTTTCAGAATCATTATCTTTAAAGTATTAATAAAAATGACATAGTTCTCCAATACCTAAACATTTATATTTTTCATATATGTACACATATACATATATACACATATATAATATTTCAAGAATTTATTGATAAAATACTATTACATCTTTTGTTCATTGTCTTTCCCACTGTACAATGTGTTAGACAGGGTCTTCTATAGAAACAAAACCAGGACACTCATAATTTTATATATATTTATATAGATCGATATATAACATAGAAATAAACAGTTAATTAATCTATAAAGCAGTACAAATGGCTCAGTGCAACTTACTCCCGTGAGACACTGGCAGTCTATAGAGCAATTCAGGCTATCTGGCCACAGGCAGCAAACAGCAAGGCAGGTTATCAACAGTCAAGCAGATGACAGGGTCCCACAGTCCCCAGCTCAAGAGATGTAAATTCCAATGGTGTGGCGAAGCAGGTCTTGAAGGAACCTCAAGTTACAGTGACACAGTCCATGGGTAGGCATCCCACAGTTAGTGTAGCTTGCAAATGGAGGCAAAGAATGAGCAAGGCAGCGGCATACTGGTCCGATGATCCAAGAGCAAGAGAGAGAGGCGAGGCTCGCCAAGCCATTTATTTCTCCACTCTTCAACTAATCACATGTGTTCATTGGCCATGTTGGCACAACAAGCCTACCTATCACATACATATTATAAAAAACTTGAGAAACACTATTTATACATTTTCTTATGTGAATTATAAGATCATCACATCAATATTCACATTCTACAATTCTGATACTTTAACGGCGATTTCAATTATATTGGAATAATATTATACTTGGTGATCTTCTAGAAGATGATTTTATACGTTTGGTTTTAAAATATTGGGCTGATAATCAAAAGTTGAGCTGCTTGAAATTCCCATCAGCTCATTGGAAGAAAGATAAAGCTCACTACTCCCCTAATGATTACAGTCTCAGAAACCCTGTAAAGTAGTTCTATGTTGTCCTCTAAGATTCTTATGATTGGGAAGTGACCTGCTGACAGTTAATTTGAGTTGTTTTTAAAATGTATTTAATAAAATTTCATTTTCCTTATACAATTTTCCATAGTATATCTAGACTATTCTATTGTTATTTGATTACAATGTATGTGTTTTTATGGACAATTATGTTTAATATTTACCTGGTCAGTATTTGGGGAATACACTATAGGTAGATTTCTACAGTGGCCCACAGTTATTCTTCCTACTGATATTCACACCTTTATGTATGGACTTAGCAACTAATTTCTAAACTATAAAACATGGCAAAAGTAATAGAATGTCACTTTTGTGATCAGAGATTAAAAAATTGTGAATTATTTCTTCTTGGCTGTCTCTTTATAATGTTCTAGTTTTATGTACATTGATGATGTAAGCTACTATTGTGGGAGATATTTGTGGCAAGGAACTGAGGGTACAGTCACTGATCTATAGTCAATTGCAAACCATGTGCCTCAGTTCAGCAACAATAAGTGATTGTAACCAATGGCAACCATATTGAGAAGCCGTTCGTCAGAAGCCGATTTGATTTCAGCTTAAGAAAGTATCTGAGGCAGAGGATTCACTAAACTGTAATTGGATTCCAGACCAACACAAACTGTGACATAATACATATATAATGATTTACATAATAACGATGTGATTTTGTGGTCCTTTGCTACACAAAAATACCAGATAGAAAACTGGATGTATATATATGATCATGAGTTATGCCTATCTAAAAGTGCATTCAAATGAAAATAAAGTTTCATATAAAATAAAGTCTCTCCATCTCTTCCATGTACCTTTATCTTACGAGTACTATCATATTCTCGATCTCTCTGTATATAATTTTCTAAGAAAAGTTTCTCTGAATATGGAAAGAAATTGGTGCATTAGGAATAGATGGTGACTTGTTTAGTTTGGTTTTTGTTGTATTTTGGTTTTGAGAGAGAAAATTCTGTAAAACATTATTAAATGTACAGGAATAAGCCTGGTAGAGGGAAATACAGATGCTAATGGGGGTGAGGAGTTCTTAAGGAAGCACACAGACGGAAAACCAGGAGGAGAATGAGTCACTTGGCTTAGAGGGCGTTTGAAATGTGACTAAGGGGGAGCTGCTTTCTCAGAGCGGAGTGAGCAGGGTAACTGGACTGGGGTAAATCCTGTTGGATTAGGGCCTTTGGGATCTTCATTTGCTGATGGGGCATGACACAGGTAAAGAGAAACAGCTGCACAAATCTGCAAATGATCAGAACTTGGAATCTGCGATGTATGAATCTAGGAAAACTGGAAGTGGTCAAAAATGATATGGATGTGTAAAGATTAATAGCCTAGACATTAGTCATCTGAATGGACTGGTATTGGCCATTTTGAATCAGAACGTCAGATGACATACTACGCCAAGGATAACACAAGAAGAACTGGCCTGGCATCCATTGTCAAAAAGAACACTGAAAAATCAGTCTTGGAGGACAATGGATGCTATCTGAGAATTATATCTATCCACCTGTTGAAGCAATTGAAGAATTCTATTGATGACTTCAGTTAGAAATTGATCACATATGCAATCAAGATGCATTGATATTTATTGGCTATTGGAAAGAAAAAGTTGGAAACAGAGAGGAAGAAAGAGTATTTGGAAAATATGGACGGGGTGATAGAAATAAGCTGTAGATCACATGAGAGATTTTTCCAGACCAATGTCCTTTTTATAACCAAGGCTTTTTGTCAACAACACACAATGTGAGTATGAACATGGGCTTCTCCAGATGGAACACACAGAAATCAAATTGACTACATCTGTGGGAAGAGATGCTGGAGTTGCTGACTATCAACAGCTACAGCCAGGACAGAGCCTGACTGGAACAGATCATCAAGTACTTATATACAAATTCAGAATAAAGTTAAAGAACATTCAAGCCAGTGCATGAAAACCAAAATAGGACTTTGAGTCTATCCCACCGGAATGTTAAGAATATCTCAAGAATAGAAAAGAACAGAACATTGCAAAGGTTGCTGGAGAGGACAAAAATCAGATATCAGAATGAAATGTACAAAGATCTAAAACTTAGAAAACCAAGTGAGAAAAACACACTCCGCTTATATTAAATGGAAAGAACTCAACAGAAAATTCAAGCTTCAAGTGGCAATATTGAAAGATCCTGTGGGAAAGATCAGACAAAGAGGGAAAGAATACAGAGTCACTGTGCCAAAGAGAACAGCGAGGATGAATGCACTGAGTTTGGTACTGTCCGAGAATATCAACCGTACGTACCGTGGACTGCCTAAAGGACAAATGAATCTGTCTTTGAAAAGTATGACCAGAGTGCTCCTTAGAGGCCAGGATGGGGGACTTTGTTTGACAGACTGTGGACCTGTTGTCAGGGGAACGAGTGCCTGCAGAAGGACATCGTGTTTGGTAAGTAGAGGGGCCGCGAAACAGGAAAACCGTTCTCTAGGAGATGGATTGACAAGTTGCCTGCAACAACGGGTTCAGGAATGGGAACAATTGTGGGAATGGTAAAGAACCAGCAGTGTTTCCTTCTGTTGTGTATAAGGTCACTGTGGACCAGACTCCACTGAATGGCACCTAGCAAACCAACAATAAAATGATTGACAGTGGACATCCAAAATCCATTTGGAGGAACCTCATATAGGTTAAGTCTCTGGTAAATTCCCGGCGACCATAGTCCAGGAAAGTGACCAGCCTTGCCATCACACAGAGAGAGGTTTAAAGTCAATTGAGCCATATGTAGTTAGGTTCAAGGATAATATCCTATCATTGGATCTCCCTTTTGTCCCATTTTAAAGTTGTTTTTGTTTTTATTATTTTCTGCTTTTTCTTTGATCTTTTCTATGTCTTTTTTTCCCTTTTCTGGTCATTATTGGAGTTTTTTGTTTGCTTTCTATGATTTCAAATGATCGCGTTTCGTTTTGTATGATTTTCTGTATATGAAATCCAGGACAGGTAGATCTACAGAGACAGTAACTAAACTGGGGCATTGTAGGGAAAGGTGTGGCTAAATCAGGAGCTAACAAAAGTGATTATAAAAGAAAATTTGCTGAAGTTTATTTTAGTGATGGTTGCCAAATCTTAATGTGATGGAATTTTAAATTGTATGATATGTGAAGTATATGCCATAAAACTATTTGAAAAAAAAAAGCAAAAGGGTTAGTCATTGGAAGAGGAGCAATATATTATCTCTAGCAATCCAGAGCACAAGAAACAGGAGTAAAAATGCATGTGTACTGATAAATTTCCAGAGTTACAGCTAACAGCATTCATGAATCAACATAAGCAGTCTATGTGTTACCAACATTAAATGATTTTGATGTAATAAGATATAACATAAGAATAAGAATGAACATATTTGAGTCTACTGCTGGAACGAATGGAAACAATTCTCAAATGTTCTGTGTCACTTGGAAAAAATCATGTATGCCACTCACAGAGGGTGTCTCCTATGTTGCACATTGTAGCCATTCTTTACATGAAAACAAAACTTCAGAACTCGTGCTTTAATATGCGAGCGAAATAATTGAGTACTGAAACTGATTTTGTCCTGTATCGCAGCCCAAGGGAGTTAACATTGAAATTGTACTCTGAGGAGGCCTTGTTTTAACCTGGCCTCAAACACAGCTCTTTATTCATGCGACTATCAGTTTGTGTTAGTCAGTTACAAAAAAAAAAAAATCAGCTTTATGTTTGCCTTTGATCTCTGAGGGGCACTGAAAAGTACCTTCTTGGATAGGAGCTCAAGAGGCTTTCATCCCCATCTAATTCTGAGGTTTCTGGCTTCATGCCCCGATGCCCAGAATTGCAGGTCAGCCAGTGTAGTGGACATGCTCTCATCTCCACCAGCAGCAAATGCTGCCTCTTTGCTGTGTATAGACTCCCAGGGCATGCTAAATTACATTTTAGGTACCAGGAGACAAACAGAAATAGAAAGGTTCAAACCAAAGTGTGTAATATTCTACAAAACTTCCCTAATACCAATGCACTCAACATTACTATCTTCCAACATATTTTGATCAGGGAGCAGTAATTATAGAAAACAATGAAGACAATGGATTTGATCAGTTCATAATTTATGCTCATCTAATTATCCTTTCTCATGATTGTTATTGTAATTTCTCCATTTCTGTATGCCACACCGTTTCATGAAATGATGACTTTTTATGATGCCATTCTTGACACAATTAAAAGTGTCAGTCTTATCATAAAACCCTAATATATGGGACACAATACTATATTTTGCCAACCACTCCTTTTGCCTGGGTGATGTTTTTATATATGTACT
>NW_022103898.1:42806123-42807966 GCF_000313985.2 Echinops telfairi | reverse complement strand
GTCGCAGCCAAGGTACCAATCCATCTTCTTGAAGGACTTCTTCTTTGTTGCCCTTATACTTCAACAAATAGGAAATCCTTCTCCAGGGACTGGTATCTCCTGATAACAAAGTAGGTATGCAGAAGTCGTACCATCCTTGCCTCCCCAAATGCTGTAGCTCAACCTCCTCCACGACAGATTGATTTGTTCCTTTAGCAGTCTTTGGTACTTTCCCTGTTCTTCAGCACCGCAATTAACATGCATGAATTCTTCTTTGGTCTCACTTACACAATTTCCACCTTTCACATGCATATCAGGCAATTGAAAACTACATGACTCTGGTCAAAGTCACATCCAGGCTAGTCAACACTCTTAATGGATTTGGTGTGGCAGATTTACCTAATGCAACTCATTTTTTAATATCTTAACTGCAGCTTCTGTCAGGATTGATTTTTTATCCAAGCAATACAAAATCCTTGACAACTTCAAACTTTTCTCCATTTATTTTCCTGCTGTTAAACATTGGTCTGCTTGTGAGGACTTTGGCCTTCTGTACATTACATTGTAATTCATACTGAAAGTTGCAATCCTCGATTTTCATCAGCCAGTTATTCAAGTTTTGCTTGCATTCAGCGAGCAGGTGGTGCCATCTGCATTTCTCAGGTGGTTGAAAATATGTATTTCCTCTAACGCTGATGCCACATTCCTCTTCATATAAGCCATGTTCTTTGATTATTTGCTCATCATACAGATTAAATAACTTTGGTAGAGAATACAACTGTGTCTCATACCTTTCTTGATTTTAATCCATTATTAGTATTCCCTTGTTCTTTTCTCACAACTGCCTCTTGATCCATGTACCAATTCTGCATCAGCACAATGAGATGTTCTGCAATTCCCATTCTGCTCAACCTTATTCAGTAGAATGTATTTGCATAGTCAATAAAACACATATAAACAACTTTCTAGTATTTTTCTGGTCTGAGCCAAGAACCATCTGACATCAGCAATGATATCTTTTGTTCCATGCCCTCTTCTGAATCCAGTGTGAACCTCTGGTAATACCTTATCAATGTACTGTTGCAAATGTTGCTGGATGATCTTCAACAAGATTTACTTGCATGTGATATTACTTATGTTGTTTTATAATTTGAGCATTCTGCTGGGTCACCTTTCTTTGGAATGGGTTCGAATATGGATCACGTTCAGGCAGTTGGTCAAAAAGATCTGCTCCAAATATCCTGGCCTAGACAAGTGAGTGCTTCCACTGCTTCATCCGCTTGCTGAAACATTGCAACTGGTATTCCATCAATTCCTGGGACTTTGTTTTTGGTTAAAGTTTTCCGTGCATCTTAAATTTTTTCCTGCAGCACCATTGGTTCTTGCTCATAATCTACCCCTTGAGATAGTGAAATGCTTACCTGTTCTTTTTAGTATAGTGTCTCTGTGTATTCCTGGCATCTTCTTTGGCTGCATCCTGCATCATTCAATGTTTTTTGCCCATAGAGGATTTCAAGATTGCGAGTTGAGGCTTGATTTTTTTTTTTTTCCCTTAACTTCTTTCATCTTAAGACATGCTGAGAGTGTTTTTCCTTTTTGGTTTTCTAATTCTACATCTTTGTACCTTGCATTATAGTATTTGGCTTTGTCTTCTCAAGCTGCCTCTTGAAATCTTCTGTTCAGAGCTTTAACTTCATCCTTCTGTTTGCTTTTACTCCATGACCAAGAGTACATTGCAAGATCTCTTCTTTGATTTTTTTAAAAACAATTTTCCCTATATTTTTAATGACCTTTTGCTTTCTTCATGAATGATGTTCTTGATATTCTTCCACAGCTCATCAAGCCTTCTATCATGATTGTTGAA
>NW_022103898.1:42803868-42805618 GCF_000313985.2 Echinops telfairi | reverse complement strand
TGGTGCATATATTTGAATAATAGTTGTATTAGTTAGATTTCCTTATTTGTCAAAGCAGATAAATCCATTCTGGTTCAAGTCCATGGGTCAGATGTTAAGCTGGAGGCTTTTCCTGACTCACATTATCTTCTGGAGGCAGTCCAGTGAATACAAGGTCACTGGGCAATATGGCAGGCTGCTGGTAATTCCCAGGGTCAGCAGGCAATATGACTTCCATTGACTGAAGGCCAAAGAACCAGAGGTCAGTGCAACAGATGCATAGTCCACACCAGTAAGAAGAGACTAGACTTCTCTAGCGTTTGCATTAAAAGGAAGAGGTTACAGCCCAGGGAACATTCCTTTTAAATGCATGGGAGCCAAGGCCTAAGCAAGAATGCCACATTCTCGCCTAATCCTCTTAAAACTCCCCTGCAGATCACAGTAGATCCCCAAGTGCAGTTGATGACACTGTTAGGTCACATCCGGGGGAGGCCTCAACTGCCCAACTACTACTACTCCGGCCCAGCCAACATGACACAAAATCAACCATCACAAAGAGGTGCTATTCTCTTTTGTGTAATTTAGGAAAATTATTAGTTTAAAGCAATTCTTTCTGTTTTACTGAGAGATTTCCATGGAAATCTTGATTTTTGTTGAAAATTATAAATTAATAATATAAAAATACATTCTTCGTGTAGAAGTTTTCCTTAATTTTTAATCAAGTTTTACTTCTTTTGAAATATAACCTGTAAGCTCACCTGTATTACATTTCTATCTTAACATTTTTTCAGTAAGATGTGTAGCATTTATATATAAATTTCAATGAAGCTAAATTCATTCCCTATTATATTTCCAAAGGTATTTTTAAAATTTAAAATTATATATATATATCAACAAGTTCATGGAAAAGTTCCATTATCTTTAATTTCATTTATCTATGAACTTTTCGAAGCCTACCTATATACCTACACACACTCATGCACACACATTCATGAAAAGTCTTGCTATTAAATCATAGAAACCTTTATGAAAATGAAGTAAATATGTAAAATAATTATGTTCTGTACATATCCACAACGAATAAGCAGCTTCATTCCTTTTTATCCATTTTTATAAAATATCTTTCTTTTAAGCCTTCATGGTTTTCCTGTGTCCTTATAGAAAATCTATTGAGATCACTCTTCTGGAATTCCCACAGAACAGTTGGCATTCCATTCTCATCTGACTTTCCTGCTTGCACATAGCCAGCCTAGTAAATCCCTTCCCAAGTCACTGTTTTGATTAGATATTACTCTCTGCATCATAAATGTCAATCAGTGCCATGTCCCTGGTTACAATTCATTTAATAATATTATCTTCACTAGCTTTTATCTTCTGACTGATGAAAAGATTAACTCTGAGCTACCTGATTTTCAGCAATATTTTTAACACCTATGATAATTAAGGTTTGTGCCAACTTTACCTGCCAGGGTTCTCTAAGATTTGTCAGTGAGCCCCTCCCCATAAGGTGCAGGCTCCATCCTGAAGATGTCTCCTTGGAGGTGTGGCTTCTTTTATTATCTATCAAAGTGACTCTGGGGATATCTGCTTCCTTTTTTCCTTCCTTCCTTCCTCTGGCAGGGATCCTTTATCTGGTTGCTTGGGATGTGTGCCTGCACCTGCAATATTGCCTGCTGATCCTGGGAGCTAGCTATGGCTGCTATAACATCACACCTGCTAATCCATGTATGCCTCCACCTGCTCTGATCACTCACCTTTCTGTCTTTCCAGC
>NW_022103898.1:42778755-42802749 GCF_000313985.2 Echinops telfairi | reverse complement strand
GTGCTATACTGCACCCTGACTGGGCTTGTCTCCTCCGCTCATAAGTGTACACTTCAGTGGTATTAATTATACTCAAAATGTTGGATAACAATTCATCTCTTTGCTTCCAAAACTTTCTCATCACTTCAGGCATAGATTCTGTGCCCAGTACATGCTAACTCCTCATTTCTCAAGCCAGTAAAGTTTAGGTTGGCAACTGCTACTTTGTAATGTGGGGAAATATGAAAAAAGTTGGGTGAGATAAAAAGTTAAGAGACAGGAGAGCAATAAAAAACTGCTAATGAATTATAGAACTGGAAATAATTTTAGGAAAATGGAAGCAGAGATAAGTTGAAAATAAATGATACATATGAGTTTGTACTTTTCTGTGCTTAAAATTCGTTAGCAAAGATATATACTCTAGAAAAAGGGGCCCATTCACAAGTTTCTCTGTTATAGCCTACAGTAAATAGTAGCATAAATGTTGCATTGTATCTTATATTTTTTGGACTCAATTTTCTAGAATGATATATTCATAAGTTAAAAATTAATATATTACAATCTAATGCTATAAAATTATTAAATGATTTGCATATTTCCCTAAGTCTATTCTCATTAAAACCCTATGGCTGTGCCTGCAAATCCTCATGAAAAATAATTCGGTGAACAAGTAGGACATGCCTTCGAAGGCAAGATGTTTACCAGTGTCCACTGCTCTAATGAAATTGAAGGGCCTCTGGACACTGAGAAATCCTGATACCTTGATACTTAACAAGTTACACGTCATTAAGCTTTCCAAGCACATATTTATTGACAGATATGTCATATAAATAAATTAAAGCATAATTAAAGCATGTTAATGCCTTCTGAATTATGACAGCCCTCAAAGCAGGATTAGAGATTTTAAGATATTGGACTGGGATCCGCATGCTTGGTAGTTCAAAATCACTATCAGCTCCATGAAAGACTGGGGTCTCTAAGGGTCAGCATTGACTCAATGGCAGTGAGTTTGGTTTGGGTTATGAAATGACATTGGAAGCATATAGATTCACATTTTAGGGGCTCGTGGACAAGTTAAGAGACAAACGATGATCAGTTGTTTGAGAAAAGTCAACCGTAAAGTCAGCTTGAATTGTAAATAGTAAAAGTGAAGTTGAAGGATGATTCAGTCAAAATTATTTTTCTACCACATATTTTCCTTACCATGGGGGACTTAGATACCTTTGGGGACAATACTTTTATGTGTGTCTTTCTTAAGGAAAGAGCCAGCAGGAGGAATGATAGAATGGATGTACTTCCAAGAAGTCTTCGGTCAAAGGGATGCAGTTAAAGATATCTCTCTAATTCTGAATTACCTGCATCAAATTGTAGAAAACTGTGTGGGTCTTTGTGCATTATCAATCTTAAGCTGCATAAATTTAGAAACAAATTACTTTGTTCTGGGTGGCAAACATATGACAAAAGCCAACAACCAAAATGGATTTTGAAGCAATCCTACCCCTTTCCCAAGAGGAATGTTTGTTGTTGTTGTCGTTGCTGCTGCTGCTTTTTAAGTATATCTCTGTGTTTACATTCAATAAAAGTAGATTCAATATGTCTACCTTGAAACTAAAGCCATGAATTCTTTAATCTTTGGGATCAATTTCTGCTCAGAAAACATAAAGTTTCCTGAAAAACACTGAAATACTTCATCCTATCAGAAAGTATTATCCTTAGATGCAAACCAATTATTCATCAGCTGAAAGGAAATACAATCCCAGGGCTCAACTATCATTTCAGATCCAATTTCTAGTTATCTTTTGAATATCTTTGCTGTCACAGAAAAATTATGTTGGCAAATTTTTGAAAATTGATCCAATGTTCAAAGATATTTTTCAGATTTTTCCACACAGAAAAACAGCATAAAAAAATCCTATAAAATTGCAGAACACTATTCTACATCTGATATAGTTTTTATATGTTTGTAAACATTATTGCTCAGAGATGAGTTTCAAGATGATTTAATACTGTAATGCACAACTGGCTCTTTTTCATAAAAACATACTTAAATCTTGTATACCAATAAAAAAAATTCTATCTTTTAAAATGTTTAAGGTAGGAGAAAAATTCTTAAACCCTATCTCCTCGAACTTCTCTCTGGTGTTTCTGACACCCATTTCCCAACTCCCGCCTGAGAACCCCGTCCGAAGGCAATGAAAAGAGCTATTTTGTTTTCTGTGAAAAAGGCTTGATCCTTGTACACCATCCAGATTGCATTTAATCACCAAAAATATTTCCTGAATGTTTGCTGTATTTCAGGCATTCTGATAGGCACCGATGGCAAATAGATAAATATCATGAGACATTAAAGCCTAAAAAGGTTTGCTGGTTTTCAATTGCCTATTTTCTCCTGAACTTGACGTATGTGACTCTTCAAGTACAAGCCCATCTAACTTCTACAGCTTGATTTCACTTTGCACACTCAATCTGCCACTTCCTATGAACTTCTCCTTATTACATATACCATGCCCTTTTCTTCCGCAGCACTTTTGATCATGATGTCTGCCCTCTGTCCTCTAACATAGAATACTCCCTTCTTAGCCTGCCAAGCTCGCTCATAGTTCAATATTGAGGTCAACATCATCTACTAAGCAATAAAATATTTTCTAAACTCCCCAGAAACACTACTCAACTGCTCCTATGAACTCCCTAAGTGTTTTGTTATTTCCTCATTCAGATAAATATCAAAACTTTTTCATGGAATTAGACATGTATACAAAATGAGGGATCAAAACCAAAAATAGCATGCAAACTTTTAATGTTATCTAAAAAACTATGAACAAGTTCATTGCCATTTATTCAATAAAGAAGATGCCTCAGAGAGAAAGGTTTCATCTTTGCACAGCAGTATGATTCTGGGAAAGGGCAGAAGGAAAAGCCAGTTCTTTTTCAGGATGATGTTGAAAACTTCACACGCAAAATGTGAAAGTGAGAATTAAACCTCGATGTCCAAAATAGAGAAATATGTTTTTTATCTTCCAAGAGTTATTTTTCCAGGACTTTGAAATCCCGAGTACTCAAAAAATCTAATATTATCACATCAAAGAGATGTGGACTTGTGTATGATGATTATTGTTCCAAATTAGTTCAGATACTCAGAAAATGCAGTCACTCTTGTAGGCACAGTCCCCAGAAGAAAAGGCTCTCAAAGCAAGTACGGAGGAAGTCAGGAGCAACCAATCCAAAAACATACGTACTGGGATCCAAATCTAGAGCGTTCATGAACACAGACTACGAACACATTCACTTATAGGAAAACCTCTCTTTGGCATGAACAAAGAAAAAATAAAAATTCCTTTAAATTCCAGAACCCACAAAAGTTGGAACAGGAGAGAATAGAATGTGATGGTCACTTTCATATATTGACTTGTTAGGTTCTTGAATCAAACACTAATCCAGGTAGAGCTGTGAAGGCATGTTGCAGATTTAATTCAAATCTATAGTCCCTTGATGTTAGTAAAAGAGGTTATCATATGATATCTGTATGGATCTGATCCAATCCATACAAAGGTTTCAAGAGCAAAACTGAGACTTCCTGAGAAGAAATAAATTCTGTGGACAGCAACTTTAGTTTATCACTTACTCTTCCACCCTGGTAGCCAGTCGGGTAAGCATTGGATAGCTAACTGTAAGGTTGGAGGTTCAAGCCCACCAACTTCTCTGTGGGAAACATATGAGTCTATCTCTTTCTGTAAAGATGTATACTCTTGGAATACAGGACTGCCACCTCTCACAATGGCATCAATCGATTTCAGGTAATAAGCTTGTGCATCGGACTTGTTACATTGGCCACACTGAACTCTGCGACCGTTCCCAGCCATTGGGTCAATTCTGACCCCAGGGACCCAACAGGGTGGGACAGAAGTGCCCTTTGGGTGGACTCTCAGCAGGTAGACTTGTTTTTCTTCTGCTGTTTGGTTACCTTCTTACTCTTTTGCTCCTGAAAAGAAGAAATTAATCACTGTATTTTTAGGTAGATGCTTTGGAGATTTTTAAGACTCGATGCTACTATTAAAATATAGAACTTGAACTTATGACAATTGACTGCTATCTCAGGAGACTGTGGTCTTAAACCTTTAAAACCAGCCTCAAAAAGAGTATTTCATTATGCCTGTGGAATATTGGTAGTTGTGTCTTTAATGATTATATGTGCCTACAGACACATATTTGTATTTATTATACACACAGGCACTTTCCTCTGTTCCCACCCTTTCATATGTGTGCATCTATTCTTAAACATATACCTACTACATACCTTTGCCTATCCATATGCGATCTTCTTACTTCTTTTTCTGGAGCCGTTCCCATATTATACATCATGTGCATAAAATTAATTACTCTCAGCAGCCTATTACCTCTAGTGTTTCTCAGTAATATCGGTTACTTTACTTCTTTTTGCACACTCTGCATTGTTTACTTTAGTATTATATTGTACACTCTACCCAGATTCAGCATTATTTTTCCTCTCAACCAAGTAACCATTATCTGTGTTCTAAAGAATGTTTCCTCCTCCTCCACTTCCTGGTCACTGACAGTGAAGTGATATATATACAGATATATATTACATACGAATATGTATGCTATAAACACATATATGCACACATTCTTGTCTTCTTAGAAGAGAGAGATGCGGAAAGGGTGACAGCATGTCTGACCTCTGCTTTGTGTCAATTGACCTTGGGTTGATGTGGAGAGAGATGTTCCTCCTTCTCCCTTGCACAGGCAAAGGAGGTTAGACATGGCCCTGTGCCTTGCTCTTACAGTAGTGACGGCTTTTATGTTTTCTGAGGTTGTCAATCTTTACTATGGAGTGGCTGGTGGTTTTGTCCTGCCAATGTTGTGGTTAATTGTCCTTCAATATCCTACCATAAAGCAAATATGAGAAAATAAGGGGACAAGAAAGCTGGAACACAATTAAGGTAGCAAATGATACATTTGGAAAATGTAAGTAATAGCACTGAACAAGATATACGGAAACTGTCAAAGAAGAATTTTACTCACTATGTAAATGACTACCAAAAAACGCAAGAAAATTTGACTAAAGAAAGAAAGAAAATACTTAACAAGAGCACTGGCCCCAGTGACAATTTCAAACAGCTAGTGAGATCCTAGAACTTGTTAGTATGATAGTACCAATAAACTCATTTGTATATTTGGAGACACATACATGTGCGTGTGTATGTGTCTGTGATTTCTTATTTGTAGCCAAATGCTATGTCAGAGCTCATTCTACCACCCCTTTGAGGTTGCCATAATCTTAATTTAAACACTGTGAATCAAGGTCTTAGGAATATTCTTTCTCTCACCTTGTGCAATGCTCACACGTGTCAGAAAGCACTGGCCTGGATTCTAAATCTAGTTTTCCAGTCTTTTAGCTCCCTGTTCCCTTGAAAATTAACATTTACTGGTCTATAGTTTACATAAAAAATAAAATAAAGAGAAGCATCTTCTTTTAGAGTTATATTACAAGGAGGGTATTGATATTATATGAAAGGTACACATTTATTATGTGTTAACATTCTCTCTTCACTTTAAATATTACTACCTGTATTTTAAAAAGCATCAAGTAAACAAAACAAAAGCAAAAACCAAAACCAAACCATTTTTGTCTTGTATGAATTACCATTTAAATATAGATATGGACTAGAAATACATTTTTCCTAATAGCATATTCTACTGGAAGCACACTTAAACTATATTTCATCTCATAATGAATAATAGAAAAAAAATAACAGGAAAGCAGATGATGATGGCAACAAGTGTACAAATGTGCTTGACACAATGAATGGGAGCATGAATTATGATAAGAGTTGTATGAGCCCACAATAAAATTATTTTTTTTTAAAATAGGAAATAATGGATGTTTTCTGATGCTGAAGTTTTCAATTTCATATGGGATCATTGATTTGAACTTTTATTTTCAAGTGATAAATTTCATGGCTTATGAAAGCTGATAAAACTTAAAAAATAACCCAAGAGATTATCAGGCAATTGCATGCCTACCAAGAAAACTAGATTGTAGGGAATATAGATTGCTAGAAAATTAGAGTGTTTGAAGGGAATAGAAGCATTTACTTCAATGTCTGGACTCTTAGGGAACATATTTCTTCAAAGCCTTTCATATTGTTTCTCAAGAAAGTAACACACACTCTTCAGATTTATAAGTTCATGTCTGTAGGTTGTGCATATGTCAATAAAAATTATCTGTTTTCAGAATAGAAAATGAGATCATATATTTATCTGGTTTATACTAAAATGATATAGCATTGATTAAAATATTTTCAGGCAAAACAGACAAATACGGAACAAAGAGACATAAGAGTTTCCATTTTTAAAGGCTGAGATGCACTTGAAAGTGATAAAGCATCAACTTTGCATGGCATATAAAGCATTAAGAAGATTAAGGGGAAAGAGGAAGGAAATCGGTAAAGCTTTAACTGACCTTTTAGAATTTTCATTAGGCTTAGCAAGGTTCCAGAGGAAAGGGAAACAAAAATTAAGATCTCTCTGCTTTGTTGTTGTTGAACAAGAGTAAATAAAATAATTAAATCCTAATCAATTGCAGATGTGCCTTTCCAAAAATTAGTAGGCTGGAAGAAAGCAACTACTGATAAAGCTTATTATTACACACACAAAGCAGTTACTTGAACATTAAGAAGAGGAAATCATGTAACATTTTAGAAATTCTTTGATAATAGTATTGCAATCAAAAACAAGGGAATTCAGAAGCTATGAAAAAAGAATCATCATTAATTCTACAGATGTACAGAATATTCTGTCAGAAAATTTGAAAACTAAAATGGATATACAATAAATATCCAAATGTTGTCTTTCAAATGGTACATGTAATAGGCTTAATTCCTTTTACATGAACAACACATCTAAGGTAGCTGCAAGCAGAACAGAGGAATTGAAAACAAGACCTTCCAGTTAGTACTTGTTACCACAATCCACTGGCAGTACTTTGGAAGAACGGCCTGGCAATTTCGCTCTACTGTTGCTCCTTTCGGTGTGGAGCACAGCTCCTGTCTGGCACACATGAGGCGTCATGAGCGAGACTCAACTTGATGAACACTGCTTTATGTTTTCCTTGTATTACCAAGACACATTCATTATTCATTATTTAAAGACACATCCAGTCAATAAATATTCCTTCATATACTTTCATATTGTTTCTCAAGAAGATAATAAACAGTCTTCAGATCTATAATATAATATCTGTATGTTGTGTTTAGGTCAATATAATAAAAGCAAATTTATCTGTTTTCAGAATAGAAAATTGAATCATATTTTAAACTGGTTTATACTAATAGAATACTGCATTGATTGAAATATTTTATTCATTGAAGTAAATGTAGGACTAATATAACTCACTTAAAAAATGCCTCAATATACTACCCAAATTTATTTAAGGATACCATTCCGGTTTTTTCATGATTGGTATAGGATCATGTATGCCCTCAAACTATGGCAATAAATTACAAAAGCCTTGAATCCATGAGGTAAGAACACATGAGTACATAAGATCAGAGATCAAGGGTGGAGAAAGAAATGAACTCATGGCATGAAACTGTTCATATTTATTGAAATCTGCCTTGCCATTGCATTCTGGACTTCCCAATTCTAGACATGTCCCAACAAATGGTAATATATTATAAATAATATTTTGGATATTAGTCTGTGGTTCTAGCTTTATATAGCTAGAGTATATAGAGTATATAGCTTTATAGTAACTGTTCAGTGGATTGTTGAGATAGGTAGCTGTTATAAAACATGAAGCGAGATGCAATTTGATATAAAGTGCTAATATGTGGTCACAGATGAAAACAATATTTATATGCATCTTTAGGCATGTAAAACCTTGCTTCCTAAAAATCTAAAAGAATTGGTCAAGGAAACACAAAATTCTATTCAAGTAAGTTCACAGTACTCGGCAGAAGTGTGATCATTATGTTTTATGTGCCAACATGGCCCCCATAGGAACATGTGGGCAGAGTTTAGCCTGTCAATCAGGTTGCAGCTTGACTGGAGGGCTGCCGAGATCAATGGCTTTCCAAGGCAGGCCTCCTCTCTCTCTCCCTGGGGGTGGGCCACACACAATGTCTCTGCTTCACCTTCCTGTTGAGAAGCCATACTCTGAGAGCTGGAAGAGCCTCATGGAGACTTGCGCCAGCTTGGACATGCTTGCACCCCCATGGGATCCACAAGACTTTGCACCCACAGGTCTGTGATCTTCCTGCACTTTGCATCATTGCAAGTGACTGCATGAGGATGAAGGGGGATTTATGGACTAGTATCAGACTTATGGGCAAATATTGGACTTATGGACTTGATCTGGACTGGGCCGGGCTGTTTTCTCAATATAAAATTGCTCTTTGATATAAAGCTCTCCTGTACACGTATATGAGTGTCTCTGGATTTGTGTCACTTGTCACAAGCCTAACACAGGGGTAAGCAAACAAAAATAATTGCAACAGTTGGGCATAGCAGGTATGAATCTGATGTGAATAAAAACATTGATTTATTTTATATAAATCAATTGAAGTCCAAATCCTTCTATTTGTCCCCTAACACTCTTTCTAGCAAATTTTTATGATTGATGCTAAATGCTTCAGCTATTTGGGGGCCTTTCATTCCCTCAGGTCTTATGCACACAAGGCATTACTGCCTTCCCCGTGCATGTAATGTCAGAAATAAATTCAGTCAGAAAAATAATAAATTTTGACTTATTTTGACCAAGTTTAACTTTGTAAAGCAACATTCTTCAATAGTTAAACAAACATATTATCCCAACAGAGGATTTCAACACATTCTCTTCATTAATTTATTAAGTCAAATAAAGAAAAAAATCAAGAATTATATAGAAAAATTAATAATATGATGATTGTATAAAGAAGGCAAGACAAACAGCCTCATATTGTCATGGTGTCTTTCTTATCAGTGTCCAAATTTCACATGCACATGAGGCAATTATCACCACAGTGGCTTGGATCAGGCCCAGTATAGTCCCCAAAATTATATGCTTGCTCTTCAACACTTTAAATAGACCTTGTGCAGCATAGTTGACTAATGCAACCTGTCATTTGACTTCTTGACTTGCTTCCATGAGTATCTTGTGTACCCGCAAGATAAAATTCTTGACACTTTCAATATTTTCTCCATTAATCATTATGTTAACTACAAGTACAGTTCTTTAAAAGTCCATAAGAGACAATGTTAGCAAAACAAAGCACCAACAGCAATAATACCAAACATGTAGTGGTCATTTTCTATATACATGCTGGAGCAGATAAATATTGTTGGTTAGTCACACAATGGAATTTCATACAGCAATAAAAATTAATCTCCTTCTATGTCTAACAATATAATTGAATTTCAAAACACAAAAACTTGAGTAAGAAAAACTTAAAACATACTCTGAATCACATAATACAATGTCTTGTATCTAAGAAAACTAAAATCACAGTACCCCCTACAGTATAATTGAAAGAATAGCAACATAACAAGTACAGTGAACCCTCGCCACTTCGCACTTCGACTTCCGTGGCTTCACTCTATCGCGGTTTTTGCGTAACAGCGTATGCTCTGTCATTACTGCCACTGATTGGCTCATACTGTACACGCTTCTATCTGCATCGCTACGTATCGGAGCTATGTATCAGATGCATTTTTGCTTTTGTACAGTGTACTGTAATTGTTTGTGATTTTTAAGAAATTTTATCTAAGCCCTATGATGGCTCCTAAATGAGCTGCTTCTTCTAAGCCTCTTGACAATAAAAATAAGCGCCAGAGGAAGATGCTCACCATCCAGGAAAAGGTAAAACTTTTGGATATAAGGAATCCTACTTCGCGGAATTTCATTTATCACGGAAGGGTCTAGAACTGATTAACTGCGATAAACGAGGGTTCACTGTATTTCCAAATTCAAGAGAGGGTGACGTCTGGTGTGAGGAAAGAACATAAATTTGTAGAGAAACTCACAGGAAAGCTACAATAATGTATTTATGTTCTCTTGTTCAGCTGCACGTTGGGCATGCTGGTATGTGTTTTATTATGGTCTTTAAATAGCCGAATTATATATACTCATAATGTTAAATGTGTTTCAATATAATCTTTAAAAAGCAAAAAATAAGAAAGAAACATATAGAAAATAAACCAGTGTCAAAGGGATGATCTTATCACATTCACTTTGTAACCAATTTTTGAGTTCACATTAAGTGGCACAAAAAGAAATGCATTCTCAACTCTTTATTCTCCCACCTCTTCCAAGAGGTGGAATATAAATTAACTTTGTGACCAGAATTGGATTTTGTCAACACAAAATATTTTTCCCCACCGAGAAAGGATTTCCTGTCTGTGAGGCTGGTATTTCTTCTACCGTCTGAAAGAACTAGGTCGGCGGCCCTGGAGAAGGCCATTCCCATCCTCCTTGAACTAGCACCATCAGGGTCAGCGTAAACCTGAGACAAGGAGGCCCCGCATGATGAAGTCTGAGAGGGGCCAGGAGCAGGTTTCCTGCTCTAAACTTTAAAGATGCCCTTCGCTTTCTTAGAAACATTGAATTCTTCCAAGTTTCTAGGCTTCACTGACTGGAGGGGGGCTCCTCTTTCTGGAATTCCCTGTGCTCTGAAGGAGCACTGTAATATGAATAGTAGTAACCCCTCTTCTGATGCAAGCTACAGATTCAATATGGTTATTTTTCTGCCCCTTCCTTATGATAGACCAAATTGGGTTCAATCTGAGCCTAGACTCCTGTGGAGCAAGTAAAGCATGTATCTCGATCTCTATTTCATTCCCAAGGTCCCCAACCCCATGGTGGTTGAATCAACTCTAACTCATTGTATTAGAGCTTCAGTGTTTACCCCGGGTTACACAGAAGGCTACAGTTCATAACGAAAGCACTAGATTTCTGATTCTCCACATAGATTCAGCCCTCACTGAACTATTTTTGACTATGAAACTGTAAGGTGAATAGCTTCATTCTCAGGTCGGCTGCATTAGAAAGTGGATGAGTACCACTCCCCTAGTACACCCGGGGAGAGACAACCTAGCCTTGTTGTTCTTACCTGGGTGTGCTTTGATGGAATTTGGATCTACATTTTCAGGAATCATATCCTCACTGTCTTGAACAGAAGACCCTCTGCCAATCTTGTCAACTTTGCTATCTTATCCCAGTCATCAACTTTTTCTCATTCCTGTAGCCTTCCTTGTAATCACGATGTACTGACCGGCCACCACGCATGTGTTGGCACTCCATGTGCTGTTTAAATGATGGTGGTTCTGTAAACCTTGGGATGCACTACGGCCCAGTGCTGGTGGTCTCCCTCCTCTGGATGATGTGTCTTTATCTTCATTACATCTTTGTCCTTTTGAAGACAAAATGACTATATCTCTCTAAGTTAGATTTGAATTTGAGCTCTCATTTCTCACCTAGAACATCATGATGACCTCATGACTATAGAGGAAAAACTGGCTAAAATCTGACTTTGGGGGAGTAGATCCTTAGTCCTTTCTTCTCAGGTGTTTCTGGGTGGAGTTGAATCTCTAACCTTTGGGTTAGCAATCAAGAGCAATAACCATTTGCAACATCCAAAGATTCCTTTTGAGGCCACCAGGCTGTATTTCACTTGACTCTCTCTGCATGTTCCTCATGAGTGTAAGTGACCATAACACGTCCATGTTGGTCAAAGGAACACACACAAGACAAATGGAGAATGCTTTGGACTCTGTCAAAGTCTCTGTAGCCATCTTGAACTGTGTTCCTCTGAAATTTTATAGGACTCCCTTGACTGTCGTATAAGATCCTAGCTCATACATCAGGATACCAATAGGCTATAAGATGAACTGCCAAGTATATAATGCTATTTTAGACTGATTTCAACGAGTTATCAAAGGATTCTGGTGGTTTAGTGGGCTGCACCTTGAGCAGTTTCTCTGAGGGAGTAAAATGAGGTTGCCTGACCCCACAAAGACTTAAAGTCTCAGAAACCCAAAGGGACAGTTCTACTCTGTTCTAAGTGATAGCTATGGGGTTACTGTGGTTGAGATTGACTCCATGGCAGTGGGATTTTCTTGTTGTTGTTTTGTTTTATTTGGATATGGTGGTACAGAATCACTATCTGTGTTTGGCTGTCTTTGGGCATGGAGAAAGGCAGCCTCTTCTGCCCATCTCTTCATTATCCGATTTTCTGAGTGAGGGTGCTTCACCAGCTGTCTTTCAGCTGTGTTCTTTTTTTCTATTCAGAATTATTGCAAATGGATCAGAATCATCCATTCTGAATCTGAATCACCTGGAACTATCACTTTCTGTGTTTGAGTATCTAACCCAATTCTAAATGAAGACTTTTCATCAAAAACCATCCAGTAGTGTCTTAGGGTTTTCAATTATCCTAAATGTTTAGACACTGAGATATCCCAGCACAATTACTGGAGCTGTTTCTTTGGGAGACAAAGATTATCTAAAAGGGTAGATCTGTGTACCTTTCCATACTTGTCTGTCAATCCCTGGCATGCAGTATTAATTGTTGTTAAACTATCTCATCGGCGGTTCTTTACCTGTATTCCAAGGCCTCCAATATGGCTGTGGCACTCTCTTCTCACACAAAACCTTTCATTGCATTATTTCTATCACAGGTGAAATCTCCTACGGAGATGCTTGACATTATGCCCAGACTTGTATCATTGTCTGTCAAACAAATTTAGTCTGTAAGTCAGCACTGACTTTTATAAGTCTATATTCACATTGCACATTAATTCTCCAAAATGATGGAGTCAAATGGTAATACATGTAAGTATGCCATGCAAGAATTCTTGGCAATATCAGAGACACTATTCCTATTTATCAAACCTAATGATGGTATGCAAGAAATGGCACATCTCTTTTATGTGAAACAGGAAATCACCATGATAAATAGTGAACTAGCAATATCTGTATTGTTGTAGTATTATAAGAGAATCAACCTTATTGTTAAATGTGAAAGCTGACTCTGACAAGTTATTGCAATGTACAGTTCATATATAAAAATGAACTATTATAGGATAAAAAGTATTACCTATTTAGTGAATAAGTGATATAGGCTCACAAATACTTATTACTAAACTATTGTAGTTAGAACACCAGCAAGTGTGACAAAACAAGATCCTACATATATATACACTATAATATGAAACATTAAAAATAATATTGCATTAATTGTTACAAGAATATTTAAATGTCTATTATAAAATAGATTAAAATATATAAAACCATAGTGAAGAATAACCAGAAATAATATATCTAAGAAAACTGTAGCATTTTGATTCACCACTCCTTAAAAAATGTATTAAAAACAAATAATATATAAATATAAACATATATACATACTTTCACATGTATATTCCTGTTTTTGAAGGGAAAAACAAAAACCAAGCCTATGGCCATTGATTCTGGTTCACTCACACTGATTGTTCAAGACAGAGCAGAACTGTCCTATTGGGGTTTGAAGGATCCCATCTTTATGGAAATAGATGTCACAATTTTCTTCCATGACATGACTAACAGATTCAAGCCAGCAGCTTTTCAATTAGTAGGTGAGCAGTTAATCACCGTGCCAAGAGACATTTTTAGCAGATTCAAAATTAAACATTGTATTGTTTACATGTGCATCTTATTCTCACAGTAGGTTTTGACCCTCTTTCCATATGTCATTGAATATTTGCTCATTCAAGTTGGTTACGTGTTAATAAATACAAAGATCATGTGTTTGAAGAACACTTTTGATGTAAAAATGTTGAACAATGTATAAAGATTATTTTAACAAAAAATTTTGTGCATGTTCATCCTTATCCTCTCAGGATGAAACTTTAAAAAGGTAAAGGTTTTATTAAAGAGCAGGAGGAATTGTAATACTTACTAAACTGCTGACATTCAAAAAGTTTACCCTAATGTGCCCTCATGCAGCCATGTCAGCAAAACCCTTAATCCAGCACGTCTGCTAGAACTAGTCCAACACAATATGGCTAGTTCAAGACTATCTCATTCTAATCACTGTAATGATGGGCAACCAAAGAAAAGTTTGAGTTATGCATACAGACTTATTTCTAAAAGGACATGTAATGTATTGTTGATAGGCTTGTTGCTTGGTGGTGGATAATTGTTAAGGTGGAGACTATGGAGAGCTGGCAAATTTACAAAATTAAACCATGTTAATATGTGAGCATCTCAAAGGAGAGTCAAAATATATTTTTACCTGTTCATCTTAATGAAGACATCGCCTTTACTTGTCTTTCCAAATATTTTTTAAAGAGAGAAAACACCAATGATTTAAAGATACAATATATGAATCACAGTCACTTTTAGAGAATATAATTTTTATGTTGATTAGTTTTGCAAATGCTATTAAGAAAACAACCATGAGTTTGACTATGAAGCAGACAAAATGTAAAGTTACAAAAATTAGAGCAAAGTGATTTCAAAATAAAGATATAAATTTTCTTATTTGAATAAAAATTCTTATAATGCCTAAAAATTATCTAGCTAAATATTACCTTCCCCTAACCCTTGCTTTCCAATATGTGTACCAAATACTTTTTAAAAGTTTTTAAAAATAGATTAAAATTAAAAGACTGTGAGATAAAGGAAAGGGAAAGAGAGTATGGGATGAAAGTATCCTTCCATCTGTTTAAAAATATTAACAGCAGGTGGTGGGCTCCCAGCTCCTTTCCCCATGAGACTTCAAAGCAATGGTCTTACAGCGGTGAAGGAATGAAGCAGCTGTCTAATTTATATGATGACGTAGGTGTGTTCGATCTTCTTCCTGAAACGCATATGTATATAAAACACTCCATTTCTCATCTACTTTCTTTCAGTCTTTTGAATTGCTGGCTCTTTCTTCCAAGCCTTAGTTCCAGAGAGGACTTGGTAAATAAAGTTTTATAGGTTTAACACTCAATATCTTGTTTTTCCTCCCACTTCAGAGGGGACAAAATAGACATAAAAATGTGACAGTTACTTTTCTGAAGAACCTATGCCAAAATGTGTGTACACCTTTCTTGGAAATATAAATTGTGCATAATTACTGTAAATGGAGCATGCAGTACTTGCAAAGTTCCAATGAAAAACTTTGGTCCAAAATTCCCATCAGCTTGCTTTTACTAATCATGCTGAAGGACTTTGAAACACCTGACCATTAAACCTCTCTTAATGAGGTAATGGAGTTATAATTAGATGTTACCCTAGATGGGTAATAAAATATCTAGAACACTGCTCCCCATTGAGGCAGTAACACATTAGTGGGTACAATTGTATCTCTAATGTCCCATAAAATGTGAAGATCCTGTTAGCTCAGAATTTTGATCGAGTTCTTTGCATAAACAGAGGATTGAAGCCAATGTGGTGACATCTGGAAATTATGGAACCATCTTTGATAAGAAAATAAAACATTATAGAAAAAAATATTTGTCTTGATTTTGAGTGTCTGGTATCTTCAAATACAAAACAGAATGAAACCCTGCCCACTGTTGCACCACTCCATGATTGAAGACAAGACTATTATGATCCGTTGGATCTTCACCGGCTAACTTGGGGAGTAAATTCCAGAGCATTCTCCCTAAGACATCCTTTGAAATCGTTTAGTATCATAGCAAACACAGATGCCTGAACTGAAAGAAAAGTGGTCCTAGGACCCTAAAATGTACGTCTGACAATGAAGCCTGATCTGGAGAAGGCAGTTCCTGTTGACTTTGGCATTTTCCTAAACAACCACGTAGAATAAAAGGTTGATCAATGCAATACCTCACAGAGTTTATGAAACAGATTCCCAGCTCAAAAACCTGAGACGTAAAGTTGGTGAGTAGTGGATTCAAAATGAATTGAAGCAATTCTAAGAACTATTCCTCTCTCACTTTCTTTACCGCCCATTTTCTTGTCCTGGGAAACAGAGGTCTGGTAGGACTTGCACAGACACCGACACAAATGTCTGGCAAAGAAAAGGGATTGTTTTGGGTCATCCTCCCTAATTTCGACCTCACCTCTCCTTTCTTGAAAGAGGCAGTGCAGTGGTGAGGAATTGTAGCTTGAATGTAGTAGCACCCAATGTCATTTTTGTAACGGTTCCACAAAAAATTTAACAAGTCTCTCGGTTGATTCAAGTATTTGTGGATCATGTTGGTTGCAGGCAAAAGCAAACTAAAACCTGAGAGTAGTAGACAGTCCTTTTGCATTTGTAATAAAAGCAGAAATTGGCACGAGGGATGTTTATGGGCAACACACTATTGAATTTTCTCCAGACTTGGTACTCAAGAAGATGAATACTTTAATCCAAAGATGCATCTATGAAAACGAGTGGCTATGGCAAGTGCTGAAATTGTGCTCTTTCTGAACATCTGAGACTCCTCATTTAGATCATTTTACCATAGTATCAGCTCAAAAATGCATGTTAAGCACATTAATCTTTTACCTAGGCCATTATGGTACTTCAAGAAAATTGTAACTAGCTTCCTGGATTTCGCTGATGAAAATTGGTCTGTAATGTTCTCAAAATCTTTTCCTCTTTATTTTTTCAGTTCCTTTTCTTTTTGCTTGAAGCAGAGCAAGATCACAGTGTCCCTTGACTGATGGGAGGTTCTCAAATACAAAATTAGTGGCTTAGGTTTGCTGAATTATTTATCAAAGCTGGCAATGAAAGCTGCGATGATGAATAGAAACTGCTTACGAGAAACTCCTCTGCTCTCTTACTAGCAGAACCTGGTACACAGGTTCACATGGTGTACCTGTTATACTTTAAATAAGCCTCCACCAAAGTCATCTATAAATAAAGGTTTCTCTACAGCTAAGCTTTAAAATGATTAGGAATCCTGATGCCAGCCCCCTGGCCTCAAAAAAATTTTTTTTAATATTTCAAATGTGAGAGAGAGAACATGGATTGAAAAAAAAAGTTCCTGCCACCTTCTAGATGTCTTCTTTCCCTACAGGATTAGCTAATAAAAAGAAGAATAAAAACAACTTAAAATTAAACTTCTATGGATATTCACATTTTTATGTTATCATTTTCAACCATGAGTTGTTCTGCTTAATATGTGTGAGTTAATCTTTCTGTTTTTGTAGATAAGAACATGTAACAGCTGAAACAGGGCAGGGCCTTTGAAACTGAGAGCCGAACAAATGTATAAACCAATTCAATTACAGATTTGTGCTCTGAGGTTCAGAGTATCAAAAATTATTGTCTATGTGAAAAAGGCACCTTCTAAACATGCAATTAGAATGAATTAATTGAAACATGAAAGTTTTATGGATAAAAGAGTAGGATAAATCCTTTTGAAACTTTATTTTGAAGGTTGAATATATGATTTACTAGGAATAGCAAATAAAGACAATAGTTATACATGTAAAAAGTAAACAATCTTAAAGTTTATGGATGTCAAGGTAGACCTCACAAGTACTTTGCCATGTTGTATAATTCTTTATAGACATTATTGGATTTGATTTACTAATAGTTTGGGGGGGTTGCATTTATGTTTATAAGAGTTATTGGTCTATAAATTTTCATTCTTATAATACCTTTTTCTGGTTCTGGAATTATGGATCTGCTGGTCTCAGAAGAGGAGGTGTAAAGAGTTCCCCTCTGCTTCTGTTTTCTAGGTCTATCTGACTTTTTAAATCTTTGTCCTCTTTCTCACAGCTGGAGAACGCAGATTCTCATCATCAGCCATATCATAATTCAAATTACTCAACAGAGGCCATCCCTGCTGACCCTAGCTAAAATGACATACTCCGACATAGCTATTCAATCTCTGCTTTTGAACCGCATCTCACTGTTTTTGTAGTAGTCATCACAACCTTAAAATGAATTTTAATTTGAATGAAATATGACTATAGTTTGCCTTCCTTAGAGGCATGATGAAGTCAAAGATTTTGTCTTTCTTTTGCAAAGCACATGATGTTCAGACCAAGAACAATTTTACCAGGAGAATCTCAATACGCTTTCATAGAGCATTCATCTTTACTGCCTCTATCCGGGTCAACACGCAGCTCAGGCTATTACTCAGAAGAACAAAAACTGTATTGCTAATTTGAAGTGTCACAGTCTAACTTCTATTGCAAATGTCTAGTCTACCAATCGCAAAAATAACCTCACAAATTTAGGGTAAACTCGCCTGCTGCCAAATATCCACCGATGTGTTCCCCTTTCATCCTCCCAGTCATCAGACTATTTCCCCTCATCCACAGCCTCCACGTTTCAAAAATATCTCAGAAATGATGAAATAATAGGGAAGGAAATGTTGTTGTTTCTGGCTTTATAGTTTTGCCTACCGTGCCAAAAGCTACCTTTAAATTGTTCTTGCACTTCTACCTGGCCGGCGCTGTGAAACAGTCAGTGCCTCCCAACGCTGACGAGAGGGCCAAGCACTTCATCTCGTGTCCACACTTAACCCCAGCGAACGCGTCTCTAGCTCTCTTGATGACAGAAAGTCTTTATTTCTCCTTTGCCTGAATGATATGCCATCAGTTTGAAAAAACCAAATACACCATATCTTATTAATGTGTTTAACTTAGATACATGAGGTGAATGGGAGTATAGCATTTCCTGGGGAGGGTGGAGTGTGAACATAAATCTCATGATGTAGTGAATGACAGGCTGAAAATGAATTCCTCTTTCAAAAATGGAAAACCAGTAAAGTTATAAAATAAATAAATAAATAAATAAATGCTCCCTGTTAGAATAGAGACTGACTTCCAACTATGGTCCTCTGTCTTTCTGCAGACCTGGCATGGAACATATGTTTCAGCTTGTCAATAGATGTGTCTTTAGCATGACAGCAATGGGTCTTCCTCAGAATAATTAACCTTTGATATCACAAGGGCATCATGTACCCAAGGGTACATAATATGGATAAATTGTTGAATGGAAAAGTAATTTGTTCTGTACATCTTCACCCAGTTCACAAGAAAAAATTTGATTTCATAAAAAAGTAAAGTAAGAGAAAACATGTAAGGGGAAAGAGAAAAGTAGAAAGTTAGAGCGGTTCAACCATATGCTAACTCCATATAACCAGTAATGGCAAATTAGAATTCATGCCACATTTCCAAACCCTCACTACCATAAGTTAACTCTGACTCAGAGAAACCTCATGGGACATTGCACAACTTCGACCCAGGGGTTCCAAGGCTGTAACTCTTAATGGGAAGCAGACAATTTCATTTTTCTTTGAAGAAGAGAATGTTAGGGTCTAGTCACTGATCTTGCAGTTAACAGCCCAAAGCATAACCCACTATATGACCAGATCCCCAAGTCATAGCAGAGCCACTATATTCATGGACCCAGGATGCTATAAGAGACACTTTGACAGCAGTTTGTGGTTTTTTTTTTCTTTGTTCTTGTAGACTTGCTTGTTGTTGTTCTTTTTTATCCTTCTGTAATGTGCTATATACTGAAAACAGTGAGGAAGACATTTCAGTATAACAGCAGACCGAGGAGAAAGTTAAAATATTTTAATGCCCAATTGTTGTTTTTCACTCAAAGCATCCTTATACAAGATTTAGATATTACCACTTTGTATTTTGTTTTGTTTTGAAATCACTTTGTTATTAACTTTGTGCATGTATAGATTATCACTCTGCTTTTAGGGAAGAGCCTTCAAAAGTTTGACCTGCTTGGCATCAAAGAACACAAAATCATATCATTGTGTGCCCACCTTCCCTATATGATCACTGAAGACAAATGTGCATAAACAAATGTGGCGAAGAAAGCTGATGGTGCCCAGCTATGAAAAGATACAGCGCCTGGGGTCTTAAAGGTAAACAAGCAGCCATCTAGCTCAGAAATAACAAAGCCCACATGGAAGAAGCACACCAGCCTGTGTGACCATGAGATGTCGAAGGGGTCAAGTATCAGGCATCAAAAAACAAAAAATCTTATCATTGTAAATCAGGGCGAGTGCAGAGTAGAGACCCAAAGCCTATCTGTCGATAATGGGACACCCCCTTACAGAAGGGTCACAGGGAGGAGATGAGCCAGTCAGGGTGTAGTGTAGCAACAATGAAACATACAACTTTCCTCTAATTATTAAATGCTTCCACCCCCCCACCCCGACTATCATGATCCCAATTCTACCTTACAAATCAGGCCAGACCAGAGGATGTGAGGATGTACACTGGTACAGATAGGAACTGGAAACACAGGAAATCAAGGACAGATGATCCCTTCAGGACCAGTGGTGAGAGTGGGGATACCAGAGAGTGAAGAAGGGAAGGTGGGATAGAAAGGGGGAACCAATTATAAGGATCTACATATAACCTCCTCTCTGGAGGATAGACAACAGAAAAGTGGGTGAAGGGAGATGTTGGACAGTGTAAGACATGACAAAATAACAATAATTTATAAATTAACAAGGGTTCATGAGGGAGGGGGGAGCGGGGAGGGAGGGGGAAAATGAGGAGCTGATAGCAAGGGCTTAAGTGGAGAACAAATATTTTGAGAATGATGAGGGCAATGAATGTACAAATGTGCTTTACACAATTGATGTATGTATGGATTGTGATAAGAGTTGTATGAGCTCCCCATAAAATGATTTTAAAAATTTACCTGCTTACTATATTTTCTTGAGAGAGATAAATACAAAGAACCTCACTATAACAAGCCAAATCATTGGTGTTAATGCAAATTGCTATAACCGTGTAAAAGGACTACACAGGTATTTGGTGAATAAAGCGGACAGGGTTGGAGATACATAAAAAGGATAAGATCACCAAAGGAAAGTTATTGAGAGAGAGGGACCACCATGAAGAGGAAATATGAAATTTATGTAGGTTTTAATCAAATACCTGGGAGTCACTACCTGAGGAACACCTGGGTATAGGGTTAATAAAGGCGGAGTACCTACAATGAAGGGCTTAGCAAGAATAACCAAACGAAGAGGAAAAAATAGATAATCCAGCAGAGATTAATATTACTTGGATAAAAAGTCAAATATAGCAGAAATAAAGGAATAAGTGAAATGTTGAAATTTTGTTAATGTCCAAAGGATTTAGTGTTGAAGTGTTAGAAGGTTGGGCCAAGAAAGTACAATACCTGTTCAGAGATAGACCAATTTCCAGTTTCCAACAACACGCTTTAAGGTAGAAAATTATCCCTACTTCTTATAAGCAGGCCTAGTGGCCCTGTAGATTTAAAATTGGGCTGCTAACCAGAAAGTCAGATATTACAGATGTCTGTTCCTATAAATATTTATAGTCTCAACAACATTATCTAGGGTCACGATGTGAGCTTTTATTATTATTATTATGAGAACAAAAATTAAATAACCGTTAAGAAGAATTCAGGGACAAGTACTAGTTTATATGAAGTAATTTACCACAAAAATGAAAGGGCTAGAGCTAATGAGGAGAGTGCATCTTTTCCCATAGACTTTCAAAAACCAAATATGCATGTCTCTTAGCTTGAAATAAGTCTGAGAAGAAGATTTTCACCATGGACATTGGAAAATGCTATAAATCAACCATCCTCCACCATACCACTTTTGAAATGGTAAACAGACCCCAACATTAGAGACATGAAAACAGAACAAGCCTTAGAACTTTTAAATTGCAACAGTGGGAAACAGAAGTTTTCGGGGACAAGGAAGTAAAATTTAAAGAATTAAGAACGTAAATTTTAGTAAAGCAATATATTAATATTAATAGGATTATTTTTAGTAAGTATCTGTAATAGTAAAAACCATTGAAAGAGGATTATAGTATGGGTTCAGATATGAAACAAGAACTAAGGTAATTATTTACAGTATAACTTTCCAAAACTTATTAAAATTAAACTTTCTGAAATAGAAAGTAAAATTAGCATATTGCTACAGTAATTTATAGGTGTGTGGTAAACTGCTATATATCTGCATGCAATAAATTTATTCTAGCCTAGAAATTTTGAAGAAATAGCAAAACATGTGTAGAAAAACATTTCTTCCTATTCTGTTATTATTTTGATAATCACAATTAACACTTGTTGACAAATCTGAGGTCAATGTTTCTTTCTATTCATGTTATTGATACATATTTGATATGATAGTAAATAGAAGTAAATCATCCTGACATTTTATACAGCTTGGATGTAAATATTTCATTCACTTTAATGTATATGCATTTTAGTTTGAAAAGAGGAATGAAAAACTCCAAAATTATAAAAGATGGGGAAAAAGAAAGCACATTTCTACTCCTGTAATTGGGAAAGAAAGACTGATTACTTAAGTTTGTTAACTTGGAAGGTCTAGGTCCCTATTAAGTGTAAATTGAGTCGTCCCTATTTTTTCACTTCTTTGAAAGGGCATATGCATATAAATTCAAACTACCGATAAGAAATTCCATTTCAGGTTTGGTAAGGCCTATTTTATATTCAGTCTTATGCCTGAATTGCTATGACTATGTCAAAGAAATAGATCTATTTAAGGCTGAATGAAATGTCTTTATAATGTTTTCCATGGACTAGGCTATTTCTTAGAACAGTTGGGAACCATTATGCAGCTTTACACGCAGCTTTTATTGGCCTTTTGTTGAAATTTAAAAATGTAATGTTACATAGGGGAGTATAATATGCCAATTTTTCTGATAAAGGTTCTCTGCATTTTAATATTGTATAAGTATTATGCCTAACTTGGCTAGCTCACACTCAAGGCCATCGCCTCTAAATAACTCAAGACTTTTTGAAAAAACCAGAGTACCATGAATTTAAGAGTTTATAATCAGTTCAGCCTGAGGAGTATATCTATTTGAGCACAAGTTCGAGTAGTGTTACATTTTATGATAGTCTTTATTTAAGATTTTGTTGTTCCTCCATTCTTTTCAGTAATAACTGGTTTCAATGAAAAGGGTATTATGGTATATTATTAACCCATTTACTCTTGGACTTTCCTCCCACCTATATTTCGTACTGCCTCTTTAAGCTGTCAGTCCATTGTATTCAGTGGAGCATCAGAAACTTCCAGGTTATTTCTTTCAGTAGCACAGCAGGTGCACATTTATGAACCGCATCTGATATATTCAGGAACAGTCAATAGATTAATATCATTACTCACAATCTTTGTTAGGCAGACAGGGGAAACAACGACATAAAAATGCAAGTGCGATTCTTTTCATATGTTTATATATTTTCTTAGAAAGTGTGATGGAATACTGTTCCCAGAAAGTTATTGACAGCAGGTACTATATTTTCTGCTGGATCTCTAGATCTATTTTTAACTTTAAGTTATTAATCGCTTGTTCATTTTAATTTAATTAAACTGAACTAGGGATAAAGCAAAGATGAACAGAAATAAAAGATGACTACAGAAGATGCAAATGCTTTTCCCCACTTTACTCTAGTGGGCTCTGTTAGCCCCAAATTAATTCTGAAACTGGCTTCTTCTTTTTACCTCGCTTCACTCAATAATAACAATAATAAATACTAAGCCACTCTCACTGCTAAATAGTAACCTAACAATCAGGGAAAGTGTTATGCAGAGAATATACAGAAGAGACTTTCAGCTGTCTCTTAATATATATTCCTTTTTTCCTTCCACTTTTAATTATACGTTTTATGCTGTTGTGGTAAATTTTATAGCTTCCCAGTATAAAAATTGAATTTATCAACTTCCTGGCAATTTGGTATGGCCATGTGACAAACTCCTAGACAGTGGAATGGATGGAGACAAGTCACGGGGTAGCATCTGGAAATCCTTCTTATAAGAAATCCATGTGCACTCTTGGTGTACAATGCTCCAGACTTATTTCAATCTGTCACCAGGAACATTACGATTGCTTTGTTCTACTGTAAGGTGAAAAGGTATGGCGTATACAAGCAGTAGGGGGGGAGAAAGTAAATGCTTGGTCAATGGTAGATGCTGAGAGCCAAATTGGTTATATTTAAAGAGAGAGTGCAGATAAACAAGAAAGGAAGGTTTGAATGAACAATGGAATCGATGCAGAAACATTAGTATGAACACTTGTCTCTCTCTTGTCTCACACACACACACACA
>NW_022103898.1:42722494-42778646 GCF_000313985.2 Echinops telfairi | reverse complement strand
AGTCTTGTCTTTCTCCTGCGGAGCTTCTGGTGGTTTAAACTGTTGACCTTTTGGATTGGAGTCCACAGAATAATGGCTTCCACTCGGCTTCTCTACCATAAGGGCCCTTATTTCACATTTCAGAGATTCATTATGGGGGTCCGGCCCATTACTGAGCATGTATATTAAAAAAGTGCGTTCTGGAACGAGGGGAATGACGACAGGATGGCTTGGGAGGCCCACTGGACCCACTGTGGGATGGGCCTGAACTAAGACTCCATGAATAACGTGACTTCCGTCTGTTCCCACCGTGACTGGGGGTCTTCAAACGTTTTGGATCTCCTAGGTTTAATGTCAATCCACAGCCGGTATCCAGTAATCCCCAAAAGGCTGAGTTTTTCATTTTCCCCAGTAAGCAGTCAGTCTTGTGAAAGGCTGAAGATCCCTTTGGGGAAGGCTAGAAGGAAGACCAATAGTATAAAACTCTGGGGGTGTACTAGGGTTCTTCCCCCAAGAGGCTTGGCCTCCTTTTGTAAATTGGCTCAAGTGTAGGAATTGATTGAGGCATTGTAACTATTCTGGCAATTTAGGCTCAGTTTTCATTAACATGAATTTTTCTGCTGATATAATTATAGTAAATATTTAGTAGAATGACCATCTAAATCCTGCCGAAGTAGTTCATGCCACAGGTCACGTGTGTCAGGCTATTCTGCTTTCTACTTGGACTCTGTCCAGTATGGTAAACACCCCCCTTTTCTCTGTAGGTTGAGTGCTGTCATTAGGCCTCTACCTCCATGGGGCCAAATCAGCCCCATTGTAGGCAAGAGTCTCAAGTCACAGAGCGGTTTTCACTGTCACACCTGGCTGACAGAAAGTAACAATCCCAGAAGTCTTCAGAGTTGCTGGAGCTTTCTTCACAGATGAGTTGTGGGGACTTGGGTTATAATCCACGGGGAAGTTGTCATTGAGTTGAAATCCACACTGAAGGCTATCAGCCTCGATCTTCATCAGCCAGGGTTTCAAGTCCTCACTTTCAGCAAGCAGACCATAGGTTGTAATGCGCCTTCCTCCATTCCTAATTCACTCTTCCACAAGTCATCCAGATTCTCTGATGATTTGCTCAGCATCTAGATTGAACAAGTATGGTGAAAGGACACAAACGGATGCACATTTTTCCTGATTTTAAACCATGAGGTATTCCCTTATTCTGTTCACACAACTCCTTCTTGACCCATAAACGAGTTCCAAATGAGGACATGTGTCAGGGTTCCCATTTTTCTCAAGGCTCTCCACGGTTTATTATGGTCCACAGAGTTGGATGCCTTGGCACAGACAAAGAAACACAAGTATTCTGGTATTGTGTTTTCTGGTATTCTCTGCTTTGAGCCAAGGCCAACTGACATCAGCAATGCTATCTGTCCCTTGTTCTATGTTCTTTTCTGCATCTGGCCTGAACTTCCCTGTCAATATGCTGCTGCCACTGTTACTGGATGATCTGAATCAAAAGTTTCCTTTGGCGTGATATCAATGATGTCGTTCTATAGTTCAAGCATCCTGTTGGTTCAGTTTTCTTTGAAATAAGATCTATGGACCTTTCCCAGTCAGTTGGCTATGTAGTTGTCTTCCAAATTCCCCAGCGTACAGTGAGTTCTTCTGGTGTTTCTTCAGTTTCTGAAAGATTTCCATGGGTGTTCATCAGTTCCTGGATCCTTTTTGTTTTTGCCTAATACATTCCGTGCAGTTTGAACTTCCTCCTCCATCACCACTGGTCTTGCTCACGCTACCTCCTGAAAGGGTGGACTGTCGAATAGTTGTTTCTGGTACAGTGACTGTATTTTCTCTCTCTTCTTTCGATGCTTCCTGTACCATTCAATATAGAATCGTTTGCCTATAGAATCTTTTGAGTTTACAACTTGAACTTGAATTTTTTCTTTAGTTATCTTCAGTTTAAGATATGCTGACTGTGTTCTGCCTTTTTGGTTTTCTAATTCTTGGTCCTTGCTTATTTCATTATATTTGACTTTATCTTCTCAAGCTTCCCTTTCGAATTTTCTGATTCAGTTCCTTGACTTCATCCTTTCTTCCATTTGCTTTAGCTACTTATGATTAACAGCAAATCTCTTTTGACATCTTGATATTTTATTTCTTTCCTTTCTTTTTAATGATCTTTTGCTTTCTTCATGAATGGTGGCTTTAATGTCCTCCCACGGATAATCAGGTCTTTTGTCATTAGTGTTCAATGTGTAAAATATGATCTTGAGATGTTCTTGAAATTCAGGTGGGATAGAATCAAGGTCATATTTATGGACCTGTTTTGCTTTTCTTCAGCTTTATTTTAAACTTATATATAAGCAACTGATGGTCTGTTCCAGTTGGCTTCTGGTCTGGATTTAGTTCTAATATTTAGCTTTTCCATCATTTCTTCTCACAGATGTAGTCAATTTTATTTCTGTATATTCTATCTGGGGAAGTACATGTGTATATGCCTTTTGTGTTGCTGAAGAAAGGTATTTGCAATAAACAAGTAGTTGGTTTGGCAAAATTCTGTCATGCAATCACCAGCTTCATTTCTATCATCAAGTCCATATTTTCCAATGATTGTTCCTTCCTCTTTGTTTCCAACTTTTACATTCCAATCACCAATAACTATCAATGCATCTTGACTGTATGTTAGATCAATTTCTGAATGAAGTTGTTAGTATAATTCTTAAATTTCTGCATCATTGGCTTTTGTGGTTGGTATATGAGCTTGAAAATTAATTATATTGATTGGATTTCCTTGAAGGCAGATAGATATAATCTGATAGCATTGTATTTCATGACGCATTTAGCAAGATCCTTTCTGACAATTAATTGCCATTCCATTCATCTTGGTTATGCTGTTCCCATTCTGGTAAATCATGATTTTTTTAGAATTCAAAATGAGCAATTACAATCCATTTCAGCTCACTAATGCCTAGGACATCAAACTGCATGCATTCCATTTCTTTTGTGACCACTTGCAGTTTTCCTAAATTCAGACTTAGCACAGTCCAAGCCAATCCTTAGGAGATTTTTGCAGCTGCTTCTGTTTACCTGGAGTCATGTCCTATCAGCAAATGAAGATCCCATAGGCTCTACTCCCCCAGGCTTTATGACGCCCCTCCAAGAAATCAACTCCTCTTCAGTCACAGTTGGCGTGCCCTCCGCCCTGAGGGGCCCGCCTTCTGGCAGTATCTCTGACAACGGTCTACTTTTTTTGTTTAGACTTCAGTATTTTAAAATACTTCAAAGCTATGCATAAGATTTTAAGTGGCTTCTTCCTCTCAAATGGGGTCTAGTCTTCCTTTTCCTTGTCTGTTCTTGGTCTGGAAGCTCTGCTGAAGCCTGCTCACATTGGGTGACCCTGCAGGCATTTGCAATATGAGTGAAAAGTCAACATCACAGCAATGCATGGAAAGACGAGTAACTTTACAGGGGAGCAATCTTGCAAGCACTACCTTTATTGAGTGATGAAGGTTGACATCTCTCATGATGTCAATGTAACCACCCACATGATGTGATGAGAAGAGTATTATACATTATGGTATTCTTGTCAAACTTCATATTCCCAGTTTATTACAAAAAAAGTTATCAAACTAACCTTGCTTGGGACCTGTCTGCAAATTACCTGACCCGGACGTCTCAAGAATTTCAAGACGTTGGACAAGAGAGAACTGGTCAAATGTCCAAATTAGAAGACTATGGAGATATGGCATTAAATATAATGTAGCATACTAAGTTGAGTTTTAACAGAAAAATGTTATTAATGGAAGAAGTGATAAAAATCCAAATCAAATCTTGAATTAATTAATAGTGAATTAGAAATAAGTAGAAAAACAAGATTTCTGTAATCACAGAATGACTTGCAGGCCTGACACTTGCTACTGAATTCAATATAAAAGAAGTAAATTTGCAATTTGTTTAAATGCTTTCTACTTTGGATCTTGTAACTGCCATAGCCAGTGGCTAAAACTATGGATTCAAACAAAGCCCATGATTGAAGATGTTGCGGCTGGTGTAAACCTGGAAAAGTTTCAGTCTTTTAAGCAGGGACTTTAGGATTTGGAACCATCCCAGTGGGGCCTCAATCAACATTATTCATAGTAAAAGATAAACTACAAAGTAAACAGATGAAAAATTTGCTAATACACTATACTCAGTCATATAATTAAGAACCACTTATCTTTAGAATGTCATCAAACCCGGTTTTCACTTTCAGATCGTCAAGATCTTTCTATGTTTATTCCCATTCACTTGTTGAATTGAGTAAAAAAAACCTGATCAAACATTAATTTATACTTACAAAGAGAATATAGAAATTTGATCATGGAAAGTTGAAGTTCTTTTTAAAACCCTCATGCTTTTAGAAAATCATTGGTGTTAGATGTTGTCCAGCCAATTCTACCTCAAAGTAGCCTTGTTTTAGGGACCAACGAATATTGTACAAAGCAACCTGATGTACAACCGAGCAAAATGATCGTGCACATGCTCCAATTGTTATGCTGCTTGTGCCTGGAGACTGCATTGCCGATCTATCTCTTTGTGAGTCTTCCTCTTTTTGGCTGCTTTTTCACTTGTCCAACAATCGGTAACTTCTGTTAACACATCCAGAGTAATGAATACAGAAAAAAATCTCTCCATCCTCACTTCTAAGGAGCATTCGTGCTGTACTTCTTCCAACACGGATGTTTTTGCTTTAATGGCAACCCATTTTGCTTTCAATGTTCATTACTTGTGGGATGCCAAAGGGTTTTTTCCCCGGGTTGTGCTCCCCAAATATAGGCTAAACCTAAGACGCTGCTTGCTACACATGGTGAATGACTGTACACTTGGAACTCAACACAAGTTGCTTAGAGGTTATTCTCCCTAAGGGTTATCAGCCATGTAGAGCAGGGGTATCAAACTGGCAGCCTGCAGGCTGCATGCAGCCCCCCAAGGTAATTTTTTGTGGCTCATGATCCTCTGAAATAAAATGAAAATAGAAAAAATTGTTATGAAGGAAATAGTGCTTAGAGGAGATCGAGACAATACCATACACACAATTCCCTCGTTACATTTTATTTCAGAGTGTCGTGGGCCACAAAAAATTACCTCTGGGGCCGCATGTGGCCTGTGGGCAGCCAGTTTGATACCCCTGATCTAGAGCAATCAGACTGTATAGTCTGTCCCACTCTAAGTAGGGCACACTCCCTTCTGATAAGGGTAGTGGATTGTTTCTTTGAAGGAGAGCCTAGAACCTTGGTTTCCAACCTTCTTAATGCCAAGACCCTTTAATACAATTCCTCATGTTGTGGTGACCCCAACCATCAGAAATATGTGTTAGGCAATGTCTGTGAAAGGGTCATTCGACCCCCAAAGGGGTCATGACCCACAGGTTGAGAACTACTCACCTCGAGGCAAGGTTGAGCCCACTCAAGGATGACCACGTTTGGGCTACCATCTTGAGTCAAGGCTCCGCCCATCTTGTCACATGTGTACCCTTAGCACTTCCCCTTCCTATTACATGTACACCCCTGTGACGTGTGTGCCTATTGTACAACCCCTTTCTGTGACATATGTGGTTACCTTTAATGAGGGGGGCTTGCACGCCCCCAAGTATATATAAGCTTGGTCTGAAATAAAGAACAACGCTCTCTCCTCCTTCCACGTCCTCCTTCTCTCTGTGCCAACCTGGCTGCTGAGATCATGGCCATCCTGGAGGTGAGCGTACTATCATAAGATGTGTCTGACTCCTTTACTTCACCCTCTCTCCTATCTGTCCTATCTTCCATGACTTTACTATGTTCTTTATATAGCATCACCGTACAATTGCTCCTATGGACCCCCCTGCATGTTAGAAGCTGGTTTACTCTAACAGTTCCTAGGAGCATCATTCTAATACATCACTTCTTCACTGTCAAACTTTAACATGAGTATGAGGCACGTGAAAATACATTGGCTTGGGGTAGGCAAATCTTTATCCTCCCAGAGACAGCCTTGCTCTTCAACACTTTAAAGAGACCTTGTGCAACAGACTCATCCGATGCAATGTGTTGTTTGCTCTCTTATCAGCTGCTGCCATCCACATTGTGGATGGGGAGCTAACAAAATCAAATCCCTGACTTCAATCTTTTCTCCATTTATTATTATGGTATCTATTGGTCCAACTCTGAGGATTTTGGCTTCCTTCACATTTAGTTTTTACATACTGATTTATGGATTAATTGACCTTCATCAAGTGCTTCCAGTGTTTGTAATTTTTAGTAAGGAAGGTTGTGTCATCTGCATATTGCAGGTTGTTAGTAAGCCATGTTTATTTCTGGAAGCCACATTTTTCTTTATATAGTTCAACTTCTCAATAATTTGACCAGCATAAATGGAAACCTTAGTGCACAATATTCCTGATTTTAAATCACTGAATAATCCTTTGTTCTGGATATATCACTGCTTCCTCTTTGTTGATGTATATGCCCAGTATGGGCACAATGAAATATGATGGAATTTTGATTCTTCCCAATGCTCTTCATAGTTTATTTTACAATGTTTTTGCATAGTCAGGAAAGTACAAGTTTCTGGTATTCTGCTGTTTTCGGCCAATATCTATCTCATGTCAGTAATGATATGTCTGGTCCCACGTCATCTTCTAAATCTGGCTTGAATTTTTGGCCACTCACTTTTATTGAATTGTTTTTAACAAAAATTTACTTACATGTGATATTAATGATATTTGCAATAATTTATGCATTCTGTGAGGTCACCTTTCTTTGGAATCGTTAAAAATATGGATCACTTCCTGTGGATTGGACAGGTTTTATCCTCCAAATATCTTGCAATGGATGAGTGAGTGCTTCGTCAGCTAGCAGAGACATTTTTATTGGTATTTTGTAAATCTTGGAGTCTTGCTTTTCATTAATGCAATCAGTATAGTTTGGACTTCTTTCTATTGGCCCATCCGTTCTCTTGAAATGGCTGAACAGTTTTGTTTGTTTGTTTGTTTTTCTGTTACAGTGGCTCTGTGAATCCTTTATATATTCCTTTGATTATTCATCTATTTTAAGTATTTTGCTTATAGAATCTTTTAATACTACGAATGTAGGCATGCATTTTTTTCTCTAGTTCTTTCAGTTTGACATATGGTGAGCATGTCCTTCCTTTTGGCGCTTCAACACCAGGTATCAGTACATGTCATTCTCCTACTTTACTTTGTAATCTGAGCTGCCCCTGACATTTTCTGTTCAACCCTTTACATCATTTTCTCTTACATCCGCTTTAGCTACTCTATGGTCTAGAGACAGTTTCAGAATCTCTTCTAACACCCACTTTATCTTTTCTTTCTTTCTTCCTTTGGACTTTTGCCTTCTTCGGGGATTATGTCCTTCATGTATACTCTACAGCTCACCAAGTCTTCTTTCATTAGTGTTCAAGGCCTCAAATCTGTTGTAGAAGTGTTCTTGAAATTCACCTGGGGTACATATGAGGGCATAGTGTGGTTCTTGCAGATTTGTTTTAAGGTTCTTCAAGCCAACCTCAATGTACATATGAGCAGTGGATAGTTTGTTCCATAGTGCGCTCCTGGCCTCGTTCTGGCTACTTATATTGAGTGCCTCCATGGCCTCTTCCCACAGAGGTAGTCAATTTGAGACATGTACATTTGCAGAAGTCCATACGTGTAGTCACTCATGTTCTTGGGGGGAAAAAAGGTTATTTCCAATGAAGAGGTCAATCTTGCAAACTTCAACTTCATGCCTATCACCAAGGCCATATTTTCCAACAATTGTTGCTTCTTCTTTATTATCATAATTATCAATGAACCTTGACAGCATATTTGATCAAATTAAGACTGCATATGTTGGTAGAATTTTCTAATTGCTTCATCACTAGCTTTAGTGGTTGGTGTATAAATTTGAATAATAATTGTATTGACTGGAATTTTTTTATGTCAATAGCTATTACTCTATCACAGATAGCATTGTATGTCAAGTCAGGGGGCAATGTAGCAACGATGAAAAATACAACTTTCCTCTAGTTCCTAAATGTTTCCTCCCCGCTCCCACTATCATGATATGAATTCTACCTTGCAAGTCTGGCTAGACTGAGGATGAACACTGGTGCAGCTAGGAACTGGAAATACAGGGATCCAGGGCGGAGGAACCCTACAGGACCAGTGGTGTGAGTGGGATACTGGGAGGGTAGAGGGAGAGTGGGTTGGAAAGAGGGAACCGATTGCAAGGAACTATATGTGACCTCCTCCCTGGGGGACGGACAAAAGAAAAGTGGGTGAAGTGAGATGTCGGACAGGGCAAGATATGACAAAACAATAATTTATAAATTATCAAGGGCTCATGAGGGAGGGGGGAGCGGGGAGGGAGGGGAAAAATGAGGACCTAATGCCGGGGGCTTAAGTGGAGAGGAAATGTTTTGAGAATGATGAGGGCAATGAACGTACAAATACACTTTAAACAAATGATGTATGTATGGATTGTGATAAGAGTTGTATGAGCCCCTAATAAAATGATTTTAAAAAAAAGATAAAGAAGAAAAAGAAAAACTTCTCACTGATGATGAATGCTATGTGATTCTTCTTGAATTTGTCATTCTTGACATAGTAAACCATATTATTATCTGATTCAAAATGGCCAATACCAGCGCATTTCATTTCACTGATACCTAGAATATTAATATCAATGCATTCCTTACATTTTTGACAACTTTCGATTTTCCTAAATTCTTACTTCCTGCATTCCTTATTTTGATTATTAACCATGTTTAATTTTGAGGCATGCCCCATCAGCAAATGAAGGTCTTGCGGAAGGTCTTTAGACCATCCACGTCATTATGGTCAAGGTTACCTTGAGAAGGTAGTTCTTTCAATTTTATTTTGAGTGCCTTCAGGCCTGGCACTATAGCTGATGATATTCAACTGATCGTCATCAGGTTTTTCAGCATCTAAAAATTTTCTGCTGCTATTCATAGTAATTTCAGAGGCTAATTCCTGGGAAATGAACAGATTATTATTCCTTTTTCATAGTCTCTGTTCTTTGTCTGGAAACTCTGCTGAACCCTTTTTACCCTTGGTGGCCTGCTGATATTTTAAACACTGGCGATAGGACTTACAGCATCACAGCAACATGCAAACCACCACAGTGCGACTCACTGACAAACAGTGGAGAAGGACCTTTTAGAGGACAAAATGGTGCCATGCTCCCTGCCATCCTCAAAATCAGTGCTGGAGCCACGGAATCAGCGTATCCCCTTGAGGGCCTTCATTTTACACTGACTCTCATCTTAACAAGCATGTGGTGACTGGTTCCTTCCCAGAATATGTCCAAAGTCAACGACAAGAGGTGTTGCCATCCTCCCTACAAAGGATTATTTTGGGTTCACATCTTCCAAGATAGATTTGTTCATTTTTCTGATAGTCCATGTGATAAAACAATCTTCTTCATGAAAACTAACACAAGACTGGCCTCAAGAATGTGGAGGTTAAATGTGTCCCAATAACCCCACCATTCCAAGCTGCTGAACTACTCCATCACTTCTACCATCAGCCACCATAGTCTCTGGTTAGTATACTTACTCCTCTACACCCCAAGGTTCTGCAATTCTCTACACTGGCTGCTCAGCACTCACAACTTAAAATAAAAAGGCTCACATCAGTGGGTGCTGGTAAGTCCCACATTGCAATTAGACATCCGTCCATCTGGAGGCTCCTTCCTAATGCTGAGACACTTTAATATAGTTCCTCATGTGTGGTAACCCCCAACCATAAAATTATTTTCATTAATACTTCATAACTGTAATTTTGCTACTGTTATGAATCAGGTAACCCCTGTGTAAGGGTTATTTGACTCCCAAAGGGGTCACGACCCACAAGTTGAGAACCACTGCTTTAGCTACTCTATGCTCTCTAAAGCTTGTTTCAGAGTCATCTGACATCTATTTTGGTGTTTGCTTGTTTTTTATTCCTCTCATTTTAATGACCTTTTGCTTTTTGATGTAATTCTTTAACTCCTCTTATCTTTAAAAATTAGTATTCAGTGTTATCAAATCTGCTTCTGATGGCCTTCAGATTCAGATGGGATGAACTCATGGTTGTATTTGTGTGCCTATGGACCTGTTTTAAATTTCTTTGGCTTCAACTTGATATTGTAATTGATAGTCTAGTTCATAGTTGGCCGCTGGCCATCTGACTACTGATAGGAAGATTCTCCATAGTTGCTACCCACAGATATAATTAGCTTTATTTCTTTGTATTCCATCAAGCAAGGTCCTCATGTTTAATAACTTCATATGTTGCTGAAATGGGGGAATTTAGAATGAACAAATAATTTATATTGAAAGTTCTACCATGTGATCACTAATGTAGTTTCAATTCCCAAGCTATATTTCTTAGCTACTAATCTCTTTTCCTTTCCAGCTTTCCATTCCAGTTGCCAGGAATTATTTGTGCATCTTGACTCCTTGTTTGATCCATTTCATTTTGCAGAAGTTGATAAATGATCTTTAATTTCTTCATCCTAGCCATTAGTGGTTGATGCATAAATTTGAATATTCTAAACAACAAATTTAGAGCTTAAATCACATACAGAAGAAGATTTACTTAACTGATGGCCCAAGTTAAAAGCTTTCCTGTCTGCATACCCTATACAGCAGGATTTCAGTGTTTCTCTTTGGGCTGAAATCTGTAAGGTTAGCAGTTTGAAACCATTAGCCCCTCCATGCTACCCCCATAAACAGTTATAGTCTTGAAAACTAATAGGGCAGTTCTACTCAGGAATAGAGTTGATGCTATGAGTCATCATCGACTTGATGGCAGTGAGTTTGGTTTTGGGTTTCTTTTAATGGCAGTAAAAGATCTTACTCTCAGTGAGTCAATGCTGACTCAGAGTAACCCTCCAGGACAGGGTAGAACTGCCACTGTGGGTTTCATTATTTATAGGAGTAGAAAGTCTCATCTTTCTCCAGAGGAGGGGCTGGTGGTTTAGAACTGTGACTTTGCAGTTATCAGCCCAAGACTAATCACTATACCACCAGGTCTCCTTTGTAGTAAAAGACAAATGTCTTCATATCTATATTTTCAATGCTAAATCAGTTCCCTGATGTTGTGAGGTGCTATTCAGTGAGTTCTAACTCACAGTGACCATATACACAGTATAATAAAACACTGGCTGGTTCTGCATCAACCTTATAATCATTTTGATGCTTGGCCCATCCTTGCAGTCGCCTTGTCAATCCATCTCATTGAGTGCCTTCACCTTTTGCCATCCCCTGCTCTCTCCTGTACACAAGCATAATGTCCCAGAGGGTGGTCCCTCCTGATAATATGTCCAAAGTCAATAGGTCAGAGTATCACGATCCTGACTTTTAAGGATTTTTCTCACTGTACTTCTTTGTTCCTTCTTCTATGACATTGTACAGAAGACAATTCGAAAACAGTCACAGTGGTACATCAACAAGAAACTGCCAGAAATTGAAGCCAGGTCCTGAAAACACATTGAATATGGGATACCATTGCTAATGTCGTATAGATTCAGGCTGAAGATGAAGAACGACAGAAAGATGTTTACGTGTGCTTCATTTACTATGAAAAGACATTGAAGTACATGGATAATAACATACTATAGATAACATTGCAAAGAATGAGGATTCCCAAACACTTAATTATACTCAGGCAAATCCTAGACACAGACCAAAAGATAAACAGTCCTGGAGAACAATGGAACGCAGCCTGATTTAAAATCAAGAATGGGTTACAACTATTTATCATACTTATTTAACCTGCATGCCGAACAAACAATCTGAGAAGTTTGGCTAGATAGAGAATTACACAGCCTCAGGATGGGAAGGCTCATTAACAACCCGTGATTGGCAAATGAAACAACCTGACTTGATGACTAAGGTATGCTTAACTCAAACCACGGTGTTGTCCGTTGCCTCGTATGCAGCCTAAATCAGCTGGATGAGGAGTAACAAAGACTGAAGAAGCGTTAATGTATTGGAATCATGTTGTTGACCAAGAAAGAAACAACATTGAAGAATGTATTTTGTCTTCTTGAGTCAAATTTAACTAAATTATACTGCCAATTTATTTTTATTTCCCACATTAACTGAGTATGTGTTCACAATGTGTGTGTGCTTATACTAATTAAAGCAACTCTTTTATATAGTAATAAAAAGTAGAGTAAGAGTACCACCAGGAAAAAGAAAAAAAAAACATAGCATGCCAGGTTGTATTGATAGACTTTCTCTCTCCAGAAAATTCTGTCTACTTTGCTTAATTTATCAAAATCTTCTATGCATATTACTCACAAGCTTATTTATTTTTCTTTCTTTTAAGGAAGACTTGCCATAGAATACTCATGTTGACTCAAAACTTAGAATATGTTTAAACTCATTTCATTTTTCCATCCAATAACTAGGGGACAATGTTATTCAGTTTATGCTTTTGTTTGCTTGCTGTTCATAGAGGCAAGCAAAAAAAAAGTCTACTACTTCACACATTTTATTTTGGGGGTGATTTTGTGTTTCGAGAGAGAAAATTTCACAGATCCTGAAGGTTCCTTTATATTTTCCTTTCTCCCTGCACATGGTATATCTGATTATTAACTCTTTATTAGATTTTTGTCAATTATAGGCTTTGCTGACTAAATAGTTATGGTGCAATTTATCAGAAAATGCTGTATTTTCTACAAATGGCAGGTGTATCTAATGTTTTGTAAAGTCACCAATTCCATCCAGGTAAAAATAATGGTGGTGGTGCATTCTTGTATTAGATTCCCTGTAATGCTTCTTAATCTTCCTGTGTGACGTTAGCATTTGTTGATGCCTAAGGACTTAAAACATAATTCAATGGGTATGGGTTGCAAAATGATGACATTTCTTTTACTTACTAGCTAACATGTATTTTTCTTTTTTTTTTCATTTTCTTTTCTTTTTTTTTAAATCATTTTATTGTGGACTTACTTGAACAACTCTTATCACAATCCATGTGTGTCAAGTACACTTGCACATTTGTTGCCAACATCATTCTCAAAATATTTGCTTTTGACTTGAGTCCTTGGTATCAGCTCCTCATTTTCCCCCTCCCTTCCCGCACCTCCCACCCTCACAAACTCTTGATAATTTATCTTTTTTTTATGTCTTACACTGTCCAATGTCTCCCTTTACCCACTTTTCTGTTGTCCGTCCCCCAGGGAGGGGATTATAAGTAGGTCACTGTGATCAGTTCGCCCTTTCTACTGCACCTTCCCCTTCCCCTTCTGGTATCTCTACTCTCATTATTGGTCTTAAGGGGTTTATCTGTCCTGGATTCCCTGTGTTTCCAGTTCTGATCTGTACCAGTGTACATGCTCTGGTCTAGCCATATTTTTAAGGTAGAATTGGGATTATGTTAGGGTTGGGGGTGGGGGTGAGGAAGCATTTAGGAACTGGAAGAAAGTTGTATGTTTAATCCGTGCTATACTGTACCCTGACTGGCTTGTCTTCTCCCGGCAACCCTTCTGTAAGGGGATGTCCCATTTCCTAAAGATAGCCTTTGGGTCCCCACTCCACACCACCCACCTCATTCACAATGATTTGATTTTTTGTTCTTTGATGCGTGATACCTAATCTTATCTACACCTCGTGATCATACAGGCTGGTAGGCTTCTTCCATGTGGGATTTGTTGCTTCACAGCTAAATGGCCACTTGTTTATTTTCAAGCCTTTAAGACCCAGACACTATATCTTTTGATAGCCGGGCACCATCAGCTTTCTTTGCTCAGGCACCCACTTTGTCTTCAGCAATCATGTCAGGAAGGTGAGCATCATGGAATGCCAGTTCAATAGAACAAAATGTTCTTGCTTTGAGGGAGTATTTGGGTAGAGACCCAAAGTCCACCTTAATACTAAACATAAATATGTACATAGATCTATTTCCCCATCATCATGTATAAATATATTTACATGTGTACATGCTTGTATTTAGACCTCAATAAATGCCTTTTGCCTCCTAGTTCATTCCTCTATTTCCTTTTACTTTCCTCTTATCTCACTATCATGTTCAGCCTTTATTTGGGTTTCAGTAATTCCTCTCGGTTACATTGCCCTTGATCAAGCCCTACCTGACCTCCTACACCCTCCTCGCCATTGATTTTGGATCACTTGTTGTTCCCTTGTCCCTGGGTTTGTTAACACCCACTTCCTTTCCCCCACCTCCCTCTCTCTCATGTCCCCCAGAACCATGCTCTGCCTTATTTTCTCCTCCAGATTGTTTATCCCACCTATCTTATCTAGATAGACCTGCAAAGATAATAAAATGCACAAAAAACAAGGCAGAGCAAAACAAAGCAACAAAAGAAAAAACAGCAGAAACAATGACAAAAAAAAAAGAGAAAAGCCTGTAAATAGTTCAAGGTCTGTTTGTTGACCTTTAGGAGTGTTTTCAGGTCCAGTCTGATGGGGTGCCACACCCTGGCCCCAAAGTCTGTTTTTTGTATTCCCTAGGGACTTCGTTGCTGTTACCCTTGTTCTGTTGCATGCCCTTAGTCTGTCGCCTCAGTGTGGCAGGGCAGGTGTAATTCTGTACTGTTTCTCCAGTGTTGTCTACTGTAGCACGGTGGGTCAGTGAGGGACATCTTGTCTCCTAGTGGGACAGACTCTATGGTCCACTCTGTGCTTTGGCTGCTGTAAGTGGGAATATTGTCCTCAGGGCTTGGTGGGCCAGGATGTGTTCCACTCTCTCTTCCTCTCCCTTCATTTGCTTCTATGTGCTCTGATCAGATATGTCCCTTTCCCTGAGCTTTTGTTTCATTGCTGTCCTCTGAAGTGAATTATTCTGGGGGGAGGAACAGCTGTCCACGTAGTTGGGATTGGAGCCAGTCCCTCAGACCTCTCTATTGCTTCCCTGCTTCATGCCAGTATAGCTAATATATTTTTAAGAGAGGCTTATCTGCATCTATTATTTTGTGGCTCATGGTTAAATTATGATCCTTGATGGCATAATAGTTACTCTTTGGGCTGCTATCCACAAGTTCAGTGGTTCAAAACCACCAGTTGTTCTGAAGGGAGAAAGATGGGGCTTTATACTCTTGTAAAGAGCTATAGTCTTGGAAATTCACAGGAACAAGTCTACCTTGTCCTATATGGCCACTATGAGTGAGCATCGACCTGGCTACAGTGAGTTTGGGGGTAAGATAGGAAAAATAGAATGAATGTTTTATTCATTCCATTTATCTTAGTTTTAGAGGTAATTAATTCATTTCACATCAATCTGAAAGATGCCAATTAGGATGATTTGTTGTTTACATTATTATGAGCCCGAATTTTTGTAATTTGGGCAATAACCTTTCATAAAGTTTTATTACAAATATTGACCACTCATTTTGATATTGTTGTCTAGTTGCTCCACATATTTTAAAAAAGTAGTAGAAGAATTAAAAATCTGTTCCAGTTCTGCTATCATCTTTCAAGAAATTCTTAAGCAATATCCATTATAAATGTCTTGCAAAATACCTACATGAATTTGTTTTAAGTAAACATTTATTGAAATATAACCTACATAACTCGCTCTAATTACATGTAGCTTGATGAAAATGTAAACAGTGAACACAATGTTGAAAAATTACCCACATCAAGAATTAAAAAATAAATTACTAATAGCATTTTCCCAATCTCCAATGATTCCAATGATTCTCTGTTTCTCTCATGAAGCTGAATATATCTCTCCATTTTAAAACTGCATATTTGTTTGTCTGTTTTTGAAATTTATACATAAAATTAATATAAAAGATATTAAATATATACTTATAATTTGTGTACTCTTTGGGGTTCACTCTTTTGCCCCAAACAATTTTTGATTGTCAACGAATGCTACATTTTCCTTTAGTATTTATATTCCCATTATTCTATAAAATTTTATTGTGTGAGTATATCTCAAAATATTTATTTTGTCGATGATGATATGTATAGATGAATATTCAGGACAGTCTAATCTTCTACTGTTTGCAAATAGACCTGCTTTGCACACCATACAAAAGATCTTTTGATGATCATTCATACATATGTATTTCTGGTGGGAATTGGACTTAAAAACTATTGCTAAGTCATGCAAACTACATGAAAACTAGGTTTCCTATGTTTTTTTGAAAACGATCTTACCCGATTTTTGTAAACATAAAATGTACACCTCAAAGAGCCAAATATATGAGTTTCACTTGATGTATGGATTGTGATAAGAGTTGTATGAGGTCTGCTGTTGGTGTTTCCTTAGCTGGTTTCTAAAATAATTGACTAAATTAGCATCAACGATATTGATAACAGTTAAGTGGTTCCTTATGATGATTCTTTTCGAAAAACCTCTTTCTTAGGACCCATGTTTTTTTTTATTTAGAAACAGTACAAAAAAGCCTCAAAAGCTAAAAAAATATTGCAAAATGCTTGGAACACAGCCGCAAAATTACAAACAATGCTAACTAATGCCTGGTGACTGAAACAGGAACTGCTTTTATTTACAAAAATCACGTGTGTTGGGTCGGATTCCAATATTTCCTTTGAGCTCCAATGAAAAGTGTTCTCGACCTTCAGTGTTGCAATCTGATTACGTGGAGTACAGATGCGGATGTATGCAAGAGAGAGAGAGAGAGAGAGAGAGAGAGAGAGAGCACTTGGGGACATTGTATGGCATGTAGAATTTTTTTAAATTGTTTTTTTCTCAAGTTCTATTTTTTGTGTATTTCTTAGGTCTTCTCTGCATGTTTCTCATCAATCAAGAAGCTTTGAGGGAGATGTGGGTTATGACACTGGGCTGCTAACCACAAGTTTAACAGTTCAAACCCACCAGCCATTCCTCGGGAAAGAGATGAGGCTATTGACTCGTACAACTCTTCAGCCTCAGAAACCATGGATAGGGTTGCTACGAGTGGAAACAGCTTAACAGCCGGGAGTGTGTCAATCATGAATGTACTAGTTACCTTTCTTTTCATAAAACTGGCCTCTGAAAGTGGTATAGTGAGCTATGTATTGGGCTGCTAACTACAAGGTCAGCAGTTCAAAACCACCAGCAGCCACTCCTAGAGAATATGGCAGGTCTTCCTATTCCTGTGAAGACTTACAGCATCAAAACTCACAGGGGTTGTTCCACTCGGTTCTAGAGTCACTACAAGACAGAATTCACTGGACCGCAGTGAGCCTCTTAAGTGTTTTTTTAAGTGTCACATAGGACTAAAATTTACGTGTCAGACCACCCAAACATCTCAATAATTCAAATTGTGGTCAATATTGTTAAAAATAAGTGAGGTCAACATTTAATGCCTTACATCTCACCATTTCAGACTCTCTTTTCCCTTTCTCCACAGACATGTGTGGATGTCCATGGATTTTCATAGAGCTCTTGATCTCCTAGATTCTCCCACTGTGGAAACACAACACAGCTGTCCTTTTGCTAGCAAGACTAGACATTTGCAAGTATATTCTCTTTCTCTATGAAATACACTCCACGATATCAGTAGCTTTTTTTTTTTTTCTATATGATGGCTACTCTGATAACTTAAAAGTATTTTAAGGAGTTGATTCAGGTTTTAGATGTAATTTCTATAAATTCAGATACAACTGTTTATATTCAACGTAGTATATAAATGTACTTTTCCTCTTAACTCTCATATTGGGTTCTTCAACTATGGCCTCCCTATCATAACCACATGAATCCACAAATCAAATCAAGTACTTCCCTGTGACACTCTTGATTCTCTCAAGGTTGTAACATGTAAAGGATGCTGCTATACATTTCAAAAGCATAGTTCTTTAATCAAATCATAGCATTAGGATCTCTATTTGAGAAATATCCCCAAGATAAGGGATTTGGAGAGTGAAATCTCACTGCTTATTGAGAAAAGGAAGAAGGTAATCTTAGGCAAAGTCAAACATCTGATCCTAAATCTCATTAGCCCCTGATCAGTGCTTCCCTGAAAACCCAAGTGCCTGCTGTTAGCAATAAACTGAAATTCTAATGTCTTTTCAAAACCCCAAATTACAATATGTAAATCCAAGTGTAAATAATTAAATGTACATATATTTAACCTGAATTACCCTGCAGACATGCTGTTCTCACTTCCTGCCTCCATTCAAACCTTGCCAGTTGTTGGTAAAATACTAACATGGCACTAGAAAAGAAAGGGAAACCAAGGTAGGTGGAATGGCCTCACCCCATGCAGTGTTTAATCCATAAAGAGGAAAAGGCATATTGGTGAATTGGAGCAATGGTTTGGTTACACTGAAAGACAGAAAACTCCCCTTAGGGAACTAGCAGGGAGTAAATTGGGTTCTATTTTGAAAAGATTGTTCATTTACATAGAAGTAATTATTTAAATAATTAATTTCATAATGAAAGTAGCTTATAAAAGACAAAGCCCCACTGGGCTTAAAAGCTAATATACTTTCATGCTAAATAAGAGTTGTTTATCCACCATAATATATAGTAAATCTATTTATGAAAATAAAAACAAACTAATTTTAGAAGAAAAGCTATAAAGCATATATGGCTTAGTTGATCCTTTATATTTGAAAAACGTTGTAGTGTTGTAGTTCTGCAGGCCTGCAAAATGTTTTCTAACCCAGAGAAAGTAGAGCTCTTTCTCCTAGACAGTACCTGAAATGCTCATTCACATCCAGCTTAGTCAGCCAAGATCCCCACAAGAAATGTCAGGAGGATATGCAAGGTAAGATCCAAGGAGACTAAAGGAGCTGAAAGGTGCCAGACCTGGGTCAGTAAAGTAACAGTCTTTGATTAACAAGGTCAGAACTAGATTCAACTCAGTGCATATTAAATAAAGTCTGTGGGTTAAACACCCCAACGTCCAGTTACACAGAGAACTCTAGATATTCTCAGAAGATTGTCAATGGCAGAAGGTCAATAATGTCTGTGAGTGTTGGAGAAGAAACCTATAAAATCATACTCAGAAAGAACACCAATTTGACTTCTTTGACAGTTTTCTCCCTCCCTCCCTCTCTTCCTCCTTTCCTCCTTCCTTCCTGATTCTGTCTGTTCTCTCTCATTCTCTTTCTTTCTCCATGTCAGAAGAAACAAATGAGTGATCTAAGGGGAAGTCTGAAAGTTCAATTAATATATTAGCCAATCCTTTTCATCTTCATTATATCTTCATAGAACTTCACAGATCTCCCACTTAACTTCGACACCCCCCTTTCCAAATATTTGAGGATACTAACACTAATCTATCATTCTTTATCTCCTTAAGGAACTCGGCATCTTTCTTGATATATACCTTGCGTGGAATATTTAGCATCTGTCAGTATGGGCCACTGTGGTGACTTGTACGCTGTTGTGATGCTGGAAGGAAGCTATGCCATCAGTATTTTAAAGACAAGGAGGGTTGCAAAGGTGGACAAGTTTCATTTAAGCTCCTAAACTAAAACAAACTTGGAAGAAAGGTCTGGTGATCTACTTCTATAACTTACCCATCGACAACAAAACATCTGACTAGTTTTCTTTGGAGATGGTTTCAGTAAGAATCAGTCACTGAAAGAGGATAACATGTTTGGTAAACTAGAAAGTGAACAAAGATAAGAAATTCCCAAGGGAAGATGGATCGAATTGAACATGCTGGTAGTTAGGGGGATGGTAGGATCGAACATCCTGATGATTAGGGTGATGATGCCATGTCAGATAACATGTAATTTTGTTGTAGAAAAGGTCTACACAAGAAGGTATTGATTTGACAGGAACCATGTCTTATTTATCTATCTGTCTATCAGTCAATCTTCTTTCATCTATCTGTTTGTATATATATTATTTAGTGTGTTAGTCTGGGTACTTTAGAGAAGAAAATCTATAGAAACTCATGTATACGAGAGAGTTTTATATAAAGGTTAAGTGCACATCAAGAAAACATCCCAACCCAGTGCTGCCCATGCCCACAAGTCCAACATTAACCCAGATATCCAACACCAATCCACAAAGTCCTCCTCCATCTCACAAAACAGACTACAGGAGAAAAGATGAGTCAGTGAACATGTAAACATCTCAGTGCTGACAGGGGTCTCCACACGGGTGCTCCAGCACCCAGGGATGAATCAGGGTAGGTCCATATGGCTTCTCCTCATGGATATCTTGCGGAAGTGAGCCTTGCCAGCTGAAGCAGGGACTTGGCTAAGGCAGCTGCACCCTAGTCCGACCATCACAAAGCAAGAGACCCAAGAACTAGAAAGGTGAGGCTCATCAAGCCATTTATCTCTCCACCCTTCAATTCATCCCACATGTGTTTATCGGCCAGGTTGGCACAATAAACTAACTCATTTGGTAACATAGGTTCACTCTTCTATTCTCCACTGACTTTCACTTTTGGTCCACTTGGGCCTCTTAGTCCCATCATCATACCCTTGATCTCCTTTCCATAAACCTCTATCCCTCAAGCCCTAAACACACTTTATTCTGTCAATATATAACTACTTAAACATTTTTTTTTCAAAACAATGCTTCAAAACACTGTTCTTCAACTATGTCAGTACTTTCAGATACTTCATTTCTGTTTACTCTAAATATTCAAGGTTCCTGTTATTTCTCCAATATCAAAGACACTGAAATTAAATCCTACAAACTCTAGACCAATCTTAGCTTCTAGAAGCTAAGATTGGTCTAGAGTTTGTAGGATTTAATTTCAGTGTCTTTGATATTGGAGATGTGACATTTGGGGTACTTCTTAATATTGTTAAGCCTTAATTTTCTAATAAAATCGTTATATAAGTATTACTATTTATTCTGCAGATGTATCTATGAATTTGGTGAACATACAGAAGCAAAATTAAGAAAATTTCTTAGATACAAGTAAAAATTTAAAAGGACTAAATGACAGGGCCTAAGGATTAAAGCTATAGTCTTGAAGTTAAGAAAAATTTCAAAACACACAGGAGTCCTAGTTACCCATGTAACTGCACAGGAGCCCTATAGAAATTCTTGATTAGAATGGAACAATATCAAAATTATAGACATTACAAGCCAGATAAAAGACTGAGACCAGTCTAAGCCAACTGAACTCACTCCTGTGGCGAACAAATGTGTCCTGGAAGAAACAGGTAAAATGTTGAGATGCTAACAAAAGGTTAACAGTGGTTCAAATACAGCACCTGCTCAGTAGGTGGAAGATAAGGCTATTTGCTAACTTAAAATAAAGATTTATAATCCTGGAAAATCTATGGAATAGTTCTACTCTGCCATCTATGGTCACAGTAATGGAGTTAATGGCAGTGAGTCTTTGGTATCTATTGGGATCAATAAGAGGGAAGTATTCATTCCTCAGAATATTGAACCAGTTGAGATCAGAAGAGCAGCATTTGCCTAACAACCAACTTCAGAAAGTTTAAGAAAGGAGGAATGCAAATGCAAAACAAAGACATTAGAAAAAGTGATGTAACGTGATTACTATCAATGACATGGTATAACCAATGCCATAAATGATTGATATCAATGTTATGAAACAATGTATATTAATTGTTGCCGGGAGGACTGATTTGCTCTGTAAGCCTTCACACAGCTAACAATGCAGGTAATTCATAAGTCACATTATAATACCATATGATCTCAATAGGTAAAATATAACATACTGCCTGTCAGTTTGTCCTGCTATGGTGGCTTGCTTGTTGCCATGTTGCTAGTAGTTATTGTACTGGTATTTCAAATACCAGCAGGTGGCCCCAAAGTGAACAGGTTTCACAGAAATTCAGCATCATAATTCTTCTTCACATTATGATTTTCTCCAGAACTTGTCCCAACTTCAGTGAATGTCGAAACAGTTGTCAATATAAAAATGTGGGAGCCAAAAGTGGATACTCCTATTTCCATAATTCCTATATCTAATTATTCATTTATTTCCACAGATCTATATTCTGCATAAGGGGCTCTGCTGGTTGTAGTTAAGTGATTGGGGTCACTAATCTGAAGGTCATTGGTTCTATTCCACCAATGGAGAAAGACATGGCAGTCTACCTTGTTAAAGATCACAGCCTTGGGAACCCACCTGGGCAGTTCACTCTGCACTATAGGGTCTCAGTGAGTCAGAGTTGACCTGATGGTACACAACTACCACATATTTTGGATAACTTGGATTATATTGGTTCCTTCCAGTTTCTCTACCTGAGTGCAATCTCTCTCTCTCTCTCTCTTTGATTGCAACAAATATTTAATAATTTCTCTTGAAGTAAGAGTCCTGCCCTCAAAAAAGATATTAAAAAATAAAACGCATCTTTGCTACTTTCAAAATTCTCTCTATAAAACTGAAATTGGATAATATTTCTCTTTATGTAAATCCTTCTGTGCTTCTTCATAGGGGTTCAAAAAAAATCAAAGTGTTAACATCTTCCCTCGAACCCTGTCATATGCCTTTAAGGCCCATAAAGGGGTGGGGGAAGAAAATTGATGGTAATGGGGTCAGGGCACTAACCAACCCAAGGGGACGGTACTGTTGATATCTCCACAGGAAAGGGAAAGGCAGAGTAGACCTCATACTAGTTGCCAATCCTTGAGGGAAATGTTCCTGCTTAGAGCAGTTTGTTCCCAGAGATGACAGCAGGGCCAGTCTCATCTCAAGACCTGACATCCTTTCCATAGATGACAGCGCTGCAGAGGACAGCCCTGAAGATACAGTTCAGGGAGAGCGGCTGGTCTGACTCGTACACATGGGGGCAAATCAAGAGGGGAGAGCAACAGACCAGTGATGGGAGTGAAATCACTAAGTTCCAGAAGTATGCTGAGTATAGATTTCTGACTCAGGGGCAGCACTTTGCACCCTGTTTGGGGATTGCTCACAAGGGGATCATACTGAAAGTCTAAAGTTGTAACCAAGGGGGGCGGGGCAGGGTAGGTGTGTACTAGACTGCTCTATCCCTGACTACAGAAATAGCAATGGGGACGTTTAGGATGTGTACCTTTTGGACACAAATGATGATGACTAAAAGAGTGTATGAGTTGCCAGGCAAGCGGGAATTGGGATATGCAACTCTGGAAGAAAGGTGGACTGGACTGATGGTTTATAACATGTCCTAATCTCTATTTAACAGAGCACTATCCTAATCTCTATTTAACAGAGCACTATCCTAATCTCTATTTAACAGAGAGCTATTCATTTGTTCAATGTCAGGATCCCTGCTAGTCTTGTGACTATCTGTATTGTTATTTTTTATCATGTTTTACTCTTTATATATATGCAAGACAGGCAGGATAGACAATCTTATGGAGACAACTACTCATCTGACAATTCCTGAGGGGTATAGGAGGGGAAGGGTTGATGTTGAGTGGAGAGTCAACAAAGATGGGTACAGGGGAATAGTGAGTATTCTGAAATTTATGGCAAGGAGGGTTTAGCTGTTCTGGTTATGTTTAATCAATCGAGTTGTATGTAAGAAGATAATTACTTAGAGGTGAATGGTGGGTAAACATTATAATAGGCAGAAGGGATAAAAAGGAGGAAAGAAGGAAAAATTATATATATATATATACATATATATGTAAATATATAAATATAGGTGTCCTTGTTTATATATGTATATATGTGCAAATGCAACATGGAAATGGATGGACTTTGGGCTTCTACTGAAATCTTACATCAGTACAAGGACAGTTTGTTCTAATAATGTAGCATTGTATGATACTCACCTTCCTGACTTGATCACTGAAGACAAAATGGATGCATAAGCAAATGTGGTCAAGAAAGCTGATGGTGCCCAGCTATTAAAAGACATAGCATCTGGTATCTTAAATGCTTGTAGTTAAACAAGTGGCCACTTAACAGGGAAGTAACAAAACCCACATAGAAGAAACACACCAGCCTGTATGATCATGAGGTATCAAAAGTTCAAAAATAAGCAACCAAATACATGTGAAGGGGTATGGATATAGTGGAGACCAAAAGCCCACCTATAAGATAATTGGACAGTCCCTGTCAGAATGGCCACATGGGAAGGATGATAAATCCAGGATGTGGTATACCATTGATGAATCACATAACTATTCTCTAGTTGTCTAATAGTTCCTCCCCTTACTATTATGTATTTTATTTGTTTTACCTCTTTAATCATGTTAGCTTTGATTATGTTCATTTGTATATTTAAGATTGTTCAGCTCATGAAAGCCAAGATAGTTAAGAGCTCAGACACAGTAACCGGAATAATGATTCCCTGAGGGTCTGAGAAGAGTGGGTGGATGGGGGTGGTGGGTGGGGAGGGGAACAGGGAGCCCATAGCATTGTTGACTATATAACCCCACTCGGTGGAATTGAACAACAGAATTGTATATGAATGGATATATTGGATTATATAAAATATGGCAAAAAAGAAAAAGAACTATTATAGTGAAAAAAAGGGGGTGTGATTCCTGGGGCATAGGGTAGGGAGGAGATAAAAGGGAGCTGATTTCAGGGGTTCAAGAAGAAAGAAAATGTTTTGAAACTGAATGTGGTAGCAATTGTACAACACTACTTGATGTCATTGAACTATGGAATGTTTTGATATTTGTAATAGCTCCCAATAAAATTATTTAAAAAGTAAAACAGAATAAAAGACATTAATGGAAAAAAAAAAAGGAACCAAACTTCTTGGCTGCTTAGAATCCTGGAGTCCAATGCCAGCATTCAAATTCAAATCTACTCCTTAGCTCTGTGGTCTCGGGCGGGTTACTTTGCCTGTCTAATATACAGTAATTTATATGATAGTAACATTCTAACTCTCATCTACTTTAAAAAAATATTTTAACAGTTTTTTGGCATATAATTCACAAAACATACAATTCAATAATTAAATCATCTTTAGAAGCATTGTTCAATCATCCCCACAGTGAATTTTAGAACATTTTCTTCTTTCATGAATTAATTGTTATTAATTCCCCATTTCCCCAGCCCCACCCCCACCTGCCATACCTTCAAGGAATCATTAATATAGTTAGTTTCTATATATTTAACCACCCTGGATATCATATACGGAAAGCATTTTTTAAACAGTAACAACAGTAATAAAGTAAAGCAGAGGAATATTTCAATAGAAAATAAAGCAGAAAATTAAAAACTAGAACAAAGTTTAAATCGACCAATAGGCATATCAAATGATAAGGTGCCAAATTTTAACCTAAGTACATTTGCAATAATGCACTTCCCAGTGCTTTCTGTATGATAACAAGACTCTCCACACCCCTAGTCTATGGTCAGCAGAAATTCACCCGAGGCTTAATCCATGTATACTTATTTCCCTTTCACTTTCTTTTTAGAAAAACTAAACAATTTTAGGGTGGGTCAAATGGGAAGTCAAATGAGAAGATATTACATTTTAACTATTTCCACTATAATCAACTTTACAATGCTCTCTATCCAGTGCTGGGATTCAAATAATTTACCTGATATCAGGTTCGCTGCCATAATGACCATTTTAAGTATAAAAAAATATTCTGAAAGATAGTTTATTATTTCATACAGTTAATGTTTAAATAAGACAAATATAAGAGTTATACAAGACTAGATTATATTAGAAGAGTTTTTAAATATTAATGAAAAAATATGAAATAATACCTCAAAAAAATAAAACAAGTTATTTCTTGATTGACATCCCTATTTATTCTTCGCTTTTTTCTGAGTATCATCCTGTGTGATTTCTCCTCACCCATCTTTTCACTGTGGGAGTAGGATTCCATTCCTTTAGAAGTAAGCCAATTAGACAACAGTCACTGTGCCTGATATATTAGAAACAGTGGACTTCTTCTCTGAACATATCATATTAATCTTTGAAAAATACCATGCCACTTCTGCTGAACTTACAGCAATTATTCTGACCACATCTTTAGTTTTTGAATGCTTCAGGATATGCATAATTCATTCATAATATCTCATGGGAATTTGGGGCATAACACTAAGCTGAGAGGCAAGGCAGGCAGCACGTCACCCTCTGGTGGTTTGGCATTTTTTCTCTTTACATTTCATTTATTTACTAAAGTAACAAATGCTAGGAAATAAAAATGTAGTATTTCATCAAAATTATGAGTTTTATGAAATAAATAAATAAATGTGACATGCATAGTTCTGTCTAGTTTTTTTTTATATATAAACCCATTGAACATTATGATGGGTGCTTAGAATGTGCTTTTGCACAGATGAACATTACAAATGAGTAAGGAATATAAATTTGTGATTTCCATATTGACCGGCTGCTCTGCCACTCACCTTGGAGAGAAGCCGATTGCATGTACCATTGTAACCACGGGCTCACAGAACTCAACGCACCATTAGTATCAGTTCTGCCAAATGAGTGCAAATCATCTCCACGCCACCACTGTCTCTATCTGATAACGAGTCTGCTTACAGCCCTCAGAATGATGAGAGGGGATTCACTGGAGGCTTCATCCACGTGTGGACCCAGAAACTGGACTTTAGGCTTCCAACTGTCATCTAGATCCTTCTGCAAACCAGGTGTTCACAATTTAAGCTCTGATACCATTCTCTCTTTCAGAATTGAACTTCATTACTTAGAAATCTTAGATCACATGATTCTGTACCCACAGGCATCTGGTTTCCCTGTTTCCCAATTCACCTTTCTTTTTCATCAGTCTACAGTTTGTGAGTCTAAAGAGGGTCCCAACTAGCACTTGACACATGGATCGGAGTTGCAGCACACCCCCTCTTGATATAAAGTTACTTCTTGGTATTAAGTCCTTTCTTGTAAATAAATGAGTATCACTGGTTTTGTTTCTCTAGATAACCCAGCCTACCACAGACTCCCTAACATGTTGTTAGGGTGCCAGCCCTGTGCCATCCTCACAGTCGTTAACACGTCTGAGCACTTGTCACAGCAGTGTGTCAGTGCAGCTCCTTCAACATCTTCCTCTTTGTCACTGACCCTTGACATTACCAAGTCCTTTCCCAAAGACTAGTCTCTCCCCATCCTAGCTTCTAAGGAGCATTCCACCTATACTTCCTGTGAGGCAGATTTGTTTGTTGCTTCGGGCAGTCAGAATTTTGGATAATCTTTGTCAGCACTATAAGTCAAATGCATCAATTCTTCTTCAGTCACCCTTATTCATTGTCCAGCTTTGTGACTGGATGGAAAATAGCCTGGGTTGGTTAGAGCACACCTTGTCCTCAACATGTTATATTTGCTCTTCAATATTGTAAAGATATATTGTACACTACATGTCAATGCAGCACATCTCTTGACTTCTTGTTTCCTGCTTCCTTGAGTGTTGATTGTGGATCTAAGTACACTGAAATCCTTCACATCTTAAATATTCTCGTCATTTATCATGGTGTGTATTGGTCTAGTTGTAAGGAATTTTTCTCTTTACATTGAGTTGCTATCCATTTTGAAGACTACAGTCCTTGATCTTCCTCAGTAATGTTACCAGGCTTTCTCCAATCCGGAGTTCAGATTCTCCTTCACGTAGCCCACTTTCTTGAATTATTTGCTCAGCACACAGATTGAATGGATATGGTAAAAGGATTCAAGCTGAACTCACACCTTGTCTTGTTGGTTTGGTTTAGCTGTTTTTTCGTATTTTTTCCCAAACAACTGCCCTTTTGTCTATGTATTGTTTCTTTATGAGTAAAATGAAGTGTTCTAGAATTTCCATTCTTCTGAATTTTACTCAGTTTGTTATGATTTATGTGGTAGTTATGTACTCTGTTGTCAGTTTGAGACTTAAGAGTGGAGGATTCTAGCCCGTCAATCACAGCTTGATGACCTCATTTGGAGGTGCTAAGGAGATAAATAGCTTGCTGGAGGCAGGACACATGCTCACTTCCTGCGAGATATTACTGACAATTAGCCTAATGAAGCTATGCTGATGCAGCCAGAGCCTTGAGCTGGAGGAGCCACGTGGAGATCCACACCAGCACTGAGATGCTTCCACTGCCACTGAATCCATAAGACTTTCCATCTGGCCTGTGATCTTCCTTCACTCAGAGTCATTGCAGGTGTTGCGTGAGTCTGAAGAGGAATTTACAGAATGGTACTAGACATATGGTCTAATATCATACTTAGGGGCTTGATTTGGACTGGGCTGGTATGTTTCTTTAATGAATAATTATTCTTTAGATAAAGCTCTTTTATATACACATGAGTGTCTCTAAATCTGTTTCTCTAGTCTACCTAGACTAATACATTATGGTACCAGGAGTGGGGTACTAGAGAAACAAATCATAAAGATGGAGAGTAGATCCTTGTTTGACCTCTGCCTCATGGTAGCTTTTCTTCTTTGGCCAGCCAGAGGTCAGATATGTCCATGCAGTTTACTGGGTTGTTTTCTGGAAAGAATATGGGAAGTTAAAGTTTTGATTATTTTGTTTGGCTGTTGACTTTGGTTATTTCTGTTTAAATTGGTGAAAATGAAAATGATTAATGTATATTTTGAGCTCAGGGGACAAAATCACCCTATGAATATCTCAAAACTGCTTAGGAAAATGATGGACAGAAAGTCAAAATGGCTGACAGAAAGCCTGTCCCTGGCTTGATTGATGCTGTAAGAGGTCTAATCCCATCCATTGTCTCAATGGAATAGTTTAGATAAGGATTAAGATAAGCTAAATCCCAGGATCTTTACCTCCTCCTCATTGTTGATTTTAATTCTCTAGTGGTTCCCCTGTCTGTGACATTGTTTGCTCTCTGCTCCTTTCCCCTCCTCCTTCTCCCCGTAAGTCCCTCTGGAACCATCAGTCCTGTTGCTTTCTCCTCCAGCTTGCTTCCTATGACGATCTCATATCAGCAGGCCTCCCAACCGAGACCAAACCAAAAGAAAAGACTGAATAAAACAGAAATCAAAAGAAAAAAAGATAATAATAACTAGCAAAACCAAAAAAGCATACAAAATTCTAGGTCTCTCCAATGACTTTTATGACTATCCCCCCACTGGTCCTGGGGGAATCCTGGGAGGTGCCTCCCCTAGGCTGAAGTCGATTTTTAGAGGCTCCTCAGGGGCTTTGTGGCTTGGCTTTGCTCCCATTGCTAATCTGTTATGTTCCCTTCTTGGTTCACCCCACTGTGGCATCTTCAGTCCAGACTAACTCCCCACCATGTTTCCCCCATATTTCCCTCTGTCGTGGTGTGCTCCAGTGAGGGGACATCATGTCTTGAGCTGTTGTCAGTCATACAGTCCTCTCTGTGCCTTAGCAGCTCCATGCCAGGACATTGTCCTCAGGGCTTGGTGTGCCAATATGGGGTCTAGACTGTCCCTCTGCCTTTTTCCTTCTTGGTTTGCTTCCATGTGGACATGGCATGCCAGCCCCTCCTCCCAACCTATAGGTTTTATGTTGTCCTCTGTAGCACAGACTTCTACGGAAGGGGTCAGTTTGGCTCTGATTGGGGCTGGCCCTCTAAGTCACTCTTTTTTTTTTTTTTTTAACTTGGTTAGTTGAGCTCCCTCTTCACCTAACCTGAATTTGCTTTAGATGCAGTATTTCTTGCTTGTTCCACAACAGAAATTTCTTCTCTCAACTCACTCTTTCCATGCATTCCCCATTATACTGGGTTACCTTAAAGGGCACATACATGGATGGATCTCTTCTTGTTGGTTGTCCAGGTAGCTATCTTCCAAGTTTCTTGACAGATTTGTGAGTAATTTCTGGTCATCAATAGTTTTTTGAAACATTTTAATTGATTTTCCTTCAATTCCTAGAGCTTTGTTTTTCACTAATGCTTTCAGAGCAATTTGAACTTCTTCCTTCAATACCATCATTTCTTGTGCATCTTCTACTTCATGACGTGATGAAATGGGGACCAGTTCCCTTACATAACCTTTGATGCATCCTGAGTCATTCAATAGTGTGCCCTTTGAATTAATTAATATTACAACCTGAAACTACAAGTTTTACTTCAGCCCTTTCAGTTTAAGATATTCTCTGTGTGTGCTTCTCTTTTGTTTTTCTAATTCCAATTCTTTGCACACCTCATTATAATTTTTTTAAAACTTTTCTCATTGAGTTTCCTCATCAGCACTTTTGTTTCATCAGTATTTGCATTTCCTTCAATTACTCTACATTTAATAGCAATATGCAGGGTCGCTTCTGGCATCTACTTCAGTCTTTCAAAACCCCAAACAACCTCAATCTTTAAATTAGAAATTCCTGGGGATTTTTTTCTCCCAAAAGACAGTCACTACTCCACATGTAGAATTTAGAAAACATATTCATTTTGTAATAATGAATTGTCTATTTGTCTAATGTGATGATCACAAACAGTAGCCAATATGCTTGCTATCACTGATTTTTATCCATTCAGAGCTGGAAAAATACCAAGAAATTGACCACAGGACTCATTATTTTAGTCTACCTGGAAAGTGAGGAAAGAGAAGGAAATCTGTTTTCTCATTTTGGTTAGCATTATATCACATATTTACTAAAATCCATTGTTTTCCCATTTCCTTCTGTTTCTAAGCAAATGGAAGAATTGTACTTTCCTAAGACAGCAGGAAGTTAGGTATTGCTAGAGGTAATTTTCTGAGCAATGAAATATGAACCGACTTGATATTTGACATTTTGGGGTTAAGTCTTTTAATATTGCAAAAGTGTAACTCCTGATCAGAAGACCACTGAATTATGTAATGGTCCCACAAAGAGATATCAGACAGTAATCATTCTTTTCCAGAGATATGAAGCTCACACTCAACAGCTGTTGTTTAAAGCCAATGAAGTTTGTTTCACCTGTTTTGTTGTGGCTTTTTGTTACCACACCATAAGCTGCTTCAGTATTCTAATACATTTTGTATTCGTTTTGTGTTTATTAAGTGAACTTTTCTAAAATGGGGATACCTATAATTTAATGTGAAATATTGAATTATTTATTTAATGGAAACACAGTGAATCAACTATTTATGCCACAAAAAAAGTTCAAAAGGGGAAAATTTTGGCAGAAAAATGCCTAAATTCATTTAGGATTATAGAGACCCAGAAGAGACAAAGAGAATACAATTAAGTGAAATAATCTTCAATATTGGAATTGTCATCAAATAATTAGATTGGCTTTTGGATGCATTCCACCCTACTAGCTATCCTGGGGTTTGCAAAGCTTAAAATTAAATCTCCTTTGAACTCTTCATGATTCAAAGCAACCTTAATTACAATATCATTTCCCAAGATTAAACTTGCTAATGCTATTCGAGACAGAACTTGTTATTAAAAGATTCTAAGGATTATTATTAACATGGTGTGGTGTTCAATAAAAGTGATTGCAGAGTGAATGCAAAAAAGAATTACACAGGTTGTCCCCAACATATGATAGGGTTCAGCAACAATGATTCCAGGGTAAGTAAATTCTACAGTAAAATACCTCTCTTCTTCTTTATTTTTGCTACTAAGTATGATTTTTATAAATCTAATCTAATCTTTATTTCTCCTTGGGGTTTGTGAACAATACATAAAAACTCAGAGATATATTTTAATACATATATTAATAAAATTCAAACCCACTGTATGTATGTGTGGGTTAGTCAGTTCCAACCCCTGGTGACCTTACACACAACACAATGGAACACTGCGGGGGGCTCTGCCATAGTCACAACTGTTTCTGTGCTTGAGACCATCATTGCAGAAACCGTGACATCCATCTCTTTGAGGGCTTTCCTCTTTTTCACTGCTGCCTTCTGCTAAAATGACATCCAATGTCCTTCTCCCATCGTGCATCCCAGTATTGTCCTACGTAGCTGTATGCTCTGGGGAGGGGACATCATGCCTATAGCTATTGTCGCCCGACAGTCCACTCTACCTTAGCAGCAACATGCAGGGACATTGTTCTCAGGGTGTGCCAGTATGGGGTCTAAACCCTCACTCTCTCTTTTTCCTGCTTGGTTTGCTTATGTGTGGGCATGTCATATTGGTCCCTCTCCCCAGCCTGTAGGTTTAGTGTCTTTTGTTTTGTTTTGTCTCCATTACTGTTGGTTTTGCTTACCTATGTAAGAAAGGCATGGAAATCAAGCTTGAGGAGAAAGCAATGGGACCAAAGGGTTCAGAGTGACTTGGGGGGAGGGGGAGGGTAGGAATCGTTGAGCAAACAACACCAAGACAGTGGAACCACTAGGGGATTAAAATCAACAACGTGGAGGATATAGAGATCCTGGGGGTGCTGTAAATGCAGCAATCTAGCTGAGAGGAATTACTAACAGGCAGAAGAATTGGTGGGAAAGGAAGAAGGGATCAACCTTGAGTCTTCTAGGGTGCAGTATAGCACTGTAGAAACACACACTATTCCTCTGGTTCCTTGTGGCATCCTCACCCCCACTACCATGACCCCAGTCCTGCCTTTCTCTACAGGCTAGAGCGAGGCATGTACACAGGTACAGAGAAGAGATAAGAGCTTACAACACAGAGAATCCAGGAGCAGGGATGGGAGTAGCGATACTAGGAGGTTAGGGGGAAGGTGGGAGAACGGGGTGGATGAGCAAACCGATGACAATGGGGAGGAAGATGGGAGGTAAAGTGACCCCCCACCCCAGGGTATAAACAACAGAAACCGCAGGGCAAAGGAGACAGCGTGATCAGTGTAACATATGATAATAATAATTTATAATTTATCAAGGGGTCAAGAGGTGGAGGTGGGGGTGGGGTGGTGCTGATGAGGAACTGATACCAAGGGCTCAAATAGAAAGTAAATGTTTAGAAAACGATGGTGGCAATACATGTACAAATAGCGTGATACAATTGATGTATGGATTGTTAATTTAGACTTGTCAGAACCCTGATAAAATGATCGTTCAATCAATAAAATAAAGAGACCTTGTGGAGCAGATTTACCCAAGGCAACTCATCTTTTCATCTCTTGACTGCTTGTTCCAGGAGCACTGATTTTAGATCCAAACAAGACAATATCTTTGGAAACCTCAACTTTTTTCCATTTATCATGATATTATCTATTGGTCCAAGCTGTAAATCTTTGTAGGAGCAATAGCCTCAGTTGTCTCCTGCAGAGCAGTTGGTGCTCTTGAGTCACCGAACTTGAAGTTAGCAGTCCAGTGCTTCCCCTTTAGCACCACGTGTGTTCATAAATAAAAATGCAGAAAGTGTTATTTACTCTCAAGACAAGAAGTTGGACTATGTTAGCATTTTTTCCATTTTTGACGAAATGGCATGGTGGCCACATTTGACCTCCTTTGTTTACACGTGAGACAAGAAGCGTCTATATCCCTCACCTGTCCAAGGCCGAGTTCAAACATGTCACCACCTTAGTGCTTCCTTCACCCTGTCTGCTGCCACCCTTCCTCCCATGATATTCTACTTCTATGCTAGATTTGGTAAGTCACCGCAATGGCCACACGTAACTTGGAGAATACACAAAGTTGGAGATTTGTTAGGGAAACTAAGTGGTTACCACAAGCCAGTATCAGAAAACTCTAAGCATTCAGTTTTTGACCTTCTTTGCCAACAGCCATATCTTTCTGTTCCTCATGCTCTAGACCACCTGGTGCCATAGCCTCTGACTTGCCTCCCCCTCTGTTTACCCTGAGCTCACACCAACAGTCTTTCTCAAGGGACTGTATCCCTGTGGCTGGCTAAATAACTCATTGCTATGGGCACGCAGAACTCACAGACAAGGCTCTCGACCATTGGGTTGACTGGAGAAGTTAGCAGGCTACAATTCAGGTGAAAAAATGCTCAGAATATAATGATTCAGTCAGGATAGTTTTCACTCGTCCATATCCATACATAGGCATGTCTCTCGCCCACAGCCACTTGGCCTGGGTCTGCCTACTTGAGAAATATCACCAGATTTTAGATTTGTCAATAAATGCTCAAAAGTATGTTACTCCTCCATAAACTTCAATCTGAAGGCACTCAGATTCAGCTTTGTGTCAGTAAACTCTCTTTACCAAAATAAGTGCACCTAGGCATCTTAATTCACAAGTCAACTTCTTGACAACAAAGACATGGCGTTACTTACTCTGTGGGATAGCAATTCCACCACTCTGTCGAATGCTCTGGCTCCTGGTTCTGCTGCAGCTGCTCTGCTGGTGTCAAAGCTGTCTTCTGGATCAAAGAAATTCAAATGAAGAGGACTCTCTGGAATCAGAAAAAATTTAATTCATTTTTTCAGCCTGGGATTAATTTGCTTTTGCAGTCAACCTCCCTGCTGATATTGGGGTCATCCACCCCCACAGCTACGTGGGTCAGGAAAGCCTCTCGCCCAACACCTGAGCCTATACAACTCTTTGAGACACTCTCTTGATACACATTTATTTCTGTACATGCACGCATAAGCTTCACTGATTTTCTAGAGAACTCAGCTTAAGAGTGATTGGTTATTTATTTCACTTTAGTTTCATTGTAAATGATTGAAATAATACCTACAGCATTAGTACAGGAAGCTTACCATTTGATAAAAACTAAATCCAAATCCACTGCTGTTTCGTTGATTTTGATCTTTGTGGCTCAGAGTCACTAGTCTACAGTCCCACCAGGACTCCTCTTCGGCAGGACCCAGTTAGCTTCCAGATCTACTTAGATCAGCACTTTTACGGTACCCTACCCCATCCGCGAGGCCACTTTATACATTTGTAAAACAGATTCTCTTCACAATAGGCCCTCTTCCCTGAAATCTGTGCTTTGTTCTAATTTCCATACATTATGTTTCACTTTGTATATAAAGTCCTATGTATTTGAAATAAATGTATAGTGTCATATGTCCATCAAAAACATCATGGAGACTAATTTCACTACCTAATTATTTGAATCAATGGGAATACTTAAATCAGAGAAATAATATGATTGTTCTTCATGTTTATCATGATACTTTAAAACTTTCATTCTCAAAAGAAATATTTACTCTTTATTACATGATAATGATTGGAGAAAAAAGACACACCTGTCATTATTGACATTATTATTATTGAAAAAAATATAAGCATGCATTCTATGAATGAATTAGCAAAACGCCACGCCCTTGCAGCAAACTTTTGGGAAAAGGTAATGGAAAAGAGCAATTTTGAATGTTCCAGTAATGTTTGTGATATAAGTCAAAATCATCCTAACTCCATGGAGCAGCTTCTAGATATCTACCTTGTTGTCCTTGAAATATGTTCTCTCATATATTGTTTGAGATTACTGTGCCATCAGTTTTTAGCTGGGAGATATTTTGAATAAAAATTTTGTTTGAACACTGTTTTATTACTTTTGAGTAAGTTTTTGTGCTGCCGATAAGTTCATGAGGCTACAAACAACAATATGTTTTGAAAGCAACTAAAGAAATGAAGAACACTCTTTTATATTGGATCAGTGTGGTAAATAATGAAACAACTACATTGTTAAATACTTGGGAGGAATAAGAATCAAAATGATATTCTACATTTTAACAGATTATTCCATATGCACTATTCATTCTATAAACGAGGGCTTGGCTTCATGAGTTCTAGAACTTCAAGTTTGTAACTCTCTCTCATGCGTGCATGTGTGTAATTTTCTTGCCTTCACAGACGGCTTCTTTCACACGAGTAAGATATAGTTCATAAATGGCACAGCGCTTGCTTTCACTTCTTCAATCCATAATTTTCACCTGGAAGCCTGTCACTCAGCCATATAAAGGTCAAAAATTCAATGCCATAATAATTTAGGTTATCCTGAACTCTTTGCTATAAAGTGAATTCCAACTCATATTTCACATTAAAATTTAGTTTATTTCGAGAAAAGTGTTAAATACTGGTGTCTTCATGATTCTAAAATAACTAAGGCTATCCATATAGTAAAATTTGACTATTTCTGAATATGTAGAAAATAACAAAGTATTATTACTTGAATTACCCCATGGAATTGTTAATTACCCCATAGTTGGAGATATTTGTCAAATAGCAGTTTGTGATCACAAATATGTGTAGATTAAACACCAAACATAAATAACTTTGAGGAATTTTTGTCCCTCTCGGAATTCATCTCTGCTTTCCCCTTCATCACACTTGTCTTGATTACATGGACATCCTAATAAAAGAGAAGCCCATTTCTACTTGAAGCCTTTGTACTTGCTATTTCCTGTATCAAGAGTAATGTTTCCCTCAAGGATTTACATTCCTCTCACTTCATACTTTTCAGTTTTCTGCTCAAATGTCCTTTTATCATAAAGGCTTTACTAGGTTATTCTCTCTTTTAAGATATAAGCACATTTTCTTTCTAACCCCATGTTCTATGTGCTTCTGCCTACAACAATTGTATATCGCCAAAAGTATATCATCTTATGCTTTCTCTGCTTAACTTCTCCAGCTAGAATTATAGCTGCAGTCGATTTATTGTTACATTCATTGCTTTATCACCAATTCCTAGAATAGTGCCTGCCCTATATCCTGTCTGGACAATGTTACAAACCATTTTAAAGCTGTTAAAAAAACAATATGGTCCACATGCATCCAGAATTTTAAGAATGGTTGGGAAGACTTCAAAAAGAGAAAAGCAGAAAAGCTATCTCAGAAAATTGTGGCAATTGGTTGCTTTGGGGGATTGATCTACTTTTTCAAAGGATATAGGATAAAACACCAGTGTTTTCTAGCAGGAAGTTTTCTACAAATTGAAAGCTACATTGTTGACAAAAATACTAGAAAAATTGCAACAAAGATGCTCGTTTTACTTCCAATCGTGAGAATTTTGTTGGGAAACCTTATACCATCCCCATTGCAGCCCTGATCTTGCACATGCAATAGTTTTCTGTTTCCAAAATCAAGAAAATTTAAAATGAATGCAATCTGAGTCCCTCAAACATGCCTAAAGTGCCATTTTTATGTGGTTTAAATAGAAGGGCTCAGAATTGTTTGCAGGAGGTTTGAGAGATGGAAATAGTGAGTGCTCGGAGTTAGTGCACTCAGTGGTGTCACCTGGAAAGGTTCTCTCTGATCACAGTGAATTTTTTCATGAAAGTCATTTGGTTTGAATCTCATTTCTTGTGAGGGCCAATTAAAGAGAACAGTGTGTGGCTGTGAAATTTTGTTTCTTTATCAAGAAAAATACTGCAGAAATTGTTCTGATGTTGAACACAGCCTACAAGGACAGCGCTATGGGAAAACTCAAGTGTATGAGTGTTATTGTTTTTTTCATTTAAAAAAAAGATGAAATGTCAATTGATGACAAACCTTGTTCTGGATGTCCATCAACTTTCTGAACGGATGAAACTGTTGAAAAAATCTGTGCACCTGTGCCCAAAGACGAACAATGGATCATTGAAGAGATTGGGAAGTTATCTGGACTATATTGGAGCTTGGTTTCACAAATTTTAACCGCAGATTTGAGTATGAGAAGGGTCCTGAGAAATTTGTGCCTCAGGTTCTGACTGATCAGGAAAAAGAGCATCGAATGGAAACATGTTGCACTTTGAAAGAACAGCTCTAAAGCGACCCAAGTTTTTCTCCAAGTCATGACTGGTGATGAGACATGGTACTATTATTATGACCCCCAAAGCAAACAACAGTCAAGCCAGTGGAAAATGCCATTGTCACTTTTGTCCACAAAAAGCTCATCAAGTGAAATCACAGATTAAGACAATGCTCACTTTTTTTTTTTTTTTATGTGAGGAGGATAGTTCATTTGGAGTTCATTCCACCCGGTCAGACTGTTAATCAAGTTTTCTATTTAGAGGTTCAATGTGTGACAAAAAACCACCTGATTTATGGCAGATAAGGGACTGCTTTTGCCATCTCAGTGTTCCACTTTTGGGCAAAATAAGCATGCCTCTCTAGTCCTACGCACCTTACTCACCTGACCTCGCTCAGTGAAACTTCTGTTTTGTTTCTGAGAATGAAGAGGGACATGCAAGGATAGCGATTTAACAACATAGAAGAGGTGAAGAAAAAAATGAGGGAGGTGCTGTCATCCATCCACACAGATGAGTTTAAAAAATGTTTCCAAGAATGGAAGCACAAATTTGACAAATGTATTCATTGTAATGCAGAGTACTTTGAAGGTGATAGGGTTGTTGTGTATAAACATTTAAATATATATCTTTGAAAAAAAATATTTTTGGGGGGGCTACTCCCTAGTACTCTTACAGAGTCAGCATTGAAAACAAACAACTTTTGTCTACCTTTATACATTAACTTGTTTCCCTGTGGTAATCACATAATCTGGTGTCAATTTGTGGATTCACAGTGAACGGGTGGAATCTAGGCTGTCAATCAGGTCAGCCAATGAGGCCTCTGTGTGGGCATGGGCTTCTCCTGAGGATTCAGGGAATTCCTGGATTTCTTCCTTGGAGGTGGGAGACATTCTCTTGCTCTGCTTACTCCCTGTGAGACAGACATCCCTGTGGAGAAGACACATGGAGAGAGGCTGATAGACCCAGACCTCTGGAGCTGGAGAAGTGACCTGGAGACCCTGCCAGCACTGAGATGACAACACCACTGGATCCACAAGACTTCCCACCTACTGGCCTGTGATCTTCCTGCATTCAGCATCATTGTATGTGTTTCCTGAGTCTGAAGAGGACTTTATAGATTGGTATCAGACATGTGGGCTAATATTGGACTGATGGATTTGATCTGGACTGGGGTGGGATGTTTTCTCAATGACCAATTGATCAATGACTCTTATATATAAAGCTCTTTCTTATACACATATGAGTCTCCATGGATTTGTTTCTCTATTCTACCTAGACTAATACACTCTCTAAATTTAAGCCCTTCTTTATCATATATAATAGTAATCTTTTTAATATAGATGTTAAATCTTTCTTAAATCACCTGGTAAACATTCAGTCATATTTTATTCAAAAATTTTCCTTGAATACATCAAGTATATTATATGTGGTGGTTAGATTTTATGTCAAATGTCAACTTCTAGCTGGATGAAAGCATCCATTCCATCAATCAGGTACAGCCTAATGATGCTTCTGCTGGAGGTAGTATTTTTACAAGTGAGGCAGTAGGAACCCGTCTTTCTCTCTTGACCTTCACCTTCCTGCTTGATTGGATTGTGTGTCTGCTTCCAGGGGACGCCTTATGTGGGCGGCTGACCTTGAGAGATGTGAGAACCCTTCCATGTGCCGACAGATCTTGAATCCATGTGACTGCACACGCTAGCTTATGAACTCCCTGCATCCTGTTTCACCTTTGTGTTTCATGGATCTTGGCTATGTGAATCCAAAGAGAACTCTGGCTAGCACTGGGCCCACGGACTCTCCTTGATATAAAATTAATTATTTATATAAACTTCTTTCTTATAAATATGAGTGTCCTCTTTTTTGTTTTTCTAGAGAACCCAATCTAAAATAATTTGGAACCAAGAGATTGAGGTCCCTGTGAAATTATCATAAAGATGACAAATGGAGGCATGCTTGCCCTCGGCCAATAGCAATCCGGTAGTCAGCTATTCCATCCCCTTTGGGTAGCCAGGGGAGGTCAGGCTGGTCCTCCACGTGGCTTACTTGGTGAGTATGTGGAGTGAGATGGGAGCTATGTGGATAAAAGATGGAACAGGTATGGGAAATGGAACTTTTGATTACAGCCAGGTTGTAAATGCAGCTACAGTATGTGGTTTAGAAACTAAACAACACTCAATGCTTTGAGTGTCAGGACTTGTGCATTTGAAAACACAGGCAATTAGAACTACTCAAGGACTGAAGAACATTCACAAAAAAAGGTGATTTTACCCTTTTAGTTTTGAGCCAGCGAACTGCTTGAGTATTTGCCGTATCTGGGCCAGAAAAGTCTGCACAGATCAGAGAACCACTCCCAGGGCTGAAAGGCTGAACATTAAAGGGAGCATGTGGGCAGGGGGAAAGCTCACTAGATTACCACCGGAATTCACTTGTGCGGTGAAGTGGGAAATGCAACAATGAAAAGATGGGTTGAGGCTGTCCACGGATACCCACAGACCTGGTCCATAGGGACTTGAGAGAAGAGATGAGGAAGAGCCGACTAATCTGAAGTTTAAAAAACTGTGCAAAATTTGAGACTACGGTTTGACCTAGGGGACTAGGATTGGTGAGAATATGTGAAAGAGCCACTGGTCTGAAGCAGATGGAGACAAGTCCATACCTCTCAATCTTGCCGTGGGACCGATTTACCTAGCTAGGAATAGCTGGGCCTGAGTTGACTAGAACCCACTGTATGCAGGGAAATATGAATGACCCTATGAGCTGGTGCACATTGCTTGCTTCCAAGATACAGGGAATCAAGAATGAATGGGGTCTTACTTTGGGGGGGGAAAAACTGTTTAAAAATAACACACATTAAACTAATAAAAAACATAAATACAGCACTCTTATAAGGAGTGTAAAAGAGAAGAGGTGTGCTAGAAGACTAAAGGGGAAAAGTCTGAAATAGGTAGATGCTGGTGATAAAAGAACAAACCCAAGAAATTAGTGTCACAGCAGAAGCCGAAGCCCCAGTAGAGGCATGCAATACCGGCAGTCTTGAAGAACACATCAAATCTTTGGACACAGTAGTCTAGATATAAGACCCCAGAAAAAACTCGATTGTTGCAACTAAGCATTTTCAGAGAAAGGAAGGCAAAGGCAGAAAAACAATGGCATATAAGGTATTAGGGGATATGCCATTCAAGTAATAGCCAATAGATTTTTTAAACTGCATAGCCAAGACCTGAGAACAGGAGGGAAGTGATGAATGGGAAGAAAGGACATAGGCCAAAAGACCACTAGAATTTTATCACGGCCTCCTGAAGTTCGTCTGGGTGAAGTCTGAGGGGCAAAAACACGATTGCATTCTTCCCTGTCAAAATGTTAATTGGCATTGTGAAACAGCATCTGCTCTTACTGACTCCCCTTCACCACTGACCAACGCTCAAGCTAGCAGATGTTGCTGATCTTCCTGTGAATGAATGCACTGCCTCCTCATTTTGCTCCCTTTCAAAAAGAAAGGAAAATAATGAAGGGAAGGGAACAGAGGGGAGGGGAGGGGAGGAAAGAACAAAACCCACAAAAACCATCACATCCCCAGAACTACATGTTAAGCGTGTGTGCTAGGCAACATCCAGTCAGTTCTGATAAAAACTGCCTGGCTCTGCACACATTATTATGTTTGAGCCCATTGTCGTAGCCAATGTGTCGGTGCCTCTTGTCTTCCTCCTTTTCATTGACTTTTCCAGGCATCATATATCCTTGTCCAGGGACTGGAAGAACATGCTCAGCAAAAATCAAGCTGAAAGAACTAAAGAAATCATTCAAGCACTGAGCTTCAATATTTAAAGGTTCTATGGGAAAAATAGTGAATTATACCAGATGCATCAGAAGATCATGGAAGAAATCCACAAGATCATATATTATATTGAATTTAAATGGCTAAATCTACTGTCTCTTCAAACAAACACAGTATGACCACTAATCCCACTTTTAAAATAATGAATTCTGTGTAATCCCTATTTGTTCGCATGCCTGGCTTCTGATCATAGACACATCCATTACCTCAAACCTCAGTCATGATGCCGCGCATGCTATGAACAGGGAGCCTGGGAAAGTAACCAATTGCTATTAAGTAAATTCCAATTTATGTGTCTTCTGTAAACTTTATGATGGCTTATTTTGAAACAGATTGCTCTTTTTTCCAAAGAACCTGTGGATGGACTCAAACCTCCAACCTTTCGTGAGGAACCAGCGCATTAACTATTTACACTAGCCAAGGCCTCTTAGGAAAGTAGAAATCCACTTTATTGATATTGTTGCTACCTATCATGGAGCCCATAGGGACAATATACACAACAGAATAAAACCCTGCCAGGTCCGGCAGCATCCTCCAAATTATTCCTATCGCTAAACCCACTGTTGTAACTACTGTGTCCATGCATCTCCATGAGGACATTTCTTTTTGCCCCTGTCCTGCTACATGAACATGATGTCCTTGGTCTCTCCTGCAAAGTATGCAATGAACATGAGACGAAGTCTGCCTATTCTTTTCTCTAAGAAACACACTGACTGTACTTCTTCTCAAACACACCTGTTGGTCCTTTAGCAGCCCTTGGTACTTTAAATATTCCTTGCCAGCCACACAGTTTGAAATATGAACTCTTCCTTCATCTTCCTGATTCAATGTCCAACTTTCACGGGCATCTGGGGCAAAGGAAAAGACCATGGGTTAGCTCAGGTATGCCTCCGACCTCCTAATAACATCCTTGCTTTTCAATGTTCTGAAGAGATTTTGTGCAGCAACTTTGTGTAATCCAGCACATCTTTTGATCTCTTGATTTTTCTTTCAATAAGCATTGATTGTGGACCCAAGCAAGACAAAATCCTTCACAACTTCAACCTCTTCTCCACTGATCATGATGTTACCCATTGGCAAAGTTGTGAGGATCCTGATCTTTACATTGAGTTGTAATCCATACCAAAGACTACAATTCTTGATCTTCATCAGCAACTAAAAGTTAATACTTCTTAACTTTTAGCAAGCAAGGTTGTGTCATCTGCGTATCACAGGTTGTTAATAAGGCTTCCTCTAACCCTGATGCCACATTACTCTTCATATATGCCAACTTCTCTGATTAGTTGCTCAGCGTACAGATGGAATAACTATGGTCAGAAAATAAAGCACAAACACACACTTTCCTGATTTTAAACCATGCAGTAATCTCTTGTTCTGTTTCCACAACTATCTCTTGATCCACGTACAAGTTCTGCATAAGTACAAAGAACTGTTCAGAACTCTCATTTGCCTAAAGGCTATCTGTACTTGTTTTGATCTACACAGTTAAATGTCTCGAAGCAGTCAATAAATCATAAGTAAGCATCTCTCTGGTGTTCTCTGCTTTGAGCCAGATCCATCTGACATCAGCAATGATATCCCTTGTTTTATGTCCTCTTCTGAATGTAACTGGATCTTCTGACAGCTTCTTGTCAATGTCTGGTTTCATTGTTGGATGATTTTCAGCAACATTTTACTTGCATGTGATAACAATGCTACTGTTCTATACTTTGTGCATTCTGTTGGGTCACCTTTCTTTGGAATGGGTACAACTATAGATCTCTTCCTGTCAGTGGGCCAAATAGCTGCCTTCAAATGCCCTGACCTACAGGAGTAAGTGCTTTGTAGAACACATTTGTTTTTTAAACAGACATTTCTATTTCATTAAGAAAACATTTATAATGAGATATTTTCCTGTTATTGTTCTTTCTAGTTTACTAATTCATAGAATTCAATAGTACACGAGAGAAGCAGAAAGAAAAATCTACCTTTTCCACTGGTTGATGCTGTTTTTAGGTGCCCGTGAGTAGGCTTGAATCTGCAGTGACAGCAATGCTCAACAGAACGAAACACTGCTCATGTTTGAGCCCATTGCTGCAACCACTGTGTCATATGTCTCATTGAGGCTCATCTTGTTTTCGCTAACTCTCTCCTTGACCAAGCATGACACCCTTCTCCAGGGACTGGTACTTTCTGATCACATGCCCAAATTAAGTATGACAAAGACTCATCATCCTCACTGCTAAGGGGCAGTATGGATGAACTCCTTCCAAGACAGAATTGTTTGTTCTTCTGGCAGTACATTTTACTTTTCCAACACCACAACTCAAATGCATCAATTCCATGGTCCTTGTTATTCATTGTTCAACCTTCACATGTATATGAAGCAATTGAAAATACCACGGGTTGGGGCAGGTGCACCTTAGCCCTGAAAGTAAAATATTTGCTCTTTAATACTTTAAAAAGGGTCTTTAGCTAGGAGTTCTGATAATGCAGTGGGTTGTGGCACTTCCATAATCTCCTGTCAACTCGAGCGAAAGGATGGAGTCTAGTCTGTCAATCAGGTCATAGCCAATGATGCCTCTGTGTGGGCATGGCTTTCTCCTGAGGATTCTGGGAAATTCCTCCCTGGAGGTGGGACACACACACTCTTTCTGCTTCACATCCCTGTTGACAAACAACATGAAGCCATGCTAATGGCAGCCAGAGTCTTGGAGCTGGAGGAGCCACATAGAGACCCGCACCAGGGCTGAGATGCTTCCATCACCACTGGGTCTGCCATTGACCTGTGATCTTCTTGCATTCTGCATCATTACATGTGTTACATGAGTGTAAAGAGAAATTTATAGACTGGTATCAGACATATGGACTAATATCGAACTTATGGACTTGATCTGGACTGGGATGCGTGCTTTCTCAATATACAATTTTGATATAAAACTATCTCTTACACACATGTGAGTGTTACTGGATTTGTTCCTCTAGTCAACCTGGACTCCTAATGGTTAGCGTCAAAGAAAGACTCTAAGAGTAGTAAGGGTGATTTAGTAGTAGTAATAAGAAAAGTAGTAAGTGGTGATTTAATTTTTTCCTCTTATCTGCTTTCACTTCTATCTCATTCAATAAAGTACAGTAATTAATTACTTTAAAGTTCCAAAATTCAAAAGAATATGTCATTTTTACCTGCACATGACCAGATAATTTTGTGCACAAATTCTGAATCTATAAGAAATCTGCTCGAACAAATAATTTAGTTTAATATGTTCAAAGATTTATAATCAGCATATAAAATCAATTATACTTTTATAAACTACCAACAAACAATCAAAAATAAAAATAAAATTATTTAAATGGAATCAACAAATGTGTAATGCTTAGGGGTTGATTTGACAGATTTGCAAAAATAAACTGAACTAAAAAAGTGGATGCAAAAAAGAAGATAACAATAAGTTAGATTTTCAACACAAATACGTAGTAAGCTTTAATATTTTATAATTGACTTAACAAAATCCCAATAATAACATCAATAAAATATTTTGTAGAAATTTATAAGGTGATCTGAAAATTCATATTGCAAAAATTCATATACAGAGGATCTGCAACTGGTAATACAACTTTGAAGAAGACCAAAATAGAGGCATAACACTACCTAAAATGTTTACTTCTTATGAAACTTCAATTACTAAAACAGTGTACTATTGGCATACATATAGAAAAATACATAAAAAAAACTAAACAGAGTCCAGAGATAGACACATGCAAGTTTATGGATAAGTAGTTTTATAACCATACAAGGCAATTTGGTGGAGAAATCACAGGCTATTCAACTAACAATAATATAATTGGATATCTATATTAAAAATATAAAAATATATCGATAAAAATTGGAAATCACATTTAAATGTAATTGAGTTAGTTAGTTTATTGTGCCTACCTGGCCAATAAACATATGTGGGGTTAATTGAAGGGTGGAGAGATAAATAGCTCAGTGAGCCTCGTCTTTCTAGTTCTCGGGTCTCTTGCTTTCTGATGGTCGGACCAGGGTGCAGCTGCCTTAGACAGTGCCCTGCTAGAGCTGGCAAGGCTCACTTCCTGCAAGACATCCCTGAGTAGAAGCCACATGGACCTCCCCCGATGCAGCCCTGGGTGCTGGAGCAGCCGTGTGGAGACCCCTGCCAGGGCTGAGATGCTTACACATTCACTAACTCGGCTTTCCTCCTGCAGTCGGCATCATTGCGTCTGTTTTGTGAGATGGAGGAGGACTTTGTGGATTGGTGTCGGACATGTGGGTTAATGGATTAATGTTGGATTTGTGGGCTTGGGCAGCACTGGGTTGGGATGTTTTCTTGATGTGCACTTAACCTTTATATAAAACTTTCTCTTATACATGAGTTTCTGCAGATTTGTTTCTCTAAAGTACCCAGACTAACACATAATACTGAAAACTATATGAATGCTAGAAGGTAACAGGAAATATTTCTCTAAGATTTTTTAGATATAATGCTATACATGCACAAAAAGATGATATCTCACATTTTATAATAATCAAATTGTTTGTGTTTTCAAAATACACTGTTAAGTTTAAAAGATTAGCTGGAGTCTGGGTGAAAACTCTTTATATAAGTTATGTTCTATAAAACTTTTACCCAGAATGTGTAAAGAACTCACAAAAAATAAAAAGATTAACTAACCAATAAAAATGGATAAAAGATTTATTATACACTTCAAAAGAAGATAAACACCAAGAAACATGCAAAGATGCTTAGCATCTGTTTGAGCTCAAATTCCAAAAAAAGAGACTCCATATATATAGGGGCTGAGAGACTGAAAAACTGATTGTATCACATCTAAGAGACATCAGTTTATTTGCATTATGGGATTTACAGACCAGGAAAGCAGCACTGTATCCAATAATGGCTGGCTGGAGAGAGAAAAATAAAAGAAATAATAAAACAAGATAAAAATTGACTACCATGGATTCTATGCTGGCTCAAAATGACCCTATAGGGCAGGGCAGAACTACCTTTGTGAATTTCAGAGGCTATAACTCTTTATGGAAATAGAAATCCTCATCTTTTTCCTAGTGGGTGGCTGGGGGTTTAGAAAAGTTGACCTTGCAGATTGCAGCCCAACATGCAACCACTGGGCCACCAGAGCTGGATCTGCGGAAAGGATAGTTTTGAGCCACTTACACAGTTTTTGTTGATGTGGGTTACTGAAGCTATTTGCACTACGATGCCAGGTACTTGGAACTCATTGTTAGGTTATCTTTGTGACAAAGAGGGAGGAGGAAGAAACAATCACAATGTTCTGGATAAGAGGATATGAAGGTCGACTAAACTGGAGTGTGGCCATTTTGAAGTTTACCTAGCGTTCGTATAGCATTTGTAACCATCATTAATGCATGTCATGGTATAAAATACTATGATTACTTTCTCTAGAAAATTATTAAGGAGAATCACTCCAGAGGAAAGTCAGATTGGGCAGCGGAGCAACATTAGAGAATTGGGCCCGAGGCAGTGGGAGGAGTGTTTCTATTAAACTTCTTTCTTGTGAGCAGACCCATGCCCCAGCTTTCTTTCCTATCCACTACTCTTGTCATTGCATTTTGATGTCAGGGGCAGATTGAGTTTTAAACTTATTTTTTAAACACTATCTTTCTCTGAATTCTTAGGGTCTAAATCAGTATGTTTATTATAGCCTTTCATAGACTTTCTGAAAAGGCCATCAGGTTCCCTTGAGACCTTTGGTTAAAGGCAATTAGTATGTTATTATAATTGAACGTACTACATTCAGGTGAAATTACCCACTGCCTAACTTATGACAAGAGTACAAGGTTGTGGCAGTTAGATTTTATGTCAACATGAAGATATATGGAAGTATCGGGACAGAAAGCAAACTGCCAATCAGGTCACAACCTAATGATGTCTGCTTGTGGGCGTGGCCTTTTATAAGTGGAGGACCTGGTAACTCTCCCCCTCCACCCCCCACCCTACTCTGTGACTTCACCTTCCTGCTGGCTGGGACTCTGCTAAAGACCTTGAGAGCTGTTGGCACCTTATCATGTTTCCAGGGACTTCAGATCCATTACTCGCTGGCCTGTGATCTTTCTGCGCCTCACTTCACTATCCTGGGTCACTGGCATATGGTGAAGTGAGTTTGAAGAGGGCCTTATGAACTAGTTCATACTTGTACTTAGGGACTTGAGTTGGGCTGGACTTGCATGCCTTCTTTTGATAAAAGATTACTTGATATAAAACTCTTTCTTATTTATAGATGAATGAGACTGGATTTGTTTCTCTAGATAAACCAGGCTAACACACAGGTGTTTTGTTTGTTTGTTTTCTTTTTAGAGTCTGAGGATTAAATGTGTCCCAGTGCTTAAGGATGCATCCCAGAGGTGTGTCTGGAGGTATTGCATTTTTATTTCATATCTGAAAGAGAGTAGAGGAGACCATGGTAGAGGCCGGAACATCTTCTATTTCTTTGTTCATTTTTATAGCTAGTTTGGAGAAGATGTCCCATATTCAAAACTGGGTTTCAAAAATTAACTTGTCCCTTTACTAGATAACTAACACCCCTCCCCACCTCCAATCCCAACCGTTCCCAGATGAAGTCTAAACATCTCTCTATTCCGGGGTAATTCTTTCCTCAGTATGCTCCCCTACCCAGAAGAACTGGGAATGTTAGCTCTGGCTAAGTGCTTGAAGGAGCAGATCCATATGTTTCAGAAATTAAACAGACCTTACTTACTGCCTGGTTTTCCCTATATCTACGGCCATAGGCAGCTAAGACTTTTTAAAACACTCAAATCCAATGTTCTCCTCTCCACTTCAGACTCACAACTTTCTCAATACAGGGAAAAAGAACAATTAAACTAGCAGACCACAGAACAAACTGAAGGAAACAGAAACCAGGTATCAAGGGCAAAACAGAAGCAATGAAGAAAGTAAGCCTCATATAAACAAAATCATTTCATCCTAGCTAGACCTTAGAGTGGTCTGCGGGGGGAAGATCCCACATCCCAGAAGAGGTGAAGACCTATGGAACGCATCCTGTCGTCTTTGAGAGAGAAGTGGCAACCCCCTGGTTCTCGGCAGGTCAAACATAGGGTTTCAACTGATCCCCAGAGTCGGAGGCCTCCAACTTCCCTCTCCACCCTCTTCAGCTCTCCTGCTCAGCACGGGTCTTCCAGAGGCCTGAAAAGGTTCCACATAAGATGTTCCACCGAGAAGAACCAACCCAAAATATAAAGGAGAGAAAGAGAATAAGAATTCTCTGCAAAAGTTCTCTCACTTCTGAGATGGAAGAAGTTAGAGATACAGAATTAAAAGAATTTGGGTGGCCTCTCTTTGTGCCTGGGTAAGATTACAATCTGATCTCCTCATGGTGAAAAATAATGTCCCCTGCCCTTCCCCCTGCCCCCAACACAGTGTATCCTCTGTTTTCTTGTGACTCTAGTCTCAGATATGTTACTGGAATTAGACCTTGTCTTTGCCTTGAGAAAGATTTGTTCTGGTAGCTATAGAGGCAATATTAAATAAATTTATCAGAAGCTAGAAATAGCATCCTGACAGTAGAGTCAATATAAAGTACCTTTGCCCATACGTGCATGCCCTGACTTTTTAATGATCATCACAGATGGTGGTCTCAGAACTTCAACCCTGGATGCTCTGTCCCCTTCAGATGACTTTGGAAAGCAAGGAGTTCTGGAGAATGTAGCCCTTTGTGAAATGTAATCCGCACAATAGAACTTCTCTCACTTGGCCCAGGTCTCCACTTTCTACTCCTTTCCCAGGTCTCAAAACTAAACCTGGAATCAGAAATGACTTGGAATTCCAAGTCATCTCGGAAATGGCTGGGAAAAAAAGAAGGGCTTTGAGGCAAGCTTTTCAATATGTTAAAGAGACAGTAATCTGGATTTGAATTAGACTACAGGTCAGTCTGCTGCAGAAAACCTCTGAAGAGTATTGAGAAGCAAGGCTGTCTCTTTGAGAGCTAAGGTACACCTGCCCTAAGCATCATGTGCGTGTGGAAGTTAGACACTGAATGAGGAAGACTGGAGAGAATGTGATGCATTTGAATTGTGGTGCTGGCAAAGAATGCTGACACTGCCATAGACTGACAAAAGGACAAACCCATCTACTTTAGAGGAAGTACTCCCAGAGTACTCTTAGAAGCAAAAACGGCAAGACACCGTCTCACTTATACGAGCAACCAGTTCTTGGAGAAGAACATAATGTTTGGTAAAGTGGAGGATCAGTGAAATAGAGGAACATCTTCAAGGAGATGGATTGACAATTTGGCTGCAACAATGGGCTAAAGCATGGGACCAATTTTGAGGATGGCTCTGGAGAGTGCAGTGTGTCCAACTCGATGGCCTTTGACAATAAGAGCAAATATAAGAGTGGACATGTTATCAGGAGAGATCAGCCCCTCAAAAAGAACATCGTGCTGGGTAAAGTAGAGGAAGATTCTCAAAGTGATGGATTGACACAGTGGCTACAACAATGGGTTCAAAGCTACTAATTGTGAGAGGGGTGTAAGAATGGGCAGTGTTTCTTTGGTTATACATAGCATTTCCGTGAGTCAGAACTGACTTGATGACACCTCACAAAAAGAGCAACAAATATTAAAATATACTACAAATGATGAAAACACGAGTATACTATTATCTACTAACGTTCCAGAGGCTAAAGTTGGTGATACAATCATCTTAATAGATGTATGAACACCCATAAGAACCTGAGGGCAAGTTTATATCTACCTTGTCACTAGACATAAAGAAAGTAGCATCATCCAAACAATACCATAATTACTTTTCATTTTATTAATAATAAGAGCTTTTGAGATTGATTGAATGCCAAAGTAAAAGTGAAGGGTGCCATCAATCCTGGTAAGCATTTATCAGGAGTACATTGCAAAGCCATTAAGATTGCAGTTTAAATCAGTGCAGTTCATCTCCTTGGAGTGAAAGGGCACGCTGGTGACCCAGGAGCCATACCCAATTTGTAGATACTCTTAAAATAAATGAGAACTAATATGCATGCAAGGGGTACATGGTAAAGGGGACATTCATCTATTAAGAAATACTGATAAGGAAAGATTGAATAGAAAAACTTCTAGGGCTGTTAAATAAAAATGAAATATTGCCTGGGTTTTTAAAACATGATCATTGTAATACAAATATTTAAACACAACACAAGTTGCCTTTTGATTTTATTATTTTTTAATATTTAAGTATTCCGTGACCCTAATAAAATTAGATAAATGATTTTCAAACAAGAAATGAATCATAAGCTCAATCCATTTGATTGCAAAAGACTTTTGATTTGCAAAATATATGAGAGGTATCTGTTAAATGTATGCTATAGCTCAGTCAGGAAAGGAGAATAGGCAGAACCTGCTTTGTGGGTAACGGACTTAGAACCTTAACAAGATCCCATACATACTTTAATGTTCTTCTGTTATATCTTTGATTTCTTAATAAATGTTAAACAGCATACTCATTTTCACTTTGCACTAGCTACTTAGAGTACCCAGCTCATCCTGAGAGCAATAACAAAATAACAGTGAGGATATGTGGATGAGAGAAAAGTACAAATCATTATGTGCTTTCTAAAAGCTAAACTTCAGATTTTCGGTTCAATGCCGCAACATGACAGAGGAAAATTAGAAATGCAAGAAATTCATTGAAAAAAATGCCTCTAAAATTTACTAGCAGTATCAGGGGGGTCTTCAACCCATGACAGGTCTGACACAGAGGGAATAAGGAAGACTGAACAGAGAGTCCCAGAGTGGAATGCAATTCGAAGAAAGCTCTGTGCATGGCCATGGCACCCCAGATCATGGAGTGGCTGTTATGGGAGTTCTACTGGATGGCATGCACTGTTGTTCCACCGCTTTCATGATACCCAGTCATTGACTAGCAGTAGACTGGGGAGAGTAACCGCAGGCTGAGTTTTGAGTTAGAATGTGAACACAATGAACAAATTCTATTACTCATAGCAGATTCTTTTTTAAAAAGAGGTCTAAGGACAGTTTATATTTGACCTTGCTCATGTTGATGCCTTAGTGAAGAAACTAAGCTTTCAATGTTTTATTCCAAGTATAAATAATAGACATTATGCCAGGGACAACTTGGTGTGGGTGCGGTCACTATAGAGATATTCACTGAGTTAGTTAAGAGTTTATTGTGCCAACCTGGCCAATAAACACATATGGGGTTAATTGAAGGGCAGAGGGATAAATGGCTCAGTGAGCCTCACCTTTCGAGTTCTCGGGTCTCTTGCTTTCTGATGGTTGGACCAGGGTGAAGCTGCCTTAGACAGTTCCCTGCTTCAGTTGGCAAGGCTCAATTCCTGCAAGACATCATTGAGGAGAAGCCACATGGACCTCCCCTAATGCAGCCCTGGGTGCTGGAGCACCCTTGTGGAGACCCCTGCCAGCCCTGAGATGTTTACACATTCACTGACTCAGCTTTCCTCCTGCAGTTGGCATCATAGTATGTGTTTTGTGAGATGCAGGAGGACTTTGTGGATTGGTTTTGGACATATGGGCTAATGTTGGACTTGTGCGCGTGGGTAGCACTGGGTTGGGATGTTTTCTTGATGCACACTTACCTTTTATATAAAACTCTCTCTTATACATATGAGTTTCTGTGGATTTGTTTATCTAATGTACCCAGACTAACACATTCACTGTAAGCTTGTTTCATCAATAATTAATTTACCTATCCTGCATATTTACTGGCCAACTGACTGGAAGAGATCAATATTTGTGCTCCTTTTGAGGAAAGTCACTCAACAAAGTGTGGAAATTATCAAACAATATCATTAATATCACATGCAATTAAATTTTTGCTGAAGATAATTCAACCAATTTTGCAATATTACTTTCACTGGGAGCTGTCAACAATTCAAGCTGAATTCAGAGTAGAGTATGTGGCATAAGGCATTTTATTACTGATGCTGGTTGTACCTTGGCTGAAATCAGAGAGCACCAGAAAAGTGTTTACCTGTGCTTTGACTGTTTGAATCAAAGCAAACTGTGGCTAACATTGGGGAAATGAGAATTCCAAAACACTCCACTGTGCTCATATGGTTCCTGTCCATAGACCAAGGAAGAGAACAAAGGTCTTATGGTTAAAATCAGAAAAGCTTTAATTCAGGGTTGTATTCTTTCCCGATGCTTTGAAAATCTGTTTGATGAGCAAATAATACAAGGAGCTGGATAATGTGAACAACGTGACATCAGGATTGAAGGAAGGGTTATTGACAATCTTTGAGATGCAGATGACACGCCATTGATTCCTGAAAGGAGAACTTGAAGCACTTCCTGATGGAGAGCAAAGACTGCAGGCTTTCATATGGATTGCAACTCAGTATTAAGAAAACAAGATCCTCACAACTGGACCAATAGACAGCATCATAATAAGTGAAGAAAAGACTGAAGTTGTCAAAGATTTCATCTTATCTGGATTTACAATCAATGATCATGGAAGCATCAGTCAAGAAATCAAGATGTATTATATTGGACACATCTGCTGCAAAAGACCCTCTAATGTGTTAACGATCAAACAGGATACCACTTAGAGGACAAAGGTGTGCCTCATCTAAACCATGGTAGCTTCAATTGCTTCATGTGCATGCAAAAGTTGGACAATAAATAATGAAGACCACTGAAGAATTGATGCATTTGAACTATAATTTTGATGAAAAATACTGAAAGTACCATGGGCTGCCAAAAGAATAAATTAATCTATCTTAGAAATAAAGTCTGAATATTCCTAGAAGTGAGGATGGCAAGACTTCTCAAATATTTTTGACATATTATCAGATTGGATATATTATCAGAAAAATGATATTATGCTTGGTAACAGAGAGGGCCAGTGAAAAAAAGAGAGACTCTTGGTGAGATGAATGGATATATATATATATATATATATATATGACATTCTGACGATGATGATGCAGGATGGGACAGTATTTCACTCTTTTGTACACAGGGTTGTTGCTATGTTTCAGAACCAAATTGCTGGCACCTACCCCAAACAGTAATTATATAGACCCATTGTAACAGAGGTCTATAATGATGTTATGTGTCTTCAAATATGATTTTCAACTAAAACTCTGTTCTCTAAATATCAGAATATTCTTCTTTTCCCCATATCTGATAAACTAAATAAATAGTCATAAAGGAAGTATGAGAGCAACTTTGTAGTATTCTTTGTTATTGTGCTGTAAGTAGTAGCCTTTTGGAAACCCAGAGATTGATTTCAAAATCTTAAAATTATCTGAGATTTGGAAACTGAACATAATTTTTTGACTTTCTAGTGAGGTGAACAGGTCAACCTTATTATTACTTTATCCTTGACTTGTAGATGTTAAGCAGCGTCGTTTTTGATTTACCTGCTGCTTGTCTCTATTGATTCTGTTGTTGGTTTCCATCAAGTTGGTTCTGATTCTTGCTCCATAGAGTTTCAAAGCTGTGTTCTTTTAGAAGTAAAACACTAAGTTTGTCTTATGATGCACCTATGTTTGTGCTTAGAAATCCTGTATTCTAGTAGCTATCATTACAATTACCTGTAGATCATGACCTCTTGCCACTGATGTTGCCAGTCATTATGAAAATTTGGTCCTTTATGTTTTCATAGTACTTTGTTACTACTTGACACCTATCGCATCTAGTTCCATTATGCCCAATGCTATTTAATAAGACAAGTAATAGTTTGGAGATTGTATCCCCTGCTAATAAAGTCAAAGTGTATATAATAATAGATAAAAAGAGAGTTTGAACTTCCTGATGTTGGTATCACTCTTACTAGCTAGCACTCTTTTTTTTTTAAATCATTTTATTGGGGACTCATACAACTCATCACAATCCATAAAGACATCCATTGTATGTCAAGCACATTTGTAATTTTGTTGTCCTCATCATTCTCAAAACCTTTGCATTCTATTTGAGCCCTTGGTATCAGCTTCTCATTTTCCCCTCTCCCCGTTCTCTACTCCATCATGAACCCTTGATAATTTATAAATATTATTTTGCCATATCTTACATTGTCTGACATCTCCCTTCCCCCACTTTTCTGTTGTCCATCCCCGAGGGAGGAGGTTATATGTAGATCCTTTTTAATCTGTTCCCCCTTTCTACCCCACCTTTCCTCCACGCTCCCTGAATCGCCACTCTCAGAATTGGTCCTGAAAGGATCATCTGTCCTGGATTCCCTGTATTTCCAGTTCCTATCTGTACCAGTGTACATCCCCTGGTATAGCCAGATTTGTAAGGTAGAATTGGGATCGTGATAATGGGGTGGGGGGGAGGAAGCCTTTAGGAACTGGAGGGAAGTTGTATGTTTCATTATTGTTACACTGCACCCAGACTGGCTCGTCTCCTCCTTGCAACCCTTCTGTAAGGGGTGTGCAGTTGCCTACAGAGCTAGCACTCTTTTTTAAATTTGTTTGTTTGTTGAAAACTACATCATTTATGTCCCACTAAGGAACATAAATAGTTGATAGGTTTTTAGTTTCACATAGTAACAATTTATCAATTTCCCCATATTTATAAGCCTCTTTATTATTACTCTGCCATCTTCCATTGCATCTCAGGTATTTATTTTTATACAGTGTTAACTTCCATTTCCATTTGCTTTAGCTACTCTATAATTAAGAGCAAGTTTCAGAGTCTCTTCTGACATCCAGGAAATTTGGAAGACAACTGCTTGGTCAACTGACTGGATGAAATCTATATTTGTATTCATTCCAAAGACAAGTGTCCCAACAGAATACTCAAATTATAGAACAATATCATTGATAATACATTCAAGTAAAGTTTTGCTAAATATCAACCAATAATGGTTTCAGCAGTAATAATGAAAGGCAGCTGCCAAAGGTACAGATCAGAAGAAGATGTAGAACAAGGGATATCATTGATAATATCAGATGGGTCTTAGCTCAAGGCAGTGATTATCAGAAAGATGTTTACTTGAGTTTTACTGACTATTCAAAGACTTCTACAGCATGGATTATAATGAAGTATGGATAACCTTGAGAATAATGGAAATTCAAGAATACTTCATTGTGTTTATGCAAATACATGGAACATTAGACAGTTGTGCAAATGGAACAGGAGAATACTACATAGTTTAAAATCAAGAAAGGTGAGCAACATGGTTGTATCCTCTCACCATACTTATTCAGCTTGTATGCTGAGCAAATAACAAGAGCAGCTGGCTTATCTGAAGAAGAAAGTGGCTTTAGTATTTGTGGAAGGCTTATTAACAAACCTGCAATATGCACATAATACAAGCTTGCTTCCTGAAAGTGAGGAGGAATTGAAGCATATGCTGATGAAGATCAAGAATTGTGGCCTTAAGTAAGGGTTGTGACTCAATGACAAAAAGGCCCAAATCCTCACAACTGGACCAATAGGCTACACAATAATAAATGGAAAAGGGCCAAGTTCTCAAGGACTTTGTTTTGCTTGCATCCACAATCAAAGCTCCTGAAAACAGCAGTCAAGAGATCAAAAGATATGTTGCATTGGGGAAGTCTGCTACACAAGACCTCTGTAGAGTACTGAAAAGCAAGGGTGTTACTTTGAAGACAAAGGTGTACTTTACCCAAGCCATGGTGTTTTTAAGTTCCTCATATGTATTTGGAAATTGGACTGAAGAAGAATTTATGCATTTGAATTGTGGTGCTCCCAAGAATATTGAAAGTACTGTCTTGGAAGACGTATGAAGAATGTGCTCCTTAGAGGCGAGGATGATGAGACTGATCTGACACCCTTTGGCCATGTTGCTGGGTGAGAACAGTGCCTGGAGTGGGACATCATCTGCAGGGAACGGAGGGGCGGTGAAAGAGAGGAAGGCCCTCGGGGATGGATTGCACTTTGGCTCCAACAATTGGCTGAAGTTATAGGAACAATTGGGAATATGATTCAGGACTGTGCAGTGTTTCATTCTGTTGAATCTCGGGTTGCTATGGGTCACACCGACTGATGAGCACCTAACAACAACAACTTCCACTCTTTCTTTTCTTCTAAGACTTACCCTAACAGTCAATT
>NW_022103898.1:42721050-42722394 GCF_000313985.2 Echinops telfairi | reverse complement strand
ACCAATAGCCCTCAAGTCAATGAATTCTTGCTTACCCATTCTTATATACATTCAGTGATATCTTTTGATTCTCTTTAAATCTGTATCCGTTGAGTCAATTCTGACTCATAGTGAATCTATGGGACAGACTAGAATGAACCCAGAGGCTTTCCAATGCTGTAAATCTTTATAGAGCACACTTTAATATCTTTTTTTTTCATATAGAAATTAGGGGGTTGAAATGTTGACCTTTCAGTGGGCAGATAAATCCGTGACCACTGTGCCATCGGGGCTCTTCCATTGCTTTTTACAGCTACTTCACGTTGTGATGGAATACTTCAGTCAGGGGTCACACTGAATAGGGAGTAGGGTCTGCATTCTTTGTCTCTCTCTCTCTCCTCTGTCTTTTTTCTCTTCAAGGGTGTTTTCAATCAACGATCGATGGAAAACGTATTTCTGTTTTCCTAAAAATGTCTGAGAGTGCAGATTAGTGGAGTCATTTCCCAGATGGAAGTTATTTCAATTTACTTGGTGGATATTTTTTCTTATATTTTGAGGTGGGAGTAAATTCCACCCCAACAACTGAGAATATTCTTTCAATTTTCTCACAGTCCTTTAAAATGCCTCCTTTTATTTAAGATGAAATAATAAACCTAACTCTCTTTGGGTGAAAGGGTAGGCTGGTAATTACATCAACGTATTAATTTTCTTTAAATAAATCTCCTTCAGACATATGAAAATAATTAGTCCAATGGACAAATGGGCCACACAAGTATCAGTATCCACAAGCCCTAGACCAGAAGAACTAGGTGGTACCCAGAGACCACTACCAACTGATCTAAAAAGGATTACATTAGAAGGTCATGGACACAGAGAGAGAAAATGTGGAACAAAACAAAAAATAAAAGAGATTAGTCTTACTAGTCAGATACAGACTGTGCGACTCTCAAGTCGCTATCCCTTAGTTGCATTTCAGGTGTGAACTCAGGAAAGAAGAAGGAATGGAAACAGGAAAAGCAGATAATGGCATAAGTGGCATCACTAATGATATATCAAGGGATTGTGATGGATGAGTTAAAACAAAATGTGCATAAATTGTTGAATGTAAACTATGGTCTGCTCTGTAAATTTTCATTCATCTAATTCACAGTGAAAACTTTGAAATAGAGAAAAGGCCTCAACAAACCAATTTGTAGTATGAGTGCTATATGCATTTGGTATATGGCAGTATAAAATTCACTCATTTTGAAGTAATTTCTTTTGCTTGTTTAATGCAGTGTTTTGCTTACAATTTTCACTCACTTTGAAATTTTAGCTTTTAATTGAATTTCATTTAAAATTTTTATTTTGATGAATCAAAGGAAA
>NW_022103898.1:42705441-42719292 GCF_000313985.2 Echinops telfairi | reverse complement strand
CGATGCAACCATCACAAAACAAGAGACCCGAGAACTAGAAAGGCGAGGCTTCACCACCCATTTATCCCTCCGCCTTTCAACCAGCCCCACATGTGATTATCGGCCAGGCTGGCACAATTAACTAACTCACATGGCTTTGAAAAAAAATATGTTTTTTTGGGGGTACCCCTCGTATATGATTTAAATACAAAGATTTCCCATTCATTCTTGCCTGGCCAGCAGATGGGGTTCTGGGAAAACATTTTTCTCCATGCTTCGTTGGTACCTTGCAGACTCTACTTCTCAGATCTGAGGCTACCATTGTTGACGTAGCTGCTGTGAACCATCTCGCCCCGACCCCATAACCTTAAAATCCCACCTATTCTACCCATGAAGGAATGAAATGGATTTTCTCATCTGCCATAATTTCTACTTATTTTTATAATCTCCTCTTTGGATGATTCATCATAGTTTAAAAATCATCTATTACCAAGAACTGTTCAAGAAAAAAAGTCTTACAAATGCATCTGTTTTCAGGGTTATTACTTCTGTCAACCTCTATATAGAGCAATTAATATGAGATGACCACAATACAATGACAAGATAAATCACTTCCTGTTGCCTAAGGCAGTACTACCTTTTAGTTCTTAATCCAAATAGTAGAAGTTAACAGACATGATTCAAGCCAACAAAGAACAATAGTGAAGGATTATTGTTACCTAGTTCACGAAGATCACATGTGTTCAAAATAAGGACACATTGGAATGGCCTAATCCATAATTCTTTCTTCCTTAGGATTTATGGTTATTCCCTCATTTGATATCCATGGACTGTAAGCATATGTCTCCTACTTTATGGATTAATGGTGATAATCAATATAATATGAATCACCTTAGGTAGATGAGATAATTACTACAGTCATACCTATACCCACATATCTAAATTGCTTAAAATATCTGCCTGAGTTTCCTTGTAGTCTTTTTGTTTTTTTTTGGTAAAAGGAATTATCATTTATGCTTCAAAATGTTTGAGGATTGAGGTAACCTGCTTAATTGAGTTTAGTGGTTAGCAAGGACAGCCTTGGCTGGATTGATCATTAAAAATTTGACCCCTATATAATATATACACAATGCATTAAATATAAACATAATCTTTTCTAAACCACCACACTCATCATTATGATTTCCCAAGCTTTTTTAAGATAATAATTTAAAAACCAGGGAATCACTAACTTATTTCAATAGCAAAGATGAATGCTAATATGTGCTCATCAATTTCTGCATACCAGTATGTCTGCGTTCTTTAATATAGTGTCCCTCAAGTTATTCTCTGATGAAACTGCATTAAAGCAATTGGAGATTATTGTTAAAATATACTTTCCAGAGTATATCAGATCTCGTTAGCTCCTTGAGTGATTTTGTTATATGTATACTCAAAATGTATGTAAAGCAAAGACATATTAAAAAGTTAAAAATAAGATAAGAAACAGGTAAAAGATACATCAAATATAATAGTGATTTTTAAAAGATTGGTGTTTAGAGTTCAACAGTGCACATAAAAATCAGTAAAGACAGACAAACAGTTGAGAAGTTGGCAAGTGAGATGCACATGTTATACACAGATAGTAAACATTTAAAGCGCAGTCACCATGACAGGTTCACTATGGGTCAGAATCTACACAGCAATGTGTTTAGCTTTTTTATTTAAAAAAGATAGAGGAGCTTAAGTGAGCTTAATAGTTAAGAAGGTGCAAAATAATTGTATATAATATAGTACCAATCATTTTAGATTATAAAAATAAGGTCTTATATTAAATGTTCACAAAAATGGAAAGTAGACATCATAGGAATTTTGAAGAACACTGAAAATACCCAGTAAAATTGAAAACAAAGATTCTTTAGTACATCACTGCACTTTTCAAACATATCCTAGAAAACTGTATTTATATGTGCACAAACATACATGTACAACGTTATTTACAATACTATTACTTAAAACATTTAGATGCTATTTGGTTACCTATTGGCAGTGGAATGTATGGAATTCAGTGTTTTTATATAATGAAATATCTATTTTAAAAAGATGTATATTTCCTGTATCAAGAACACATTTCAAAAATGTATTTAATGAAAAGTAAAGCTCAAAGTAGTATACTATTTATTATACAAAATATGTGTATATATTAAGAATAAGGTAATATTAGTTAAAAATTTTAGTATATGTTTATAAACATGATAGTGTGTTTCCAACTGTAAGATTATAGATAATCTTGCAAAGTAAACCAGAAAACTTCTTCTGGATCCCTGCTGATCTCTAAGCTTAATTCATTTATTTAATTATCCATTCATGTGTTCTTATAATATTTAAGAGCCCTGGTGGTGTAGGGGTTATGCATTGAACTGCTAACCACAAGGTCAGCAGTTCAAAACCAGCAGCCAGTTGCAAGGGTGAAAGATGAGGCTTTTTACTCCCTTAAAAGGTTACAGTTTCAGGGTTGCTATGAGTCAGAATTGACTCCATGGTAGTGAGCTTGGTTTTGGAGTTTTATAATATTTCAATTACTGTTTTAGAGAGAGAAGATCTAAGTTTTTAAAAAGTTTAAAAATATTGTTGCAAAATCATAGATAGTTTTATTAAAGAAAAATGTCAACATGTGAACGATTGCTTTCTTGCTTTACAACTCAATATAAAGAAAACAAAAATCCTCACAGCTGGCTCAATAGGTAACCACATCAAGCTATACCGAGGGAAGATTGACGGTTTCGAGGATTTCATCTTATGTGGATCCACAATCAATACTCCTGGAAGCAATAGTCGGAGATAAAAGGACACATTGCTTTGTGTATTTCGGCTGCATGAGAACTTTTTAAAGTTTTGAAAAGCAAGGATTTTACTTTGAGGACTAAGCTGGGCCTGAACCAGAAATAGTATTTTCAATTGTCTCATAAACCAAACACCAAACCCAACTGAACTGCTATGGAGTCTGTGACAGGGTAGAGTTGCCCTGGTGGGTTCCTGAGACCGTTAGCTCTTTATTGGGGTAGAAAGCTGTGTCTTTCTCACACAGAGGCTGGTGGTTTTGAACTGCTGACCATGCAGTTTGCAGCCCAACACCTCTCCACTATGCCACTCATACACATGTGGAAATTGCATCCTGAATAAGTAGGAACAGTGAAGATATATATATTTATTTGAATCATGGTTTCCATGAAGATAATTGGAAGTGTCACAGACTGCCAAAGAACAGCCATCTCTGTCTTGGAAGAAGCAGAACCACAATGCTCCTTGAAGGCAAGGATGGCGAGACTTTGTCTCAAAGACTTTGTTTATGTTGCTAGGAGACACCAGTCCCTAAAAAGGGATGTTATGCTTTGTAAAGTGGAGAAACAAAAGAGGAAGAACTGTGACGGGTTGGATTGAAACAATGATTGCCAACCATGGGTTCAAATATAAGAACGATTGTGGGGATGGCGCAGAGCTAAGTGCTGTTTTGTTCTATTTTATGTAGGGTTGTGATGAGTCAGAACCAATTTAATGGCAACACCACTCAAACAAACACAGTTTCTCTCAGCATATCTTCCTGCTAGGCCTGTACACTTCTCACAGTTGTGATTTGATGACTCTCAGCATTCTACCACTGGTCTGTCAGCTGTCCTACGTGGTGGCTTGTGAGTTGCTGTGACTCTGGAAGCTAAGTCACTGGTAGTTCACATGCCAGCAGGGTCACCCAACATGAACAGTTTCTGGCAGGCAGAACTCCCAGACTAAGATTAGACTAAGAAGAAGGGATAGGCTGCCATCTTTGGAGAAATTAGTCACTGGAAACCTCATGCATAATATTGAAGTTGTCAGATACTGAAGGCCAAATAAACAGAAGCAATACTTTGTCCAAGATACTGCTAGACGATGAGCTCTTCAGGTCAGAAACACCCAAACCTAACTCACTGCCATCGAGTTTAGTCCAACTCATAGAGACCACATAGGACATGTTACAAATGCCCTTGTGGGTTTCCAAGACTGTAACTCTATGGCAGTAGAAATATCATTGAGAATGAGTTGCCTTCTCAAAGTCAAGTAGACCATATGACTTGAATGGAGTAAAGCCTGTGAGAATAACACCTTGGGGAACTCCATTTTCTGATGGAGCGGGAATCCCAAAGAGAAGAAACAGCTGCCTAAATCTGTTAATATTAGGAACTTGGACTATACTAATTGGAATCTAGGGAAATTGAATGTCCTCGAAAATGAAATGTTCCTGTTAGGTACCCTCTAGTTGGTGCCAACCCACCGTAACAACAAAGGGACCCTGCCCAGGCCTGCACCAGCATCACACTTGGTCTTATGCTTGAGCCCATTGTTGTAGCCACTGTATTAATCAGTCTCATTGTGGAGCTTCCTCTTCCTCACTGCCCCTCTAGTTTACCAAGCACAATGGGCCCGGGACTGGTTTCTCCTGAAAATATGTATGATTTATGTGAGACAAAATCACACATCTATGCTTCTAAGGAACACTTTGGCCATACTTCTTCTGACAGACTGTGTGTGTGTGCGTGCGTGTGTGTGCTTTTGGCAGCCCATGGTAAGATCATCAGAACCACAATTCTTCACCAGCACCCATCAATTATTCCTCAGTCTCCCTTATTCAGTGTCTTTTATTAGGCCTTATATGATAATATTTTGATTCTATGCATAAGGATTTTCAGCAGCTACCACCTCCCAAGTGGGTAGCTGATTTTTCTTTTCTTCCTCATCTGTTCTTAGTCAGGAAGCTCCACTGAAAACTGTTCACTTTCATTGACCCTGCTGGCATTTGAGATATTAGTGGCATCATTTGCAACATGACAGCAGCATACAAGCTATCACTGTGTGACACAGAGACACACAGGTAGTGGGAAAATTAAATGGGATACATAAATATCAATATCTTAGGTATTAGTGAGCTGAAATAGACTGGCACATAGACCATTTTGAATTTAAAAAATCACATGGCTTTCTATGCTGGCAATGACACAATCAAGAGAAATGTTGCATTAATTAATTTTCAAAATTTAACATTTCAAGATCTATCTTGAAGTACAATGCTGTCTGTGATAGGATTATATCTATCAGAATTCAAGGTAATAGAATGAATACCAAATTATTCAAATGTATGTATCAAACACTAAAGCGAATGATGAAGAAAATGAAGAATGCTATCAATATCTAGAGTCTGAAATTGATCAAATTTGCCATTAACATGTTTTGATAATTATTGATGACTGGAATGCAAAAGTTGGAAAACAGGAGCAGTTGGAAAAATATAGCCTTGGTGATAGAAATGAAGCTGGAGATCACATGAGGGAATTTTGTAAAACCAAATTTGTTCATAGCAAATATTTTTTTTCTTAACAACATATATGATGACTATACATATGGACTTGTCCAGATGTAATACAAAGAAAACAAATGGGATACATCTATGGAAAGATAAGATTGAGAAGTTCAATATCAGCAACTGAAAGGAATGTGGAAGCAAAGAGATTAGGAGCTGATCTGCATTCCATACGGTCCTGTTTGTAAAAACCAGACAGCCGACAGGAGAAACATGGGGCTTTCTACTCCCATAAAGAGTCTTGGAAATGCAGAGGGGCCATTCTACCATGTCATATAAGGTCACTATGAGATGGTATCAACTTTATGGCAGTGGGTTTTGCTTTTTGTTGAAGGAAATCACTGGATAGCTGGGGAACGGATCATCAGTTTCTCATATGTACAAGGAGGTATGCCCGCCCCTCCCACCCCTCCCAAAATGTTCCGTGAGGCAAAACTTTTGTAATATGGATCTTCTCTGTTTGGTGAACATCCAGCAACTCGCTCTAAGTTAATTCACCCAGTTGCATCGCCTGGGAAGGTCCTCTCTGGTCACACTGAATTTTTTTGTAAAAGCAGTTTCACTTGAATCCTTGTTTTTGTGATGTCAGATTTAAGAGACCAGCTGTGGAATTTTGTTTCCTGCTCAGGAAAATGGTGCAGAAACTGTTGTGGTATTGAAACAACTTACAAGGGCAGTGCCAGGGGAAAACTCAAGTGTACGAGTGGTTTTCTCATCTCAAAAAGGTGAAATGTCAATTGATGACAAACCTCATTCTGGATGTCTGCCAAATTCCTAAACGGAAGAAAATGTTGACTCTTAGTTAATTTGGGGTTCACTCCACCAGGACAGACTATTAATCAAGCTTTCTATTTAGAGGTTCTGAAAAGATAGCGTAACAGTGTGCGACGAAAAGGCCTGGTTTGTGGCAGATGAGGGACTGGTTTTGGCACCACACCAATGCATTGGCTCACACAGCCACCCCAGTGCACCAGTTTTAGGCAAAAAAACAGCATGTCACACTTGCCCCACACACCTTACTCACCTGACCTCGCTCTATGCAACTTCTTTTTGTTTCTATGAATGGAGAGGGATGTGAAAGGACACCGATTTGAAGACTTTGAAGAAGTGAAGAAAAAAATGAGGGAGATGCTCTGACCTATCCAAACAAATGAGTTTGAAAAATGTTTCCAAGAATGGAATCACAGATTTAACAAATGTATTAAGTGTAATGGAGAGTACTTTGAAGGTAATAAGGTTGTTGTGTTAGGGTATGTGGGAAACAGAAAGATTTCTCCTAAGTTGTCTCCCTCAAATATATGCCAAACCCTAGATGCTGCTTGCTACACATGGTAAGTGACTGTATATTAGGAGGTCATTGAAAGTAGGTCAGAAGTTATTCTTAAGGGTATCTAGAGCAACCAAACTGTATAGTCTGACTCACCCTAAGTAGGGCCCACTCCCTTCTGATATCGTTCCCTTGAAGGAGTTCCCAAAGGCAAGTCCAGGACCACTTAAGGATGACTAAGTTTAGGCTACTATATTTAGTTTAGGGTCCATCCACCCATCTTCCCACATACGTACCCCTATTCCCTCCCTGTACTATTGCGTGTATATCCCTAGGTCATCCCCTTCCTATTGCTTGTATTCCCTATGTTACAACCCCTTCTCATGATGTACATTATTATTTGTAATCAGAAGGCTTACATGACCCCAAAGATATATAAGCTATGGTGAGAAATAAAACAAGATGAGAGCTCTCTCCTGCCTTCTCGTCCCTCGCCTCCACTTGTACTACCAAGAGGAGCTGAGGTGAGCATGCTACCATGAAATGTGTCTTACTCCTTTATTTCACTCTCTTCTATCTCATCTACCTCTCTGTGACTCTACTATGATCTTTATATATCTTAACTGTACAATTGTGCCTACAGAACCTGTGATTAGTTGTGGGGGGCTGGCTACCCCCACAAGGGTAGAGTAGAGAAACAAATTCATAAACACTTACATGTGCATAAGAAAGAGCTTTATATAAAAGAGCAATTGCATACTAAGAACATCCCAGCCCAGTCCAGATCAAGTCCATAAGTCCAACATTAGCCCATATGTCCAATGCTAGTCCATAAATTCCTCGTTCCCTTGAAGGAGTTCCCAAAGGCAAGTCCAGGACCACTTAAGGATGACTAAGTTTAGGCTACTATATTTAGTTTAGGGTCCATCGACCCATCTTCCCACATACGTACCCCTATTCCCCTATTCACAAAGCATGAAATAATGCCAAATGCAGGAAGATCACAGGCCTGTGGGTAGAAAGTCTTGGGGATCTAGTCTTGGTGGTAGAAGCATCTCAGCACTGGCAGGGGTCTCCACATGGCTCCTCCAGCTCCCTGGGCGCTGGCTGCATTAGCGTAACTCCATCAGGCTCCTTGTGAATAATGTCTCACAAGGAATGAGTGTGTGTCCAGTGTCAGTGAACTATTTATTTCCTTAGCACCTCCAAATGAGGTTGTCAAACTGTGACCTGATTGACAGGCTAAACTCCATCCATTCCCTCTTAAGCAGTGGTTCTCAACCTATGGGTTGCAACCCCTTTGTGGGTCGAACGACCCTTTCACAGGAGTCACCTAAGACCATCAGAAAACACATGTTCCCGATAGTCTTAAGAACAGAGACACCGCTCCTCTATCCATCTCCAGGCGGGTCCACCCACATGCAGATACACCCACATACGAGTACCTGGTGTGAAGACTGTTACCCATGCTAAACCATGCTTCCAGACAAAATTTCATTTATTTGTAATTAGAAATAAATATTTCACAATGCATAATTACATATTGTTTTGTGATTAATTAGTATGCTTTAATTGTCAATTTGTAACAATGAAAATATATCCTGCGTATCAGATATTTACATTATGAATCATAACAGTAGCAAAATTACAATTATGAAGTAGCAATGAAAATAATTTTATGATTGGGGATCACCACAACATGAGGAACTGTATTAAAGGGTAACGGTATTAGGAAAATGAGAACCACTGCTCTTAAGTCTCAAATTGACAACAGATTATGTAACTACTATAGTTGTTTTATAAAAAAAAATTAATACAAAGTTTTGAGAAATAAAAATCCAGATTTTGTGGGCACTCCCTCATAAGTATAGTTGAATCTGAAGAAAAGTAAAAAGCATCATTGCTGATGCCAGATGAAACTTGGATTGAAGCAGAGGATATCAGAAGATGCTTATTTGTGTTCTATTCATTAGAAAAATCTATAGATAGCCTTCAGAAGAATGAGAATTCCAGAACTCTTCATTGTGCTCATGCAGAACCTTTCCATGGATCAAGAGGCAGTTGTGTGAACAAAAAAGGCAGTACTGCATGGTTCAAAATTAGGAAAGGGTGTCAGGGTTGCATCCTCTCACCATGTGTATTCAATGTATATGCTGAGCAAATAATCAGAGAAGCTGGATTATGTTTTTAAAAATGTGCATCAGGATTGGAGGAAGTTGTTTTGTTTTTTTTTGAGGAAGTTTTATTAACAAACTTCCATGTACAGATGATGCAACCTTACTTGCCAAAAGTGATTTGAAGCACTTGCTTCAATCCTTCAAGAACAAAGATTGACACCTTCAGTATGGATTACAACTCAATGTAAAGAAGACCACAATTTTCACAACTGGACCAGTAGGTAACAACATGATAAATGTAGGCAACAACACGATAAATGTAGAAAAGGTTGAAATTGCCAAGGATATTTTTTTTTCCTGAATTCACAACCAATACTCATGGAAGCAGCAAGCAAGAGATCAAACGAGGCATTTCATTGGGAAATGGTGCACCAGATTCCTTTAAAGTGTTGAAAAGCAAAGATGTCTCTTTAAGGACTAAGGTGAGCCTCACACAAAGAGTGATATTCTCCATTGCTTCATATGCACGTAAAATGTGGACATCGAATACCAAAGACTGAAGGAGGATCTATGCCTTTAACTTATGATGCTGGAAAAGAACATTGATGGGACCAGCACTGCCAATACAACCAACACATTTGTTTTGGAAGAGTCCAACCAGAATGGTCCTTAGAAGCAAGGGTTGAGACTTCATCCCACTTAAATTGAACCTGCTGTCATGAGAGACCAGACCCTGGAAAATGATATGATGCTTTCTAAATAGAATGGCAGTGAAAAGGAGGAAGGGCCTTGACAAGGTCAATTGACACAGTGGCTGCAACAATGGGCTCCAACACAAGAACAGTTGTGAGGCTGGCAAAGGGCAGGACAGGGAGTTCTTTGCCCTGTTCAGAGTGCTCCTGTGAGTTGGGACTGGTTTGGTAGCACGCAGCAACCCTTCCACAATATTGAGTATGCCAAGGCATTGGCCTGTGTGTAGCATTATACATTATGGGTATTGTCGAGATGACCAGAAATTCCAGGACACTTCATTGTGCTCATGAAGAGCCTGTACATGGACCAAGAAGACTAGAACAAGGGGGGACTGCATGTTTTAAGATCAAGGAAAATGTGTGTCAGGGTTGTATTTTTACTCTACTTATTCCAGCTGTATGTCGAGGAAATAATTAGAGAATCAGGATTATATAAAGAAAAATGTGGCATCAGGATTGGAGGAAGGCTTATTAAGGACCTGCAGTGTGCAAATGATACAATCTTGCTTGCAGCACTTGCTAACAAAGACCAAGAGTTGCAGCCTTCAGTACTGGTAACTTCAGTGCAATGTAAAGAAAACCAAAATCCTCACGTGATAATAAGAGGAGAAAGTATTGAAGCTGTTGAGGATTTGTCTTTTATCCAGTTATGAGATTCCCATTCCCGTGATCTCCTCTGCCATACCACCAAGAGACCAGTGATCCATTTGCTCTCTATAGATTTACATATCCTGGATTTCATATACAGGAAAGTAGAACAACAACAACAACAAACAATAATAAAAGAGACAAACCACAATTAAAAAGAAAGCAGAAATTATTAAACCATAGAACAAATTTAATATGGGTCAATAAAGAAATGAAATGATAACATATTAACTTTTAACCTAACTGCATCTGCAATAATCCACTTTACAATGTGCAATATATGATAGCATGACTATCCACATCCCTGTTCTATGGACAGAGTGGAAACAACAAAGTTTAATCCATTTGTATTTCTCCTTCACTTATTTTTCCAAAGGTAACAATTTTAAAATAGGTCAAAGGGTGACCAAGTGATAAGACCACTCATTACATTTTAACCACACTACTATATATATATTCATGTATAAGCTGAGTTTTTCAGCACATTTTTATGTAGTTTTTGTGGTAAAATTAGGTGCCTTGGCTGATATTCGGGTCAGCTTATATGAGTATATATGGTACATCTGCCTGTTCCCTGTCTGATAACAAGACTTTTCACATCCTATGCCTGTTGTCAAGGGGGATTCACTAGAGGCTGGGTCCATGTGTGGACCCTGAAAATGGATTTTAGGCTTCCACTGTCATCCACAGACTTCTGAAAACTGGGTGTTCAGAGTTAAGGTTTGATACTGTTCCCACCTTTGAATTTGGACTATACTTGGATCACACAGGTTGGTGTGCTTCTTCTGCGTTGAGTTACTTGATGCCTCATTTCAATGACTACTTGTTTTAAAACAGACCTTACAGACCTCTGATAGCTGGTCACCATCGATCATCTTTGCCACACTTTTCTATAGCATCATTCTTCAGTGCTCTCTTCATGAGGGACAGCATCAAGTAGGTCTGAGTCTCAGGAACTAATTGTTCTTAGATTAGGTCTAGAATTAAGTGCAAACCTAAAATCCATACATGTTTCCATGGTTTATATATGTCTCTGGTTCACATTATAGCCATCCTTATCATTTTATGTTAGAGAACATTATACATTGTCCCCATGGGTCATAAGGTAATTTACTGATATTGCCATTAATTTAGCCAATGGTATAGCATTTAAAACACTATTAAGTAAAGCATATTATACCAGTATAGGCTGGCTGCCAACTGCTTTGCATGATTAAACTCTTTAGTAACTGGGCACTATTTACATAAACAAAGGGGGTTGGTGATAAGGCAACACTGTCAATCACCAATGGCAAAGACAGAACTATGTCTACCAGATTAATACACATTATAATAAAGCACGAATGGTATTCCATTCATAAATATAGGGCAGTCCTGGCCACCATTCATTGGGCACTTTGAAGGCAGTAGATCTGAACCAAAGCTTAATGATCATCTGTTCTATTTCCTTGGGAATGCAGTCATCTGCTTCTTCTCACACTAGAGTGCTGGTGTTTCCACATGGACTCCTTCTGGTATGGTCTCTGCAGGAGGTTGTGCATTTTCAAAGAATAAAGTCTACAATCTCAATATTCTAAAGCACATGGACTGAGTCAGCAAGGGCTGGATAGACACTCGTCTAACTAGGATTAAGCTTCCATGATAACCTGTATCCATTCAGAAAATCTATCAATATTAGTTCTTTGGTATCAGGAGAGATAGAGACAGATGGAGAGAGACAGAGAGAGACGGAGAGAGAGGGAGAGAGAGGGAGAGAGAGAGAGAGAGAGAAAAGAAATCACCACAACCTTTTTGAGCAGAACTGTTTGCCTTGAATTTACTGGCCCAGCATATCCCCTTAATTGGTCACTATATTGATTGAACCATTTTGGGGAACATACCCCAACAAAACTACAATAAATGAATTACTGAGTTTGTCTATAGCCAGACATGTTTTATTTGGAATGCATATGTGGACTAGAACCCTAATTGTAATACTTTATTCACCATCATATCTGTGGAAAAACACACACAAACATAAAAAGACAGTACTATGTTCCATTTAATTTGTTGCCAAAATTATATTTTAATGATTATTACCTATATACGAGGGCTTTGGGAAAGAGAAAGTGTAAGACTGGCTCATTTAATCATTAATAATTTAATGTACTACATATTAATATGTCTCAACTACATATTAATACTTTTATGGACAACATATTAATACTTCTCAGATTAAACCCTGCAGCTTTTCAGGGATTATGCAATTTTCTCAAAGAAACAGTGCTACCGAACACTGGAGCTTAGTGTTATACTCAGTGCATTTGCACCAGGGTTTTGACGTGTATTTTCCATGAGTTTTGGGAGAAGTGTCAACAGCAACCCGGTAGCTTGCTTCTCACTGTTAAGAACAAAGGTAGCACTGTTCACTTTGATTAAGTGTCCTTATAAATAATGTGATTAGATTTCCTAGCAAAGAAATTCTTTCCAGTGGAATGGTTTTCATTGGCTATATCTGGTTTGCATTTCGGACTTGGTTTTTGGGTTCACAGGCTGAAGAATACAAGTTGACAATGACTCTCTACCTGAGTGAACAGCAAAATATAAGCACCTGGAAACCTAAATCTGAGCAACGTCCTTGCTCTAATTTATGCTACATGCATCATCGTATCTTACATGCTACTATAAAACCATGCCCAGGTGGACAAAAAGGAATGTTAAAAAAAATCATTTTATGTGGGGGAAAAAGGCATTTTTTGAGAGCTGAATTTAATGACTTAGATCACTTCCAGAGATCAATGCTGTGATGCTGTATTTGTATTTGCTGTTATCTTGTAGCCTGTCATAATCATTAGTATGTTTTGATGTTTCAAAAGATCCTGATTTGCATAATTTTGCATTGATAATTCAGTGTGCTGTACTTGTGTACACAGTTTCCCAGCATGAGCCAGAAAGGACAGCCATCAATTACTTTGTTCTTCGAAGTAAAAATCTACCGAAAGCAAATTGTGAGTGGCACCCTGATGATTTGTATGTATGTGTTCTCAGAACCTCACCCTGAATACACATGTGCTCAGCATACGTATGTACTTAGTGTTACGGTTGAGGGTGGTGAGCTAGCAACCCTATTGGACACTGCTCCTCTTCCTTGGTCTAAAAACTGAAGATCGGGGTACTTAAATCTGTTTATGTTTCTCTAGAAGAAAACTCATATCCATTACTAGCTTATTTGTTAAATGGTATCCAAATGTCTACCAGATCTTTTACCTGCAGTAAGGAAAGTGAAAGATATTCAGCTTATTGGGGTCAAAATAACATTGCTCCTATGTATCTGCAATGATCCTGAAAGTATTAGAGAGGCACACGTTTTCCAAATGGCTCAAATAAAATCTGTATCCCACAACATCCTGGATTTAAAGACCTTCACTAACTGCAGATCATTGGGCTAATGCAGAATATAATTGATTTCCAGGTGAGCATTTGTAACTGTGGCCTGGGAGCATTTCTGTGGACCTGATGTGTGCAAGAGGCTGGAGCAGGCCTCACATTTTTGTTTTTGTTTTCACTGACGAGGGAGCAATCAGAATACTTTAGATGACAACTGGAAGAAGGAGAAATGATGAAATGTGAAATCAACAAAAAGAGGACGTTTCGTGTTCAGTGCTGAGAAATAATGGAGAGAGAAAGTCTAAATGATAGAACATCAAGCCTAATTAAGACCTTAACTAATGAACAAAC
>NW_022103898.1:42701930-42704107 GCF_000313985.2 Echinops telfairi | reverse complement strand
TTGTAAAGTCAAAAATATAAGGGTTATAAGACTAGGAGATTAGTATGTAATTCAGTTACAAAATCAATCAACCATAAGCCATAAATCCCTAAGAAAACAGGCTTAATTAGTTTGAGTGTATGCCTCATCAAACTACTTGTCAGGGAACTTAATTAATTTTATTTAAAAATAAAACATACATTAGTGGCAATAAAAAACACCTCTGTGGCATTAGTCCATTAATCATCATTTTGTTGACATGTGTGACACTGAATATTATGTTTCAGGGTTCTGTCTTACTAACCCTTAGTTAATGAATCTCTTTATCCTTCTTGAGTGCAGCAAACTTACTTTTTCTTATGCAATTTTAGCCCAGTAAGAATAAAATTCTCCTTTTAAAATTAGTCTTTCAAGTATGGTTCATCATTTCATGGCATACACTACCCTTTAACCAAACACTTTTGAGGGGAAATAAAATTCTGAATCACATTTCTCTTACTTAGGGAAAGCAAGCCTATAATTATCTTCTATAATTCTATCAACACTACACATTTTATGCTAATCTCACCCATTTGTAATAATTTTTTTTCACAATTAAAAAAAAATCTTGGTAAAATAAAAATAAGTAAAAAGACAAACTATGAATACATCTGAATATTTATGGGAAAAAATATCTTTTACTATTTGCCTCTGGAGCACTTCACTACTTTATCAAAATTCTGATAGCCTTGAGTTACTTGTAAAAAGCCAAGTGGCACAGAGAGTGAGCACTCAGGTCATTGAAGGCATCTTCTTTGGACCCACCAGCATCCTGGACATCCTATGGTGTCTATGCATCAGATCAACCTGATGGCACAAAAGTTATTTCAGTGGTGTTTTACCCCAGAATTATAGTTAAATTGAGAAATCACTCATTGTTTTTCTAACTAACCACTCACATTTGAAGAAGATCTAGTTACCACATTTTATAGATATCCACGAAGGCAGACATAGTAGTTTCCACAGAATAATTTTGGTTCATCTTATTTTGGGGGAAAATACTTCCTTTCAATTAGTATTTTCCATGGAATATTAAAACTTACTGTAAGTTTTATGCCACAATTAATTTATTCATAGGCTCACCAAAATAGACTCAAGCATTTTATGCCAAGAGGGAGAAAAGTGGGAATGTCTGAAATTAAGAAAAAATATTAACATATATAGATAAATAAGCTTGGAGATTAACTTTAGTGAAAAATAGCTGTCAGGGCACTTGTGAAAAAATGAAACTACTAAAACTCAGCAAAAGCATCTATTAACATCTTTTTAAAATTAGTTTATTTTATAATTATGAGATTAAGACATATAACTGACACATTTGCAAGTCCAAAGATGTTGATTATTGTGGATTTCAAATGGCTCGGTCTAAGAACGAGTCATGATACTGTTATGTCTTTTAACAAGTTTAAAGTCTCCGCCTTGGCAATCAAATATTTGATTATGAACTTGAAACTTTAATAACTGGAAAACACCTAGTCTTTACATTTTTTCTTAACTTAAAAGGAGAACTATACCACAATACCCAAGATGATCCATTTTCAATAAGTCAATTGTAATACTGCCCAATTGTACCCTCTTTAGCTTGCCTTGCTGCTCAGATATAATGGTAGATTCTTAAAATGGTCAACAAAGTCCTACACTGAACAAGGCCTTCTCTGAATGACCTTTCATCGACACTCCCTGTCACTCCACTGTCACCCACTGACCATGTGATTTCTTAAGCATAATATAAATCCACTCACTTTTTCACTAGCTAATCTCTCTGCCTTCCCTTTTCAGATGTCTGTTGTACTGTGGTGGCATTCGTGTTGCTATGATGCCGGAAGCTATGCCACTCATATTTCAAATGCCTGGGGAATTGTCCTTGGTGAAGAGTTTCCGGGGTGTTTCCAGACTAAGAAAAGACTAGGAAGAAAAAAGAGGCAATTTACTTCTGTGTGGTTAGACACTAAAATCTTTATAAATAGCAGCACCACATTCTCTGATTTATTGTCCAAATATCAGCCCTTTCAATTGGAAAATACTCAAAATACAACTGGAGGTTGGGGAAGGGAGGGACTGCTGTTAGATGGATCTTGACTGAATGAAAAATTCCAAAAAAGAATGTTTCCTTGTGCTTTCTGACTACAAAAAGGCATTTAATGGTGTATGCCATAGCA
>NW_022103898.1:42696040-42701698 GCF_000313985.2 Echinops telfairi | reverse complement strand
GATTTTATTTTGTTTGAATCCATAATTATTAACCACACAAGCAGCAAGTCGTCAAGAAATCAAATGGATTTATTGCATTGGGCAAATTCGTTAGACAGCTCCTCTTTAAAGTGTTGCAGAATAAGGATGTCCCTTAGAGGGCTAACATTTGCCTGATCCAATCAACGGTATTTTCTATTGTGCCATAGGCCTGAGAAAACTGGATCATGAATTTGGCAGACAGCATGAACATGTAATGCAGAGATCAGTCTCTCCAAAAGACATCCTACTGGGTACAAGGTCTGTAAAAAGAGAAAGGCTTCATGGTATGGATAGACACATGGCCAAAAGAATGACTCAAATACACAAGTTGTGAGGCTTGTTGTTGTGTTTTATCTTATTATAGCTCGTGTTTTATATTATTATATGTAGAGTTCTAGGAGTTGAAGCCTTCTGAATATCACATAATAACAACAATCCCTCTGCCTGAAATGCCTTCTTCATATATATGCACATGGATGAATTAAATTATATATCTTTCAGGGCTCTGCCAACCATAAGTTGGAGCTTTTCTTTGTACATCTAATATTAATTTCAAATCATAAAGCCCCTTATTTATTATTTCCCTATCACCTAGTCTTATTTTTATGCATCTCTCCTGTACTTATTTTCATCTTATGTAATTCACACTTAATTGTATTCACCGACTATCTTCAATTACTCATCAGTAAATACTGTGAGGCCAGAGTTATAATTAGGGTTCACTTCTGTAAACCAAAACTCTTGAATGGTGTCTATCATATAGCTGGCATTCAAAAAACAATGAGACAGTCTTGACTGAAATATGTGGTGTGAAATATGAAATATGAAGCTCCCCGGAGACCAACATTTTGAATGTTGGGTAGAGGAATCTAAGAATCTACATGTAAAGGGTTTTTCCTTATTATTTTATTGTGATCTGTAAATTTTTCCTCAATAACTTAACTTGTAAGAGCAAGGAACTCTTAACTTGCAAGCTCAAGGTGAAATTAATTTGAAGTAGATTATTTTAATGGGAACATTAGTTTGAGAAAATAAGCAATGATGGTATGATTGTGGTACTTTCAAAGAAAAAAATTAAATATACAGAGAGAATAACTGACTGCTATGCAGAGCAAGAAGGCCTAGAAGAATTAAACCAAAGGGAATATGAACCTTCTGGAGTCACTCCTGCAACTAATAGTTTTCAAGTGCTCTAGGAACTTACTTAATAAAGACAAAATAATTTTATGTGGTGATATAAAAATAATTCAAACTAGATTATGATGGTAAAATTTAATATCTAGAGCAAATCCTACAAATTTCAGAAGTGGACCACCATAAGATGATTTGTGGAAATGCATGCTAGACTGTGGGAACTGGTTATGCTAAGACATTAAAGCGAGTAAGACTATGATGTATACCAAAACAAGAGAGTATCAGGTTGCATCACAGGGTGATGGAGAAGTGATGAAGAAACATGAGTGATGGAGATGAGATGGATGAGTAAGAGAAGTCTGGATTGTATAGGGCCTTGCCAATCAAGAAAAAGAAGGTGTGTTAACCCTGACATATGTAATTAATACTTCTTGCTGTTATTTATGACCTACTTGTGATACTTTTATTAATAAAAGCTAATGAAGAAGGATCCTTTGTTAAGCTGATGACTAGACCTACACTTGATTTTCCTGCAGTCTCTGAAGAAGTATTGTGCCAGAGTATTAAAAGATATGTATTATTTTTATTGATTAAAAAAAGCTATCCTTTAAAAGGAATACATTTTAGGATGTCATCATTTTGATGTGAATTGTGTACATGTTGATAATATGCACTGTTTACTATACATTGTTTCAAGAGATCCACTCCTTTGCCTTTTTGCCCATGTATATTATGTAGTCTATTTTCAATCATTTCATAACAAAACGACATTAAAATGATAGTTAATGTAGGGAACAATAGTGGATATTAGCCATCTCCTCACCTGTATGTATGGGTGTTAGTGCAACTGCTTTGCGAAGCAGGACTATCAGAGTGAAAGTGTATTTGTAAACTGTACGGGAACTAAAAATTAGGAATAAAAGCATTTTCTTAAAAAAAAAAAGAAGTTGTGTTAATGCCAAGTGCATTTGAAAATTCTAAGCAAATTAGTAACATGGTTTGTATTTAAATGCCCTCTCTGGTTATTACTGTTGTAGAGTGAAATATTTTTGCCATTTATTCATGCAATGTTTGAATAATAAAATATTTCATGTGTCAAATACTTGTGGGTGATTCCTCCAGAATGGGAAAATGTTCCCAAATACTGGGTGCAATTTTATATCACAGATCACAAATTACATAAAAAATGTTAAATATGCTTTTGTTTGTTTTATAAATATTTTCTACAAATCTAACATCACAAAGAAATACGGAGAGATATTTTTTGAAAGATAAATGCATTTTCAGTGTGATTTTCTTCACATGAAATTCTCTATGACTCACATTTCAAACAGATAAATTTGATAGAATTGCAGTCCCCAAAGGATTTATTTCTTTTTATTGCAATTTGTTAAACTGTTTCAGTGGTAGCTAGTGACCTGGATACATGTGCCCATTTGATCTTTCCTGATATTATCATCCCTAGAATATATCCAACTTCACTATTCTTACCTGAGAAGTACCGAATATAAACCGAGGAACCTAATTTTACCGCAAAAAACTGGGAAAACTTATTGACTCGAGTTTAAGCCTAGGGTGGGAAATACAACAGCTACTGGTAAATTTCAAAATTAAAATAGATACGAATAAAATTACATTAATTGAGGTATCAGTAGGTTAAATGTTTTTAAATATCTATTTCAAAGAAAATCTTTAACTAGCTTTATAAGTGGAAAAGAGGGTCACAAAACAATATGGTATCAATAATAACTATACACGCTGTATTACTGCATGAGCTACATTACTACATACACTGCCTTACCTCATGTACACAACACAGCTTGTATAGTTTGAAGCCTAACGCAGGCTGATGATATTCCAGAATGTGATGACATGATTGTTTGCATAGAGCAGCCTGTGTTAGGTCTCACAATATGCATGCTGCATTGTGTATGTGCTGCGTTACTGCATGCACTGCATTACTGAATATGCAGCATTACCGCATATGTATGGGAAGTGCTAACACAACACATGCAGTAACACAGTGCATACATAGCTCAGCGTGTGTATACTTAGCCCTAACACAAGGTGCTCTATGCAAGCATAGTCAACACGGGGTCCAGATAGGGATTACTAAGAAAATTTAAAAATAAACTATAGCAGACTATGTACTGTAAATAAACGTACTGTCTATCCAAGACCAGAGATATACTGGTACTTGTATCAATGCATGAGCAAAGCAAGGGGGCGTGACCAAGCACGGGTAAGACTGTAAAGGCTCCCTCATTGGTCACAGGCCTGGAGAAGAGCGGGAGAAGAAGAGCAGCTACATCCGACATTCATCTGACAAGGATGCCCTGCGCCCCAGGTGCCAGCACCCAGAAGCGGGCAGGTTCTTGCCCAGTACCGCCTGGACAACACAGAGGCTGCGGGCGAGCAGGAGACAAGAAGAGCCGTGATAGCAGCAGGAGATATCCGCAGTCATCGGACCACCCACAGAGACTACAGGTACCTGCAGAGGAGCGGAAAGACCTGAGAGCACGTGCACTGCACCAGAGAACAGGTGAGTGGGGACCCTCACTTGAGCATAATCCAAGGCGGGCTTTTCAGCATAAAATGTGCTGAAAACCTCAGTTTATACACGAGTATATACGGCATGTCTCCTGATACTGTTAACTGCCTAGGTTACTCTGAGTTGGCTTCCATCTGTCTACAGGATTATTATTTTATGCATAATCTGGACTACAATTTCTTCTACTAAGTACATATTGCCAACTTTTTTATTGTTAGGTGAGTCCAACAAAAGTTATCTTTCTTATTTATGAGTCAAAAATATATATTTTATAGCACATCGTTATGTCCTAATTTGCTACAGCAGCAGAGTGCTTTAAACCCACCACTTCTCTAAAATGTGTCATGGATTTACTAAGTCCAAACACGCTGTCATCTTACAGCATTTTCTTTCCGAAGTGATAAGACCGTTTATGCTCGCACAAAGTAGTTTCCATGGCAGAAAGGGAAAACAACTAAACTGTGCTGGAATATCACTTAAGAGTTCACACTGGAGGAGACGTGCGGGATAGATTCTGAAAGAGGAGGCGGCAGAGAGAGCGAGAAAGGCTCTAGAGGAAGAGCTAAGATTATGTGTCAAGAAAAAAAATGTGTGAAATGGCTTGTGTATTTTGTGAAAGTTGAGACATTTAATGTCATTTAAACACATCTGAGGATAACGTGGTATGAGCTGAACCCAAGGAGGTAATTCCGAACATTTTTATAGTTAACATTCCTTAGTAATACAACAAATAAATATTTATCAAATGCTTGTGATAATCGAGACAGTTATTTTACATTGTTTGTCGCAATCATACATTTGATTTGACATGTCCAGGGATCTGAAATTTATCGTAAGTAAAGAAAGGATTTAACATATTTTAATCACAGAGATGAAATAAAGTGATTAATTTTGTAAGAAGTTGAATTGATGACAGTGTGAAAAATTAGGTTAAAATAAAAAGAGACATGTGGTATGAATAGGATATGGTAGATGCATTTATCGGACACGAGAAAGTCTGAACTATGACTCTGTCAATAGGGATAAAAAGGAAACCAGACTCCTTTCCAGTGTTTGTCAAAATATAATCAATTACGTGGTCAAACTTGCTTATCTAGAGAAGGATGTTGGGACTAAGGGTTGTTGTTGGTTTTAGGTGCCATCTAGTTAATTTGGACCCATAGCAACTTGTGTACAACACAATGAAATACTGTCCAGTTCTGTGCCAACCTCAAAGTCACTGTCAGGTTCAAGCCCAATGTTGTAGCTGCTTTGTCAATTCAACTTGTTGAGAGTATTCTTCTTTTTCATTGACTCCTACTTTACCAAGTATGATCATTTTTCCCCCCTGGGGCTGGTTGATTACATGTCCAAGTACATGAGGTGAAGTTTCATCTCCTCACTTCTAAGGAGCATTCTTATCGCTCTTCTTCTAAGACAGATTTATTTGTTCTTCTGGCTGGTCTTTTCGACATTCTTACATAGCACTATAATTCAAGTTTGCCGATTATTCTTCAGTCGTTCTCATTCAATGTCCAACTTTCACATACATATTAGGTCATTGAAAACAGCATGGCTGTGTCAGGTATACCTTACTCCTCTTGCTTTTCAACACTATTAAGAGGTCTTCTCCAGCAGATTTAGCCAATATAATGTATCATATGATCTTTTGACTGCTTCTTCTATAACCATTGAATGTGTATCCAAGCAGAGGAAATTGTTGACAACTTCAAACATTTCTTCTCTTATCATGATGTTACCTATTGATCCAGTTATGAGGGGTTTGGGGCTTTCTTTACACTGAATTGTAATTTATATTGAAGGTTGCAATCCTTGATTTTCACCAGCAAGTGTATGTAATACTACTCACTTTCAGCAAGCAAGGTTGTGTCATCTGCATATTGCAGGTTGTTAATAAGCTTTGCTCCAACCCTGTTGCTGTATTCTTTCCATATAGTCCATTTTCTCTTATT
>NW_022103898.1:42692348-42695940 GCF_000313985.2 Echinops telfairi | reverse complement strand
AGCAAGGTTGTGTCATCTGCATATTGCAGGTTGTTAATAAGCTTTGCTCCAACCCTGTTGCTGTATTCTTTCCATATAGTCCATTTTCTCTTATTATTTGCTCAGTTTACCTATTAAATATAAATGGATAGGATATAACCCCGATGCACACCTTTCCTGATTTTAAAACATACACTATCCACCTTGTTCTGTTCCCACAAATGCTTCTGGATACATGTACAAATTCCTCATGAGCACAATGAAGTGTTTTGGAATTCCAGTTCTTGCAAGGCTATCCATATTTTGCTATGGATCCACAGTGTTGAATGTCTTTCACAGTCAATAAAAGACAAGTATTCCCTGCCTTCAGCCAAGATCCATCAGACGTCAGCAATGATCTCACTGGTCCACATACACTTTGGTGCCTCAAATATTAGACTTGTTTCTGGGTATATTTGATCTGCTGATTGCAAAATTGACACCAGTTTTCCCCTATCAACTCTACCTTTTGAGGTAAAGAACACGTGACATATACTACTCTTTCCACTGCTCATCATAAAAAAACCAATGTAATTTAGTATAGTGTTTAAATTAATATCTTTTACAAATGAAGAAAACATTAACAATTAAAACCAAAAGTTTACTCCTGAGAGTGGAGTCTGTTGGGAAAATCCTGCGCATGGTTCCACCACTAGTCTAACGACATATGTGCAGAACCTTGGTAGCTGGCTCCCATTGTCTTTATGTCCTGGTGAAATCTTTTATCTTGCTCTTCACTTGTCGCCAAGGTTCTCGGGAAAGGAATCTAAATGAAGATGCAGATAACAATGACAGCCAACCTTATTGAAATGAAAGAACCTATCCTCAACTGATAGGGTGTAGTTGTCTGCCTTCTTGTTACCAAGCAAGGTTTTCACGGCAAGAACAATCAAAAATCGGGCACATGATTCGATTTCATTCATTGATGCTATTAAATGTGGATCATTTATTTGTTATTTGATCAGAGGATTATCAAACATTCCTTCAGTTTCTCCATGGTAAGTCCAGGTTACTTACATGCTGTGTATTCAATGTATGAAGCATCTTTATTCAAAGCCTTCGCAAATTGTTTCATCAGACCTAGCTTTACTGTAGTTGTGGCAGTATGATTCTATTTTGTGTACCAAAGGTTTATTGATTACCTTTTGTGTTCCACCCACTTGCCATACATTTGCAGCAGGCCTATCTTCTCCTTTTCAATGTTCATTTTTGGTTCTACTATCTCAAAGGCATAAAAAGCAAGGATACTTTGTGTAGTTACTTTGTTGACCAAGAAGAACATCAACCATTTTGAAATCTACACAGACCACCCATTAATTTTCTTGGTAATTTATCTTTTCCAAGACTAAAGAGATGGCCTGTACTCCTCTTTCATCCTAGTGGAGTGACTTAAGGGAGTAGAACCATATTTGTTACCATTGTTTCAAAGAAAATATATCTAGTTGCATTTGGAACTGTCATTGAAAATATGCTACTTATTTGAATTATATTCTGAAAGACCGATTGGCTTCAGACCGTTTCCTATGCCATACAGCATACTAAGTTGTTGTCTTAGGCAAAGAGCGACAGCAAATCCTTTTCTTTCATTCAATAAAATATAATTGCTTCTGGGCTGAAGTAGATTCTTTTCCTGTAGTCTAGAGGCACAATTCAGAAGATTTCTTGGAAAGCTGTAAGTCCTTGATCAGAGCATGCAATTAATTCTGGCCAAAACATTCACTGTTTGAATCTGTTTAGAAACCACTGTCACTGTCTCCATTTTCTGTATCTTGTGCAGTATCAGGCATACAAGACTCACCCAGAGAGCTGTGGTAGTTCATAGAAAGGTGGAAAAGGTACAAGATTTGAGTAAGGAACAGTGTTCAGTATAGGAAAAGAAACAGACCATTAGATGTGAAACCAAAATCATTATACAAAAAAAAAGATCATAATTTAAATATATAAACTTCCCATTCAAATAAGAAACTTCGTTATGACATCCCAATTATGCAGAGGACTTTTTTAATGGGTGGACTTAAATTTTATAAATTAAACCACATTTAAGAAATTACAGCTGGTGGGGTTCATCTAATGCAATGTTCTGAGTCAGAGCCTACAATTACCCAGAAACAGGCCTAAAAACCAAGATACTAAGACATTTTTGTTGTTGTTGACTTGTGCTTCACATCCTCTTCCAAATCTGGCCAGAACTACTGATAGTCCTCTATCAATTTACTGCTGTAACCATTGTTGGATAATCTTTAAAAAAAAATTTCTTGCATATGATATGAATGATACTGTTCTATAATTCACACATTCTGTTGCTTCACCTACTTTGTAATGTCTACAAATGTTTTCTCTTCCCATAAGTTAGTCAAGAAGCAGACTTCCACATTTCTTGGCATAGATGAGTGTTTCCAGTGCTTTATCAGTTGGTTGAAACATTTCAGTTGGTATTCCATGAATTCCTGGAGATTGGTGTTTGGCTAAGGCCTCAACTGGGACTTTAAATTCTTCCTCCAGTACCATTGGTTCTTTAACACATGCACTTTTTGAAATGGTTGGATGTCTAAGAGTTCTTTTGGGTACACTGCCTCTGTGTATTCTTTCCATATGCTTTGAACACTTCTTGCATCATTCAATATTTTTCCATAGAATCCAGAATCCCATAGAAGTTTCAACATTGAATGTTTTCATCAGTTCTTTCAGTATAAGATATGCTGATTATGTTCTTCTTTTGGTTTTCTGACTAACTACAGATCTATTCTCATTTCAGTATAGTACTTTACTTTGTTTTCTCTAGCTGCCCTTTGAAATTTCCTGTTTAAATTTTTACTTCACCAATTCAGCCATTTACATTATTTACTCTGTACTTAATAGAAATAACCAGAGCTTTTCTGAAATCCACTTTGATCTTTTTTTGTCTTTCATCTATTTTTAATATCATCTTGCTTTCTTCTTAAATGTTCTTTATGACATCCCACAGCTAATCAAGTCTTCTGTCATTAATGTTTAGTGGATCAAATCTGTTCTTGAAATCCAGGTAGGATATTCTTCAGGTTGTATTTTGGCTCTTGTAGAATTGTTTTAACTTCCTTCTGTTTCAACCTGAACTTACATAGGAACAATTGATGGTCGGTTCCACAGTTGGCCTCTGGACTAATCATAGACTGTTATTCAATATTTCCATAGTTCCTTGCCTCACATTAAGCCAATTTGACTACTCACATTAAGCCAATTTGACTACTGTGCATTCCAGCTGCAGAAATTCACAGGTATACTATGGGTCTCCCCCCACCTCCCACCCCAAAAGCACTTCACTGGGCTAAGCTTTGGTAGTATGCATTTTTCTCACTAGGTGAGCATTGAGTAACTTGCTCTGAGTTAGTGCACCCAGTGGCATCACACTGTACATAACGTCTCTGTACACAGTGAATTTTTTCATAAAACCAGTTTCACTCAGACCTCGTTTTTTGTGATGGCCAATTTAAGAGAGCAGCATGTAGCTACGAAATTTTGCTTCTTGATCAGGAAAAATATTGCAGAAACTGTTGTGATGTTGAACACAGCTTACAAGGAGAGCACTATTGGAAAA
>NW_022103898.1:42690267-42692248 GCF_000313985.2 Echinops telfairi | reverse complement strand
GATAGGGGAAAACTGGTGTCAATTTTGCAATTGGCAGATCAAATATACCCAGAAGCAAAAGGTGAAATGTTAACAAACCTCATTCTGGACATCCACCTTCTTCCCAAACAGATGAAAATGTCAACTCAGAGTGCATTTGGACATTGTTCCACCAGGACAGACTATTAATAAAGTTTTCTATTTAGAGGTTCTGAAAAGATTGCATAACAGTGTATGACAAAAAAAGTCCTGATTTGTGGCAGACAGAGGACTAGTTTTGCCACCATGACAATGCACCTGCTCATGCAGCCATCTCAGTGTGCCAGTTTTTGGCAAACAGCAGCATGCCTTTCTTGCCCCACCTAACTTACTCACCTAACCTCATTCCATGCAACTTCTTTTTGTTTCCATGAATGAAGGGAAGGACAGCAATTTGAAGACACAGAAGAGGTAAAAGAAAAAAAACGACAGAGGTGCTGTCAGCCTTCCAAACACATGAGCTGGAACACTGTTTCCAAGAATGGAATCACAAATTTGACAAATGGATTAAGTGTAATGGAGAGTACTTTGAAGGTGATAGGGTTGTTTTGTAGAGATCCATTTCTTTGTTATTGTTGTTTTGTTTTGTTTTTGTTTTTTGGTACCACCTTGTAGTTGTCCTTGGTGCTGTGGAAGAAAGGTATTTGTGATGAACTAGTCATTGGTCCTGTAACATTCTGTCACTAAATCTCCAGCTTTAAATCCAACACCAAGGCCAAATTTTTCAACTACTGTTCCTTCCTCTTTGTTTTTAACTTTTGTCTTCCAATCACTCATAATTATCAATGTATCTTGAGTGAATGTTTAATCAATTTCAAACTGAAGACATTGGTAACTTTCTTTAGTTTCTTCATCACCTGCTTTTGAGGCTGATAGATACATAAACTTGAAAACTAGTTGTCTTAATTGGCTTTCCTTGTATGCAATAGATATTACCCTATCAGAGACTGCATTGCACTTACAGACAGCACTTGAAACATCATTTTTTCCATTGAGTGAGACATCATTTCTCTTGAGTTTATCATTCTCTGCATAATAAATCATGATTTTTTATTGAAAATAGCCAATACCAGTCCACTTCATATTATGAATATCTAGGATATTGATCTTTATGGGGTTCATGCTATTTTTGATGCTCTCAATGTTTCCAAATTCATACTTCATCAATTCCAAACTTAAATTATTAATTGATGTTTGCAGCTGTTTATTCTCATTTTGATATTTAGAGAAAGAAAATAAATTGAAGTGCCATGACTGTTTTTCAAGATGGAGGATGCATAGTGAGAAAGAATGTGCATAGACTCTGGAAACTAAAAGCAACCTTTGACTCTGAGCAGACAGGAAAAATGGGTATATATTCACAAATTTGCAATGATATATTCCTATCAATCTAACAATGCCCACATGGAAGAAGCACACCAGCCTACCCCAATGTGATCGCTGAAGACAAAGCAGGTGCATAAGCAAATGCGGTGAAGAAAGGTGATGTTGCCCGGCTGTCAAAAGATATAGAATCTAGGGTCCTATAGGCTGGAAGATAAACAAGGGGCTATCTAACTGAGAAAAAAAAACAAAGCTCACATAGAAGAATCACACCAGCCTGTGAGATCACAAGGCATCAAAGGGATCAGGTATAAGGCATCAAAGAAAAAAAAATCATAGCATTGTGAATGAGGGGGAGAGCAGAATGGGTATCCAGGGCCCATCTGTGGGAAATTGGACATTCCCTTGCAGAAAGGCTGTGGGGAGGAGGCGAGCCAGTCAGGGTGCAGTGTAGCAATGATGAAAAAAAAAATCATATCATTGTGAATGAGGGAGAGTGTGGAGTGGGGACCCAAAGCCCATCTATAGGCAACTGGACATACCCTTACAGAAGGGTCATGGAAGGAGGCAAGCCAGTCAGGGTGCAATATAGCAACAGTGAAACATACAACTTTCCTCTAGTACTTTAATGCCCCCCCCC
>NW_022103898.1:42688990-42689823 GCF_000313985.2 Echinops telfairi | reverse complement strand
AACCTTTGTTCAGGTACTTCATACAACTCCACCAGCCAAATATCTGATGTCACCCATTAGCTAAATCCTAGCAGAGAGCATATCCATGTTGTGTCAGACTACTGAGCTATAGAGAATAAAAATTAAGTGAGCAATGTATATTGCTTTATGCTTTTTATTTTCTATCAAATGATAAATAACATTATAAAACATAGATACCAACCAGGGCAAAAACAATTTAAAAATATTTAAAACAAAAATTTTGCATATATTTTAGAAAAACCTGTTTTATTATGTAAAAGTAATTTGGAAAATAATTCAAATGGACTGATTTTCTTCTTTAAAATTTACAGTACAACATCATCTATAAACATGGAAAATATGAAAAATCCAAATCAGCAACTTTGGAAGAAATGTAACATAGTAGCAAAATGTTATCCTAACTGAGAAGACAGAGTGATTGTCTTTCAAAGTTTTAAAATGAAAATATTTCTACATCTAATATATTAAAAATATCTCTGTAGAAGTGGTAATCTTCTAATCCATTTTCTGAGACTAAAATTATTGTTTTAGAAATCAATTACATACATCACTGAGTTGTTTTTAGTTGTTGTTCAAGTTGGTTGCAACTCCTGATGACTCCATGTGTTTCAGAGCAGAGTTGCTCCATAGGGTTTACTTGGCTGAGGTAAGTGGAAGTAGATTGTCAAATATTTTCTTTCACAATATCTTTGATGGGCTTGAGTGCTAACCTGTATACTACCTAATGACCCTACACACATTATATGTTTACATTATTACAAATACAATCACATGTGTAAGGCTTTATTTGCTTATTATGACTTTAAACAGGC
>NW_022103898.1:42686537-42688195 GCF_000313985.2 Echinops telfairi | reverse complement strand
CCCCAGAGAGGAGGCCACACGTAGCTCCCTGTGATCCATTCCCCCCTACTACATCCCCTTTCCCTTCTGGTATTGCCACTGTCACCCCTGGTCCTGAGAGGTTCCTCTGTCCTAGATTCCCTGCGTTTCCAATTCCTTTACATCTTCTATGTCTTCAAATTGCTCTCCTTTCATGTCCCTCTTTATTTGCAGAAACAAAAAGAAGTTGAATGGAGCAAGGTCAGGTGAGTAAATTACATGGGGCAAGAGAGGCAGGCTGTTGTTTGCCAAACCTGGTGCATTGAGATGGCTGCATGAGCAGGTGCATTGTCATGGTGGCAAAATTAGTCCTCTGTCTGTCACAAATCAGGCCTTTTTTGTTACACACTGTTACACAAGTGTCCAGTCCAGATCCAGTCCATAAGTCCAGTATTAGTCCATAGATCCCATACCAGTCTATAAATTCCTCTTCAGACTCACGCAACACATGCCATGACACTGAATGCAGGATGATCACAGGCCAGTGGGTGGGAAGCCTTGTGGAACCAGTGGCAGTGGAAGCATCTGAAGCATCTCAGTGCTGGTGTGGGGTCTCTACGTGGCTCCTCCAGCTCCCTGGGCTCTCGCTCTATCAGGGTAGCTCCATGTGGCTTGTCAACAGGAATGTCTCCTAGGGAGAATGTGAGTCCCCTCTCCTGGGAGGAAGACAGGAGTTCCCAGAATCCTCAGGAGAAGGTCATGCTCACACAGAGGCCTCATTGGCTCTGACCTGATTGACACCACCCCTTCGCTCAAGTTGATAGTAGATTACGTAATTGCTACCACAGTCAACCACATAACCCACCACACCAACAGGGCTCCTTATTGATTATCCAGTAACTCTTATTTCTGGCCACTTTGTAAGATAACAAGTTGGAACTGCCTGCTCTTCAGTTCTTAATAAAGGTGAAGTGATCCTTGGGGAAAAGTCCAAGTTTATGTAATTTGTACTGTTCAAGTATGTCTTGGGATCAAAGGACACTATGTGAAATATAATTTGACCTAAATAATTAGTACAAGGTAAACTGCTTTGAATAAAGCCAAGTGTGTACTTCTTCTATCTCAGGCTAGCTAACAGTACATTAAATATTCTGATTTTTTTTTATCGGTAAGTAGAGTGAAGAGCATATGGTCTGTATGTCAAACACTAGAGCTAATATGGGAAATGGGTTCCTTTTGTGGACCAGCAATTCACATACCCAGAAACAAGTCGAAAACTTGAGACACAAAATGTGTGTCGGCGAGTGTTATAGACAGGAGAAGATAGGAAACCTAACCTGTAAATGCAACATGGTAGTCTGGATTAGGTCCTAAAATAGAAGAAAAATTTTGGTGGAAAAGCTGGGGAAATAAGAACAAAATCAGTTGAGTTCAGTCCTATAACCAATGGGTCACATTAACCCAACACCTGTGTTTAGAATTTGAATATAATACAGTAACACATATAGGCTTCTGTATAGTTTATGGCTGCTTCCAGACTAAAAAGTCAGAGTTTATTAGTTATCAGAGGTCACCAAGCCTAAAAGAATATCCAAATACTTATTTATAGAAAAAAACCCTTATTGCTGCTTTAGTTAATATATCAATGTTATTTTCTTAGTTTTGATAAACATATTACAGTTTGTAAGATGTTAGCATTA
>NW_022103898.1:42683343-42684635 GCF_000313985.2 Echinops telfairi | reverse complement strand
GCAAATCAATGTTTCCCATAAGAAAAACTGAAAACAGATGAATCCATTCTCAACCACCAAGTTTTTACCCTAACCTTGCCTTTTTATACAAAATATTACACAGAAATTTCAAAGTAAATAAGTTCAGAATTAAATGATATAATTTAAATAAGAAACACGACATTTAAAAAGTTTTTAACAACTACAGTATGGGCCATACCTTGAGATGGATGAGGATCTGGATCTGTGGACGCGGATGTGGAGAGGAGGGACGGAGAGAGAGTCCTTGTTTGGAAGGGGATCCCCTTCATTCAAATCAACGGGTAGCTGCTTTTCAGGACCTTTTTCTCTTCTTTGCCTTTTTTCACCAGGAACTGGCTGGCTTTCTCTTTAAAAAAAAAATTCTGTTTAATGTGGTCTGCTGTTGGCGTTTCCTTAACTGTTTTCTAAAAGGGTTTACTAATGTATCATCAACAATATTGATAACATGGTTAACCAGTTCCTTATCATGATGATTCTTTTCAAAAAAAATCTCTTAGGACCCATGTTTTTTTATCTAAAATCAATACAAAAAGCCACAAAAACTAAGAAAACTAGAGCAAAACCCTTGGAACACAGCTGAAAAAGGTTTAAACAATGAGCACTAACATCAACTAACGCAGAATGACGCAGACTCGGACAGATTTGGTTTACGAAAATCACGTGTGTTGGTCAGGTCGATTCTGATGTGGAGTATTGATAGGTCGAGTAGCAAGGTTCTACTGGAGCAGCTAATTAGCCCACACAGCAGACCAGAGGGCTCAGTGTAACTAACTTTCCTGGAACAGTTAATATACTGGTAGTCCCTCAACCCACGTTGGGTTCTGAGTCCAAGGTCAAAGAACCAGACAGCAGTCTTCCCTCGGGCAGTGTCTGCCCACAGGCAACAGACAGCAGGGGGAGTCAGCAGCAGTGGCTAGCACAGTTTAGCAAAGCAGGCCCAATGAGAACTCACACTCAAGCAACGCCCAGCAGTCTTTTCCAGTTTTCTCCACTTGAAGTAATTGTGTAATGTCTTCTAATTCATCAGAGAAACCTGTGGTCTCTCTTAGTGATTTTTCAGATTATGGCCACTTTTCAGCATTTTCAGTACTACTGCTATCATTTTTTAAATCATTTTATTGGGGGCTCACACAACTCTTATCACAATCCATACATACAGCAATTGGGTCAAGCACATGTGTACATTTGTTGCCCTCATCATATCATTGTAAATGTGGGTGAGTGCAGAGTGGAGACTCAAGGCTCATCGGTAGGCAAGTGGACACCCCTTA
>NW_022103898.1:42679890-42681299 GCF_000313985.2 Echinops telfairi | reverse complement strand
TTTCATCCATTTGCTAATTTAATCAATTCTTAATTCCTTTCATTTCATTAATTGCCCAGGGGGAATACAAAGACAAATAACTCCAAGATATATACCCTTAAGTAGTTAACAATTTAATTATAAAAAGCTTATAGGTCAATATAATACAAAACAAAGGGGAAAATACAGGTCATTTTATATCTTATTGCTGTTTTTCTCTCCAATAATCCAAATAAAAATTCAAATTATTTTAATTTGAAGCTTGTAATTTCCTATTCAAAAATATTTGTGGCATTGTTTAATCCCATGCCATTCATAAGGTTTCCAGTGTCTAACCACATTTATTCATAAATTCTTATCACTAGGAGCAAAACATCCAGCCAGTGTTTGAAGATGAGCCATCTGGTTGGAAAGCACTCAAAGCTGACTAGAGTAGAGCTGTCTCTTCCCAAATGAGTTGATCACAGTAACCTGAGGGGAGTAAACCTTTCAGGTCCTTCAGTTGCAGATGGAACCTCCTGACTCAAAATGAGAAAAATCCACTGCAAACACCTATTAATAATCAGAATGTGGAGTGCACACAGTTTGAATCTGGGAAAATTGGAAGTCATCAAGAATAAAATGGAACACATATGACTGATATTCTAAACATGAGTGGGACAGGTGATGGTCATTTTGAATCAGATAATCATATGGTTTTCTAGGTCAAGAATAATAATGATGAATTCTAGAAATATCTGATAACATGGATGAAACAGAGGAAATTATAATAAGTCAAACACAAAGGGACAAATATTATATGAGATCACTATTTTAAAATGTTAAGAAAAGGTTTATACATAGAAAGATTCTTTGATGGCTGCCAATTACTAACTAAAGAATAAGCATGTATTAACTTAGGGGAAAGGCAAAACAAGGCATCACAATGTCAACACAACATGAAAATGACACAGGAATGTGCATAAGAATAAAGGGCAGCAATGATAAATACAATTAAATAATATCTGTATTACTAATAAGAAACAATAATTTTGAGTGGATTCAGAACTGCATATGCAAGCTGATCAAATATGAAATAGCTAATGGGGGTAAACCCAGGGGCATACATAGGTTTTGTAGAGAATATTTCTACATTTGTATTTATATGTGCTGCAAATATATCCATGTTTATGGTAGCACTTTCGGTGTGTAAAATTCTGAAAACTTCTCAGTGTTAACCAAGATCTTTGAGCAACTAAATCATTGGATATAGTTATTAAGGATAATAAGCTGTGAGGGACATCTAGGTCAATTGACAGCATAGTTCTTAAAGACAATGCCCCTTATCTTAACTTGATGAGTAGTGATTAGGGTCCTATAAACTGGCAAACAGCTGTATAAGAAAAACTTTCTGTTCTCTCCCATGTAGAGCAAAAGAGATTGGGGGGCGG
>NW_022103898.1:42677316-42679106 GCF_000313985.2 Echinops telfairi | reverse complement strand
GGTTTGAAGCGTCGGGGTCTCTGAATTTCATCGCTGCTAAAAGAGCTTTGCTGCCCTTGTCTGAGCAAGTCCGTCATGTCTGACAGACCGAGAGCCAGAAAGAGAAACGTACCTGCTGCCATGACTGAGAAGTGCTGCCGGAGAATAAAAAAGACTTTATCTTTAAGATGTGTGTTTTAGATTTTTTTTAAAAATCCTGACTTGTAGCCTAACAGCTCCCCTTATAAACCCTGCAACCCGAAGTATTGTCTAAGAATTCTGGGTGGCAATTGTAACAGATGATCAAACTCAGCAGACGAGTAGGATGATGTGGGAGGGCGTTGTGGTTAGAATAGGGTAAAGGAAATGGGAGGGTGGAGACATGCCCGAACTATGCCTTATAGGAATCATCCTTGAGCATCTATGGAGTTGAATTATATTCCTTGGTGTAGCCAGAGGGGATCAGACGTGGCCCCAACACCATTCCCTCAGAAGGACACATGAAAACAGGGAACCCTGGGAGGAAGTAGGAAATATGCCATAGCATTGTGGGAATTGAAATTAATATCACAAAATTAAATGTGCATAATTGTCAAATAGGAAAGTGAATTGCTTTGTACATTTTCACCTGTCAAAATAAAACGTTCCAAAAAGAGAAATTAAAAACAGATAGACCAAAAGTAAAAGGGGAATAGCTAGGGGGAAGGGACGTTTGTTAGGTAAAGAGAGAAACCAGGGGATCGAGTACAAGTACACCCACACAAAGGAAAGCAGAGACAGATAATATGTGGATGGAAATAAACATAGAAGGAAGAGGAAGAATCGAAATGTCTGGAAAACTAAAGAGCTGCCTGGCTTGATGCGTGTTTTCCTCAAGGAAACAAACCTCCACCCCTATCGCCAACCATCCTCAGATGATGAAGAACATGTCCTCTAGGTAAACACAGCTTTTCTTCCATTGAATAGCTATGAATGCTATCTTATTACGTAATCTCACTGGAGGAAAAATACAGCTTTGGAACAATTCTTTTCATGTCAAACATTGCCTTAAAGAGGGGACCTGCACAGAGATGTGGTGTGCTCTTTCAAACTCTAATTACACAGGAAATGTCGTCAGGCTCTTTCAGTCAGACTTCTTTGGTCTGCATAGCTAAGAAACTCCTTTTAATCCCTCTTTTTATTCAGTGTTTGCATCTAGTCCTTGAATAATTCATTTTATTTATTGCAGGGGAAGTATACATGCTTTGAAGTTCAGCTTCACATAAAATATGGCTGAAAAAGAAAAGACCCTTAGAAGGTTCCCCCTCTCCCTGACAGTAAACAGTCAGAAGCAGGAAAAGTCACTTAAATACAATAGCAATCACATGGCACTTATTGAGTGGACGTTGAGTTGCTGGCTCTACTGCAAGTGTTTTACATTGATTTAATTTTGACTCCACATATGTGGTAGATACTGTTAGTATTATATCAAGTAGATGTATGAGGAGACCCGAGGCACACTGAGGTCTATAGAACTGTGGTCTGCTTAAAACTTATATTCAATTCACAAAATCTGACTCCAGAGGGTGCATTCCAGATTCCCACGATATATTTGCTCTGACAAAGTGGGTCTGATTTCCAGGTAACTATATTCTCAAGTGATGCTTCAGAAAATCCTAATGGAGACTGAATATGTTCTCACTTTGGGGGTGGAATTTGATATGTTAAATAATTCCAATGCTTGAGAAATATGTATAAATGTTGTTTGTGAAACACGTAGCAGTATTTCCTTATCAATTTCTGGATGAAAAGAAGACTGATATTAGCAGTGA
>NW_022103898.1:42673736-42675613 GCF_000313985.2 Echinops telfairi | reverse complement strand
GAAGTCTGGTCTTAGTATGGGAGCTCCGCTGAAATCGGACCACTCTGGGTGACCCTGCTGGCATGTGAGAGATCAGTGACGTAGCTTCCAGCATCACCATAACTCACAAGCCACTACAGTCCAACAAACTGACAGACACGTGGTGGCCAAGGTACATTAGTAGCACCTAGATGCAAGCCGTACAGAAATGCTAAACATCGTTAGTTGCTTTTTGGGGGGTCGTTTTTGTTTTTATGCTGTTTTCTTGTCAATGTTGAATTTGTTACCTTTAAAATGATTAAAGATAAACAAAATGGGAACCATACAGACTATACTTTGACTGATGCCTCAGAGTAACCGTGAGAATCAGCTCTGTGGCAAGTAACCCTTACAAGGTCGACTGAGCACATTTCTCATTTTCATTTGTTAGTATCTTACTAAAATTGTCTAATACATCCTTATAAAGAGAAAAGGAACACATGATTATCTTAAAACAGGTAGATAATGTATAAACGTGTCAAGATTTTTAAAAAAATATGGAACAAAGAATGTAGAGCAAATATGATTAAGAGGGGGAAAATACAGCTTGGAGAAAATAAAACCGATTGCCAAAACGTTCAGGAGAAAGCTGAGCAGAAGCTGCAGTCGTTTCTTGTCGATGGGTCCTGGAAGAGCTATACAGGCAAGGTCACGAAAAACAAGAGGCAAATCAGGCGCTTGTGGGGGCTATTAGCGTCTGAATGACTTGAAGTTATCATTTGCTGCACCTTTGATCTGTCAGTAAAGTCTAGCGCCTCTAGCTGCAAAGAAAAAGAAAAAGAACCACATTCCAGGGTAGTTGTCATCCTCACACTGCCACCATCCTCATCTCTTGTCTGAATTATTATCTACTGTTCTCTCCTCTATACAAAATCCTCGAAAAATGAAAGTCAAAATCCGCACAGCAGCTCCCGAGGCCTCACAAGGTGACTGACGCCTAACTCTCTGACCTTATTTCCTCAGTCTTCCTGCTTCACGCCACAGAAGACAGAAGGCCTCCGTGCTGTCACGTGAACACGCCAGGCAAGTCACACATCTGGCGCTTTCCTTCCTTGAATGATCTTTCCCCAGGGAGTTACCGGATTCCTCCTTTCCTGTGCACATATAAGGTTCCTCCTTTTCCGTGCACATATAAGGTTCCTCCATCTATGATTTTACAACTATTTCAAAATCTCTACCACCATCCCGTCCTCTTGCCTTGTTTTATTATTTTTATTAATATTCATCACAATTTAACCTTTTACTGACTTTTTTAATTTATGTTGTTTATTTGCTCAGCTATCTCACATAATGTTAGCTTCGTAAAGGCAAATCATTGACTTCTTTTTTATGGTAGATTCCTATCATCTAAAATAGTTGCTGAAACAGAGTAAGCAAACTATGTATCAACATACCTATCAATCTAAATATATACATGAAAAATAAAACTGTGAATATGTAAAAAAAAGTTGGACCAACAGTATTCTGCCACCATATCCATGCCTCCTTATTTGTCGAAAGCAGTGTGCGTTATCTTCAGAGTAAATTCTTAAACTCTATTTTTGCTTTATGCTGTTGAAGTTTTTTAAGAGTGAATAATCTGCTTGGGAGATTTAGCTCACACAAACTACGAAACAATCACAAGTTCTTCCTCAGCTACATAATAGAACAGGAGAAAATCCAAAACTGAAGTCTGTCCTGAAGCAAAGAAATGTTGTCCATCCACAACGTGAGTCCTTTTTATAACTAATTTATAGAAAATAAGTATTTTTAAATAATGAAACCAGACATCCAGTTTGAAGATCATCTTGTGGCTGTCATTTTGTCTTTCCTTTTTAAAAATCATTCATGGATAAAGGAAAAACATAAATGTATGCTAT
>NW_022103898.1:42671173-42673173 GCF_000313985.2 Echinops telfairi | reverse complement strand
TTTAGTGCCTTTGTTTCTCCTGAGAATCCAACCTCACACACTGCCCCCTTCCAAATGAGTTGACAAAATGCCAAGAGCAGTGAACCTGAGCAATGAGAGAATGGAAGAAAAAAACGTCCTGGCTGGAGATACTGGGAAGGGCAAGTAAGGAATATGAGAGCAAGTTCAAAGGATTGTTATAAAGTTATAGAAACTTTTAGGAGAAAAAAAACATCAAAATGAGAAGTTGTTTCTTGGCTTACCTTAAATCTAGGTCTATACATTAGTTACGGCAATATTTCAATATCTCTAACCCTGCCCCAAATAATTCATTATTTTTCAATTACTTCAACATAAAAATGGCAGGTTTTGTTAACCTTGAGTGATTCAAATGGTGGTCTGTTCAAATGTTTTCTGAATGTTGGTAACAAAGAGTAGGCTGAAGGGTGTTCAGTGGATGGAGTACATTTTCCCAGTGTAACGCTCAGAAGACAACACTGGCTCCTCTCAAAGAATAAGCAGGTGAATGTTGAGAGACAGAGGAACAAAAAAAACAAGATCAAAGAAAACAAAAAGAAACTCCTTTGTACAATATTCCTAGCATTTTCCTCAAAGATGCCATTGTTTATTTTTAGAATTTTTCATTATTAGATTTTATGATTGCTTTGAAAAAGTTTATCAGGATAATTGTTACTGTGAGTTGTCTCTAAGTCAGTTCCAGCACATACTGACACCAGGCACCGCAGAATGAAACACACCCTGCTCCTGCCGCCGCCACACACACAATGGTGGTCACTAAGAGGACTCCTGTAATCCAAAATAATGGTGTCCACGACCTCGGTGAGGATGGCGCCGCACGGAGCAGTGTTTCATTCTGTCTTGTGTAAAGACAGCATGGACAGGGAGGATGCCATGGCACCTAACCACAACACTAACCTACTAACCCTAACCCTAACCCTAACCACAACCCTAACCACAACACTAACCCTAACCCTAACCCTAACCCTAACCCTAACCCTAACGCTAACCACAACACTAGCAGAACAACCTAGCCTTCTGGTCTGACGTGGCTGCCTGAAAAAGAACTGGCCCAGCAGTCCCTCAGAAATCATTCCTTAGATTAGACCTTTCTTTCTTTTTTCTTTTTTTCTCTTTTCATTTAAAGGTACCCTAATGTGGTCAAGATTGGGGCCATCTGGCAGAAGTTGTGTGCAGCCCCCCACTAATCTCAGAAACATGTTTAAAAACATTTTGTTCTAAATAAGCCCAAGCATGTATGAACTGGGATCTTAGGACCAATACTTCTTCACTTACCCGCATACATTGAGGCGTTTATCTGGAGGTGCAAACCCTGAATTCTCTGTCTGTTTTAAGTGGGATGGGTGAGAGGCAGTGGCTTGAGACGCATATCTGAGAGTGCCGGGCTTCACTTGGAGGGGAATCAAAACCAAACCAAACTCACTGACATCAGTGGATTCTGACTCATATTGACAAGCTGTCACTTTTTACAGGATTTTCTCTTGCAGAATGGCTGGTGAACTTGAACCACCAGTCTTATAATTAGCAGTGCTTACCAGACAGTGCCACTAGGGCTTTCCTTAGGGGCAGGAGAGTCCAATTCTACATGAACCCAGGATAACTCCTATGAGACAGAGGTCAGACTTGCCTGGACCCTCTATCTTTCTTTATCCTACTCTGAAACTCACCATCTCTATCAAGGTATTCTATCTCTTGTTATTCCCATAATGTATTGCAATGGCCACGCTGAACTTACAAGCAACATTGTTGTGAGATTTATTAATGAAGCTAACAAGTGAGGATCAGAAAACCTTAAGGATAGTCATTTTGTCCAACGTGCCTCTTCTTATCCATGCCAGCAGGCATGTCCCTCTCTGCTCCTCAACCTCTCATGCGCACATCCCACAGCGTGTACTCTGCTCAGACAAGTCTTGCAGAACTCTTTCAGTGATGATGACCATCCAAAGGGCACCTTCCTCTGAAAGCCAGTCTGCTGCCACAAC
>NW_022103898.1:42668410-42669835 GCF_000313985.2 Echinops telfairi | reverse complement strand
GACAACACTGAAGTTTATGTTGAAGTGGTTACGGTGGTAATAACCTCTTTTAGAAAAATTAATATCTAGTCCCAAGGACTAATCTTGGGCACAGTAGAACCAGAATGCTCCAGAGAGGCAAGGACGGTTATATTTGATCTCTGTGCTTTGTCACGTTGTCAGGAGAAACCAAGCCCTGGAAAAATAGCATGGCAGTGGAAAAAGGGACGGCTTTGGACAAGATGGATTGACGCAATGGCTGCATCAATTGTGAGGATGGCACAGAGCCAAGTGGTGTTTTGTTCTGTCGGACATAGGGTAGACCTGGGCCAGAACTGACTTGCTGGCATCTAACAACAACAATGGAAAAGAGCAAGACCCTTGACACAGCGGCTGCAACAATGGCTCAGGCATAAGAACAATTGTGGGGATGGCACACGACCGGGTAGCATTTCATTCTGTTTTGCAAAGTCACTATGGGAGTCAACGTGATGGCCCCCAACAACAACAGTTCCAAGGAGCTGGAGATTAAAGATGTCCCAAATGTCCACGTCTTCCAAGAGGCTACTCGGTTCTATTTTCCTTTCACTCCTCCCTCTATTATATATCCTCCTAACCCTGGGATCTGTCATTTGTTCCAGAAACTCACGGAAGTTGGGGGAAATGTCGCACATGGTGGTAGTGCTGTTCAACTCTAAATCTGAAGGTCAGACAGAGAAAAGGCAAAGCAAGGTCCAGAGGCAGGATCCCAAAATGTCCAGAAGGATCTCTTGCTTCTAGGGAGGTTCCGTTAGGACACGGAGGTCTGGTTTTCTAGGTAAGGTGGTATGTGTTAGGTCTCGGCAGTGATGCTGCTATCTGTACCACGTCCTAGGAAAGCAGAAGATGGGTTCTTAAGTCACACTCTTTACTACGGTAGAATCGTAAAGATGCCCCAAGGAAACAAGTGTGGCTTGGTTAATACCCTCTCTGAAAGTCCTAATCCTGTCTATTAGTATAGTAGACACCAACCTCCAAACTGGTATAGCCAAAAGTGTAAGAAGTCCAGTTTGATAGCTCATAAGAAATTATGGCTGTTGTTGTTAATGAAAAAACTCTCAGTTACATAACAAATCAGTCACATAATGAAAAATGTCAATTCCCAAAATTCATTTTTAGAGGTTATTTAACATAATTTACTGACATAATTTCTGTTGTGCTAAAAGTTATTTGTTTGTATTGCACATGAAGAAATTATTTGTTGGTTGTTGATGCCTTCCTGTTGGGAGACATGACTAAATATTAGTTCCTGTTCCCCACTGAGCCCAGAGGTAAAGCAACATGAGGGACATCTTTACTAAAACATCACATGGAAATCAGAAGATTTCAAAAGCTCACAAGAAAAACATATTTTTAAATTTATTAGAATTCTAAGATGTTGCATGTTATGTTCAAATATGGGTACAA